>NW_006767434.1:1256834-1366607 GCF_000264995.1 Punctularia strigosozonata HHB-11173 SS5
AGCTTACCCGTCCTTCCTGTATGCAGCGTGTCCGCCGCGTCCCAGGCTATCACCACCTTCATCCGCGCGCACATGCATCGATGTGATGTCGAGCAAGATCATCCCCTTGCTCCTCCGCCACGTGCTGTCGGGCACACCCTCGGACGACGACCTCCTCCCCGCCCTCCACTCGCGCTCGGGCGGCGCGCACTGCAATCCGCCCACCGGCGACAACCGGCTCACCAACTTTCGCAAGGGCACCATGGTTTGGTACCTCAGCAAGGCCGCCGGCGCGCCGTGCCCCTTCAGCCGCGCCGGGATCAGGCTGTGCGACTACGGCGAGAACGGGAAGGTGGGGTATATGCCGACGACGGACAGGGAGAAGAGGGAGAGGGACCGTGCTAGACGGGCGGCGAACCGGGGGCTGAAGAGGAAGAGGCTACCCAGAGCGTGCGCGGACAAGAGCGCGGCGTCGGATTCGGGCTCGGACGCGGAGAAACCGCCGCCGAAGGTGAAGCTGACGCTGCGCCTCAAGCCGAGCCTCATCCGGGCGAGCTTGTCGCCTTCGACGCCGTCGCCGTCTTCCGTGTCGCCGACCGCGTCTGCTACTCGATCAAGAGAAATCGTCGACTTGTCCAAGATGTCCGACTCGGACTCCGACTCGGATGATTCTGACGATTCTGGGGATGTGTCTGAAGACGACTCCGGTCTCCATGTCTCCGGTTGTGGAGTCCCATCCCGTGCCAGATGTTCCGATGGATCAACGACCTTCACTTGCGTATCCGTCAGTGCGAGCTACTTCCATGCCGCCTTACACGGTATCGTCAGATGGTCGGTGCCTATCCTTCGCATTACCTCCTTCGGTGGAAGCTCCTGTCTGCCTTTCCGAAGATCTGCGTCCGTCACCCATAGCGACGCCTCGCCCCCTCCAGATTCTGATGACGAGGTCCCCGCTGATGGCCACGATTGGGACTCGGCCGGGGCTCGGCGGTACTCGTCTGCCGAAGAGCCGCCCTTCTCCGATGATGAGGATATGGATGCCGACTGGGGGCTTCGACGCGGATGAGGACGAGGAATTCGAGGAGAGCGATATCGAGACGCATTGGGAGGATAGCCCTGCGCCTCAGTCGCCGCCCTCCGCTGCGGACGTGGACGATCAAGCAGGAGCCGACTGATCCAAGCGCGTAGGCGACCATGGACGAACGTTCGAAGGTTGTCGAGATCGTCATGCAGGCTGCTGCTGGCGGACTGTCGTCGGTCAAGACGGAGGACTTCGACACGTGGGACTGGAAGCAGTACCGCACGCAGTCCCGACATGGCTCATGGACGATGATGACGCCGCCCATGTTAAGGAGGAGGACGAGGCTGACGTCGATGGGTACTTTGCCGACGTCTCATTCGCTGCAGGGGCCGATAGCAGCAGACGCTCGTCGTCGCCAACGCTCGACTTTTACCGCGCTCACCCTTCACTCCCCCGTATCACCTACCGTACCTCGCCGAATTCCACCTTCGACTTCCCATCAACCCAGCGAACTCCAGTGGACGGATGTGCAGCTTCTCGGGCCCGATACCGTGGAAGATCGCGAGTTCGATGATCGCGAGTGGAGAGGTGGCCGGCGTCCTACGCTCTCGATGACGGACACGGCCGTTCCTCCTAGTCGCGTCAACACTCCGTTACCCACTGCCCCCGTGGAATCGAAACCTGACGTACCTTCTCCCTCCCCAAGTCTGTCGTCGATGCCCTCGCTGTCGTCCTCTGTTCGTTCCTTGGATTCCCCGGAGGTTCTCACAGAGAGCGCTTCTTCCCCCTTCTTCCAGCCGAGTCCTGCGGCGTCCTCCCCGGATGCTCGTGCACGACAAGGTTCGCATCTATTTACTCTGTTTACGTCATGCCTTTGATTGACTTCATTCGGCTTACAGCTTCGGCATCATTCGCATCCACAGGCTCGCAAATGGGCGACAGCTCCGCACCAGAACCCCGCTCGACAACGGAAACGAAGCGCACGTCGCAGTCGTCCATCAGAACGGTACGGCCTGGCGACGCTCTGTGGGAAGAAGACGTGCCGCGACGGGACATCGTCGAGGATCATATTCTTTCGGTTCACCCACCCTTCAATTCACTCGACATGGAAACGCTCGCTGCCGAAGACGTGTTGGCGACAGATACCCCACTTAGCCCCACCGAGGAGGAGATGTTCCACGCGCTGTGCACGATGTCCACGACGGAACCCGTCGACGACGACGCTGCCGCCGTTGCCTCTCCCGCCGCGGACATCAACAAGCCGATACGATGCTCCAAACGTGTCGCTGCCCATGCGGTTACCGTGGCCGTCCGGGAGCACACGATGACGTGACCCCGGCCCTCCCTTGAAGACTACGTGCGGCTCGCAATTCCCGACGCTCTGCATTCTCCCCAACCTCCTGGGTGTGCTCCTCATCAGGTTTTTGCCGTGGAGCGATAAGGTCTGGCTGCTGTTCAGGCAGTGGTTGACGGGTGTAGGCACGACCGGATTTGTGCTCTCGCTTTTCCGGTGTCGTCCGTCATGGCGGGGCATACGAAGCGGATCACGACGAATGTGATCATGCTCTGCACGTATTGCATAGGCAACGCCGCAGGCCAAGTACAAGGTCCGTTTCCCTCCCTCCTTGCGAATCGTCTTGTTTTTTTTTTTTTACGGCTGCGTACTTTTTCCGCAGAAACCACGTCCCGTGGATCGTGATCGGGATATGCTACGTGATCTGCCCCTTGCTCCTCCTCGCTCTCCGCGTCCTGCTCAAGAGGGACAATGAACGCCGAAACGTGGAGCCGCCAGACACGACGTAAGTCGACGTGTACATCGAGGAGGTCACGCCGGTGCATGGGATCTCAGAACACTTCTTGCCAGGGTTCTCCCGAAGCCTCGAACCTCCTGTGTTGGCCATCGAAGACGGTGCAGCTCCGGTAGGCTATATCCGAGTTGCACACACACGACATGGTTCTCACCTCGGTTGTTAGCCTTTGCGCATGCATATTCGATCTCGGGTCTGGTCAGGCCTGTCCCGCGGACTCGCAATCAGTTTGTCCGGTGCAAGAACTGGGCATACCCGCCATGTAAGAAGTGAGCGTGCTTGTCGTGCAAGATGCAGGCGCACTTCACACCAACAACTGCGTGTTCGCACTCCACATCCCTGACGCTTCAATGCTCAATGCTCTCCGCGAGTGTGGCGTGCAGGTATCAAGGTGTGTGTGCCCCGCCATCTCGACTAAACATCCACCTCACCGCATCCTTTAGAGACGTCCTACTTGCCAACCGTGTGGAGGCCGTGTGACTGAACACTTCCTCGACTTTCCGTGCTAACTTCATCATGGAACAGCTACTACACAAGAGGGTTCAATTCTATGGTGAGAATACCTGGAGCCTAGCAGCTCATCGACACGATTCTTACGAGCAGCTGGTAAGAACTGTAGGTTGAGCTACATTGTATTGTTTATGTGTCTGTTGCAGACATACAAATCATATAAATTATGTGAAAAGTTCATCTCCCTAGGCTGTGATTGAGCCTGCGCCAGACTCCCGAGGACTGTCACCCTCGGGTTGCTTGATGACCTCTCTCTGGACCTCCTTGTCATCTACTTTGTTCATCGACCAGCTCTTTAAGGTCTCCTCCGTCGAAGGCAACCTATAGTGGTCACAAAACTTGTTGCATACATGTTCATATGGAAATGCTGTGAAAGCTTGAGCGACATTGCCTCCAGCAAATATATTTCCTCTCTCCCTGTTGTCTCTGTCAGCTGGGAAGCAAACTAACAAAAAGTAAATCTTACGGATTGGTCATGATCTGGGGATCAGTGAGAAGTGTTCGTCCACCTGTACCTCTGTTAATTATAATAATCAAGCAAAAGGTAATTCAGCTTACCCTGAAGGTCTGATATGAAGACTTCACCCTCGGTTTTGAGCCACTGTACATGCTGAGCAAATGCAAGGAATTCTGCCCGCTCGATAAGGCCAGGATCGTCGAACATGGTAGGAATGGCGGATCCATTGTGAATGTAGAGGAAGAAGTTCTCCCCATCCACAGACTGAGGTATCATTTGCTCGATAATCAGTATCTTTTCCTCCTTGCCGAGATGACAGATCGCTAATGCCGCCTTCACAAATGCCATCTGGGGGACATCGAAGGGAGGGATTCCTATGTCGTTCTTGCTATCCTCCCGTTTCATGAACATGTAAACCATATCCAGAAGGGCGGAAGCCCACTCTACGCAGATGAGCTCCAGGTAGACCATTGAAAGCTCACTGAGGCCTCTATAGCGCTTGCGTACAGCGCCGCCATTCGCACCCCAGAAGAACTGTTTGACACAGATATCACCAGTGAGTTCCTTTATCAGAGTGTCACCCGATATAACGCTCAACACTCTGCCCAGATGTGCTGTTTTGAAGGACCCATCGCCAAGAGATTTCACTAGGTTGACCTCTAGAGCGACCGTGATAACTTCACATCGGCGCATTAGGTTGGAGGTGGTGAGCGACGTGGAGAGTAGGGGATCATTTATGGCGTCCTTGATGATTTCTTCAATTGTTCGTTGGGGTGGTATATAGAAGCTGACCAGGGGGAACTTCTTCGCCTCTGTGACTAGAAATATTCACTCAATAGATTATCCAACCCAGGAAGACAGTCACGCACTCGCTTCTTGGAGGCGCTCTTTGGCAGGTTTATGCTGAGCTTCAAGAGCAGCGTTAAGGTGCTCTTTATAGCGGGAAGGTGAGACAAACACCACGGCAGACTTGTTCGATGGAGGCGTAGATGGTAGGACCAGTTTAGTGTTGTTGAGGTCGTTGGACAGAGACTGGATAAGTCAACATCAGGAGAGGGATGATCTCTATGTGGAGAGAGCTACCTGGGTGGTATCAGAGATGTCTTTACGTCCCTGACCTGTTTTAGTGGAGTATTGCACCTGGGAGACCTTGCTCATCTATAATACTATAACCACAGCGATTTGAATTGAACTCACGGGAATAGGTTTCTTGGGGCTTGCACGGGCTTTCCCTTTCCCAGTAGAAGAGTTCTAAAGTAGGTGTATGAGCTACTGAGCGCCCCAAACGACAGGGTGGATAAATCTACCTTTGTTTTACGATGAGGAGAAGGCAGCGTATCTGTTTTGTCATTCTCAGACTCAGATCCCGATAAGAAAAGTGTATCATTCTTCCGCTTGAGAGGCTAAAGCGTGGTCAGAATTGTATTTACTGTAATAACGGAGATACTAACCTTCGATGGAGAAGCGACTTGCTGGGATGATGCGGCAAAGCCAAAAGCCTCTGTGTCTTCAAGCGCGAGGTGGCGGTTAATTCTGTGAGTATCACATTCTTCCAGCTTGTTGCGTTTGATGACACAAAAGATATCCAATTCGGTGCCATACTTGAAGCGCGGAGTTGCCTTAGAGCCTGCACCTTTCTCCGTCAAGAGAAGGTGGTACACCGCATCGTTATCAGATGTAGGGTTGGCTACAAGGGCAGCGACAGGCTTCTTCAAATGAAGGGTAGTGTCTTCGATCTTGAGGTCAAAATCGAAGGACCATTCCTTGAAAAGCGGTAGAAGGGTGTAGAATGTACGTTCGTGAAGAGCTTGTACCCCAATGTGGGCATCGATGCCTGTCACAGCAGTGGCTACGTCCTGAATACTCAATTATTATTGTCGTATATAGCCAGAGAAACTATGTAACTCACCTCGAACAGCTGAAACTTAAGCCCTTTTGTAAACTTCGCCATGAATAGCTTGGCATCAAAAGTTTCTGAAGATCGGCGACCGGCAGCCCTTCCAGACCACTTGTCGAGATGCATGTTCATCCGCTTATGAGCCTCTGTGTAGCCTAAGGCTAGCGGTGACTGGGATGCAGCTAAGAGTGCGGTGGGGTTGGCTGGTATGACAGAGACACGAGCACCGGACGTGCCAATGGCATAGCTCATCTCACGGACAGGCAAAGCACCTGATATGTGCGCTCAGCTGGATGTAGCAGGCATAGCCACAATGACCCTCTCACCTTGCCCGCGTTGCGCTTGGGATGTCTGAGCATGTATCAGAGGATGGTAGATAGAGGTAGACTGAGGTGATGGTAGATGAGGGGGGGCCATGGGTGCATTGTTGGAGTGAATACTCGATGGATCATCTGTATAGTGGTGTAAGTCTGGAGAGCCACAGAAACCTGATCATCTACCTCGACGGAGAGTAGCAGGGCGTCGAACTGTCGTTGCTTTGGCCCTATAGTACACCGTACAGGTGGTGCAATACAGACGGGCAGGGTCGCCAGAATTATTGAGATTTTGAAACTCGGTCCATGTCGTTTCTCCAGGACGAAACACGACCTTGCATCTTGGACACTCCCGATTAACCTCCGTCAGAGAGGCAGCAAAAGCCATAGCTGGTTGATCTGGACCTGCGGCATGCTGAGACATGGCGGTGGTTGTAGCAGGGAGGAGAGAAAATGGGGGATACGTCGAAAGCAATCTGTCCAGGTCCCGATCAGCTCACCAGTGCGATAGCGATACAGACTCAGTTGTTCAATTCATCCCTGAAGTGATGCCATAACTCAAGTGTAACTATGATACGTCGACAAAAGAGATGATTTTGCTAGGAATATAGGAACAAGACTGTATAGGAGATGTTTGAGATGTGTAGGAGGGTTGGTCCATGACCTAAGAGGTGTTGGGACAGCGGCGACCCATGAAGAAGGCAAGCTATAATAAAACAGCGGTGAGTTAAGGTTCCAGAGGTC
This sequence comes from Punctularia strigosozonata HHB-11173 SS5, assembly GCF_000264995.1. Classification (NCBI taxonomy): domain Eukaryota; kingdom Fungi; phylum Basidiomycota; class Agaricomycetes; order Corticiales; family Punctulariaceae; genus Punctularia; species Punctularia strigosozonata. The sequence goes on from NW_006767434.1 coordinate 1,263,565, forward strand.
CACCGCAGTCTGGTTTGTGCCCACATGGCAGTTATTGAGCTCCGCCATCCGGCATCAGGTCCGAACTCCGCGGTTGTGAGCGTGCCCCATTCGGTTACCATACAAACCTTGCGTGCTTAACTTTACTCCTCCGGGCGCCTGATATCTGAGATATGATTATCTACGATATCTATGGCGTCTCGACTATAAAAGACTCTTTGCACGCCTGTATCTACATTCTATTTTGCTATACTACCGGATCCTGCTCTGTTGCCTGCGAGGCGCGTCGTGACACCGCCACCGCCCGCCTCGCCCCCTTACGCCTATCTTACAGTGAGGCAGGTGGGCCTGAGAACGTCATGCAGCTGATCTTGACTCTGCTCCGCGACCACGGCTCACGACTGCGCCTTCCATCCCCGCACCCCCCTCGTGTTTATCTCACATAGCCCGGGCCTCCCTCGACCACCTCCTCGGATCGTCAACTTCTCTAAACTCACCCTCTGCAACCCTACTAGGACCAAGTCTCCCTCTAGACGACCATGTCTTTCGCGGACATCGAATCCGGCACCTCGCGACCCGCGTTCGCCTCCCCGCTCGCGAACAGCAGCGGCTCCCCGGAGGACGCGGCGTTCTCGAGCCTGCAGTCGTCGCTCAGCCTGCAGGTGTTCAAGATCAACGCGAACGTGCAGGGCATCCTCAAGCTCGTCGACCAGCTCGGGACGGGCAGGGACTCGGCCAACCTCCGGACGAGCTTGTGCGTTTTCACGACCTCTCTACCCTCCGTTTTGTTTGTTTGATCGTCTCACTCACTGGGCGGGGATACTGATGCAGGCATAATCTTACGGAGACGACGCGAGCGATGGCCAAGCGCGGGTCCGACGACCTCAAGAAGCTCGCGGGCATCCAGGCGACGCTGGTACGTCATCGCACACGGAACATTGGACTCCCCGTTTTTGCTGACTCGCGCACGCGTTGCGCTCAGGGTGACAAGCCGCAGTACAAGACCGCGCTCTCGAAGACCTCGCACGACTTCCAGCTCTCGCTTGTCGCTTTCCAGCGCGCGCAGCAGGTCAGCGCCGAGCGGCAGCGGACGGTCGTACAGGGCGTGAAGATCGCCGCGGACGAAGAACACCATCATCAGTGCGTCCTCCGCCCATGTGCCCTTCCGCACTCACTCATCGGCGTGCTCCTATTTTTTTTTTTTAGTAGTGAACCCGAACCCTCGCAATCCCCCTCGGCGTCCCCGGCTCAGCGCCAGGCGCAGCTGCTCCAGTCCCAGCTATCTCCGCACGAGCTCGCGTACCAGGAGAGCCTGATCCAAGAGCGCGAGGCGGAGATACGCGAGATCGAGACGGGGATACACGAGCTACACGAGATCTTCCGCGACCTCGGCACGCTCGTGAACGAGCAGGGCGAGATGATAGGTGCGTTTCATTTCACCCTCCTCCTTCCTCCTTCCTCCCTTTCCTTTTCCACCGTTCCTCGAAACGACCGCTAACCCACGTGGGGGTACAAAAATATAAAAACAAACAGACAACATCGAATCGAACATCTCCTCCATCGCGGTGGACACCCAAGGCGCTGCGGCCGAGCTCGCGACCGCGCACGAGTACCAGCGCAAAGCCGGCCGGCGCGCCGCGTGCCTCATGCTCGTTCTGGTCGTCGTCGTCTGCGTCGTCCTCCTCGCGGTGCGTACCGGTCTCGCTATCGTCTGCGTGCTGTACCACGTCTGTCTTTGATTTTATTTCCCCTTGTGGGACGCTACGCCTTTACTCCCCGCGCGGGCGCTCCGAGTGGCGATTTCTTTCTCCGTCCCCTCTCGTGTGGGTTCGCGATCTAGACTCGAGCTATGTGCTGACGAGCGTATCTTTATTCTCTCCCAACAGATCCTGTCATGACACCGCGTCGTCTGTTGACCGCTGGAACAGATACCCTTAGTATGCTAGTAGTACTCCTTCAACCTGACCGCATAGAGTCGGGGTAACGGATGACACGTTGTGTTGGTATATATGCATTAATTATGATATATATCTCTCTTTCACACATGCACACACACACACATGCATGCATGCATGAATACTTATGCATCATGATCGTCGTTCGTATCGGCGAGCTGCATGGAGGGGTTATCAGGGGTTATCTTGGGACTTGCGATCGGAGCCGAAAACGTCGGGCGGTCGAGACCGAGCGGGTTCGGGGGGCGGGGTGGCGCGGGCGGCGGGGCTGTCACACCGTTCGGCGTTCTCCTTTCGAGCTGTCAAGCATGTCAAGCTCGAACGTCGCCTCCCATCAGACTCCGTTGTGCTCGTACCTGGAGGCTGGATCGACTCCGGTACTTTGGTCTCACTCCACTGGCAGTCGCGCGCTTCAGGTAGTCGCTCGGATGGATGGTCATTGACGAGATTAAGACTTAGGACTTATAAGACGGCGAATTTCTGGCATGGCATTCATACAAGCGCCAGGCTGAGGTGCGATTGCGCCCAACGGAGTATGCCGGCGTTCAGCTGGGTCTAGCTCCACACGCGGAGGTCGAGGAACAATATGGCCTGTCACTACTAGCGCGGTCCGTACCTTCCTGCGCACGTCGGCCCTGCCTTGGTTCCGGGGTACGCGCTCCAATGGTCCCAGGGCCGCTCTGTATAATTGCAGCTCTTGCCGATGTCGACGAAAGAAAAACATCATTACACCCAACCCACCCTGCCCTACTCTCACCCCCTCAAACCCAGCTTGACCGTCTCCCATTCACACGTACAAACGCGCAATGCCGGTACCCACAAGCAGCGTCGATTACAAGCGCCTCATCATTTGCTGCGATGGCACCTGGCAATCCTCCGACGGCGCGACCCAATACTCCGCGTCGAACGTGACCAGGCTCGCGCGAGCCATCGCGCACTCCGACGTTCTGAACGGTGCCGAGATCCAGCAAATCGTCTACTACCAAAGCGGCGTCGGCTCCGAGGCGATGACCGGCATCGCCGCCGGGATCCAAGGTGCGGTTCTTTTCCGTGCCCCGTATTCTCGCCCGAGCCTCTCAAAATCCTGACGAACATCGTGCGATAGGTTCGGTGGGCAACGGTCTGGACGAGAACGTGGTCGAAGCCTACAACTTCGTCGTCAACAACTGGGAGCCCGCGGGCAAGGACTCGCCCGCCGACGAGCTCTTCCTCTTCGGCTTCTCGCGCGGCGCCTACACCGCGCGCTGCCTCGCGGGCCTCATCGACTGCGTCGGCGTCCTGCCCAAGACGGACATGGACCGCTTCCACGAGCTCTACGCGCGGTACCAGAGCAACCAGTCCGCGGAGCTGATCAAGGAGAAGGAGGCGGGGATCCTCGGGCGGTCGACGCGGATCAAGGTCGTCGGCGTGTGGGACACGGTAGGCAGCCTCGGCGTGCCCGAGTACTATTTGGTGAAGAAATTCAACTGGAACGCGAAGCACAAGTTCCACCGCGCGTCGCTCTGCCACAGTCAGTCTTGTTGCTCTCTGCGAGGTTTGGTGTTGGAATCGACGTGAACGGCCCCGCTGATCCGCATCGCAGGCGTCGACCACGCCTTTCAGGCTCTCGCCATCGACGAGCACCGTTTTCCATTCGCGCCCTGTGTATGGCATCTTCCCAAGGACGGACACCGGGTTCCATCGGTGTGTTTCACTCGCGCCAACCCCGTTCATATCGGATCCTAACCATATCCTTCTTCTTTTTTTTTTTCTCCCTTCAATTCAGATGCCCTCCTCGACCAACCTTCTCCAGTGCTGGTTCCCCGGATTCCACATCAACGTCGGCGGCGGCAGCACCGAGTCCCTTCCCCCTAAAGACAAGAAGGGCAAGCTCCGGGTCGACAAGGCGGGCAACCCGCTGGGCCCGGACGGACTGACGGACATGGAGCAGCTCGCGAACATCAGCCTGTTCTGGATGCTGGATCTCATCAGCCCGTTCCTGGTCCTAGATAAGACGTACCTCGACAGCCTGATCGCGAAGAACACGGCCGCGATCACGTCGTTGCCGGAGAAGCCGCGGTTGGAGGGGAAGGAGTACGCGAAGAGCTGGTTCGTGTCGTATCCGCCCGTCAGGTACGTTTCGTTCTGCCAGACGCCCTTTTCTTCATCACGAGACTCTCGTTGACATATGCTCGCGCGTCGCTGGTAGGTCGGGATGGGCGCTGGGCCCGTTCAAGGACCCGTTCGCGGGCGAGATGATGGCCCTCGGCTCGGAGCACCGCATGCCGGGGCAGTACAAGCTCGAGGATGACAACGAGGCGGACAAAGACCACGTCGCGAAGGACACGTACGAGATGATGCACCCCTCCGTGCGCTTCCGCATGAGGTACCTCGGCCCGACGACGGGCACGAACGAGTGGAACCCGGAATCGCTCAAGCACTTCAAGCTCCGTGCGGGCGCGACGCCGGACGGCTCTTGGGCGTGGGCGAAGGGCAACCCGGAGGCGCCGCTGAGGACGGGGTGGGAGTGGGTGAAAACGGTGTCGGGGTCGCAGCGCGTGGTGATACCCGAGTATAAGATGATGGAGGGCGGGTGGGAGCAGAAGTTGGCGAGGACGTGCCCTAACAAGGGATTCGACGGGAAGGTGCCACCGGACCCGCTGGTCGAGATCAACTACGATCCTACAGGCGCGGAGGCTGCGAAGTACAATGCATAGTTTGGCGGTGCTATCCTCCCCCTGATACGTACTTATAACACTCGTGTACCCTAACTGTCTAATCGCTGTTGCTGTTATCTTACATCGTGCTTTTATCGAACCCGCTCAGCCCGTAAAGTGGCGTCGCTGGCGACGAATGCATGGACAGATTCGCAGAGCGACACCTCACGACACCTCCCAAGTGTTTGTGAATTGCACATAAGGGATAAAATCTTCTGATAGTTGGGGTCCTGGTGGGCTCCCCTTCCCCCAGCAGATCAATCTGGCGGCCCGGTCTCCCTCCCTAGTCTCGCGTCCCAATCCATTGACCTGATTCACTCGCGGTGACACCGATTGCGCATAGACGTGTGGCACATGTTATGGGATAGGCATTCGATACGAAGCAATGGTCACTGCAGGCGTTTTTGACCCCGCTTTATCGCCCCGTAGTCGTTCATGAAGGGATGTCATCTGAACTGCCTCACTACCACACCACATCGAGTAAGCGCTCCAAGGTGTTCCTCGACCGAGGAATCCATGTTATGTACCAGGCCCGTCTGGTGGGAGTGTCGGGGAAAACGGATGTGCAACTCCGTGGACCATGTAGAACACTCATCGCAGAGAGTGGTCCTGAACTTGGCCAAGAAATCATTCAGTGCAGTCTCCTCCTCCTCCTCCGACAATATTTGCAGGATCAATGTGAGAGACCTGAAGGCTTGCGACCTAACGGTTCTAAGGGAATTGGCGAGGTGTTGTAGAGAATTGAGTGCAAACTGGAATTTCGCCACCTGGTGCATGTGTATCGTGATCTCTCGCATAGCATGCATCATGCAAAAGTTGAATGGCTCATCTGACATGCATGAGGGGTGAGTAACGTGAGTAAAAGGTGAGCCATTGGTATGAACGAAAGGCTTACCGAGCTCAGTCTCGTAAAAAGCAAGGTAGGCGTAATTTGTGATCCGGAGGGAGAGCAGCATGCTACATTGTTGCAGCAGAGCATTGGCAACTGTCAGCCATCCAGGATCGGCGGCGACATCTAATGCCAGCGTGTTGAGCGAGAGAATAATATCCCCGCTGGAAGAAAGGCATAGCAAGTGCTTCATAGCGCCGTCCACATTGCCCCCTTCGACCTCCAGCTGGGTCAGACAAAGCCGAGCAGGAAGGCCAGGGACCGAAGAAGGATCATCGGGTTCTGCTTCATCTTCTTCCCCTTCCCATGACAATTCGTGCAGGCCTAGGCAAGTGATTGAAGGAAGGGACCTAATCAACAGGACAAACTCATGTGGACCGAAGAAAAAATTGTGGATGTGTACACCTTGGAGGAGGGGGGAACGGGCCCATAGGGTTGTCCACATGCTGAAATTGCCCTCGGTACTGTCAGATTCCCATACGTGCACGATCCGGACATTCGGGAGGCAAAGTTCTCCAAACAAGTTGATGAATGAAGTGGTAGTGGACAGCACCGTGACGTAAGTTCGGAGATGAGGGGAGGCACTCAGAACACAGACGAGTGCGTCCATGAGGTTATCGTCCATACTAGGGCCTTTCTCCTCGACCGGGTCAGAGAAGAGCTGGGATTGACTGACATGAACCCAGCTTCGGCACGTCAGAGAACAAGCCCTTAAGGTAGCCTGATCGTCGGTGAGGCTGATTATCTGGTCCCATATCTCTTGCGGGATCCGAGATACACGTTCAGCGGGATCCAACATGCTAGGATTAGAACTAATCCTTGTTGATGCAGGGGAAGAGGTGAGGTAGGTGATTAGGTACGCGATGACGTGGACGCGTTAGACAAGTCGGGGTTGCCATTCTGGGCATCTTGTTAATCTGGCTTATTCCCCAAACAACAGGCGTGATCAGAGCTTAAAACTCTGAGGAACGATTACAAGATGGCCCAGAAGCCATGTAACTACCATTTTCTACCGCGAGTGGCTGGTGATGTCAGTCACATACGGATGTGCGACGAAGCCCTGCAAGTTGATAATTCTATGCAAGTGCGGCGCCTGGTCAGACGCATCACCACACGGCTCGTCGCTGCATAGCTCAGCTGCATATATGGGCGCGGACAGAGAGCTGCCGGAACAATGACTAGTCTATTCGTCTGACCAACACCCCTCGCTGCTCGAGTACTCCGAAGTGCTGCCTAACCAGGTCGCCCACCCCTTCCAGCGCGCTGTCAAGGAATTCGTGGTTAATCCGAACATACAACACTGCGAGCCGTCTGTAAGATGCGTTGGAGAACATGACTCCGATATCTCGCACAAAATCGACCAGTGGAAGGCCCCATTCCACCTGCGTGATGGTCAAATTCATCACGAGCAAAGTGGATGCGGAGGTGCCAATTGTGCCGAGCGAGGTGGAGAGATGCTCAAGAGCACGAAGTGTGCGCGACGTGTATAGGTCCATGACCACGGTAAATACGCGGAGGTGAGGTGTCCGTGAGAAGTCGAGAGGGGCTGCATTTGTCGTAAGATAGATACCATTGAAAATATAATGTAGGGCGTACTGCTGTCTGCTGCCATGAGGTCATAGTCACCAACTCGGAGCGCGAGTAGCGCCTCGCTCTGTTTCAGAAGATCGTTGACCGCGATGATCCACGCGCGTTTGCGAAGGGGGCTAACGCTCAATGATAGCTCTTCGAGCGCGAAAATGATATCTTTGCTTCCGGAGAAACACAATAAACCCTGAAGTATGTCGATGACATCGCCTCGTATGAGTTCAAGGGCCCTCAGACGGAGGCCAGCGGGGGTCTCCGGCGATGGCAAAAAGCGACTGGCTCCGACCCACGAAAGACCGTGCAATCCTAGGCGGGAGATCGGAGGAAAGGTCCTTATCATCCTCAGAAGCCTGAAAGAGTCAAGTTCCATGTCTCCGTGAACGTGCACATCGAGAAGACGAGGGAAAGCTCCCAACGGCAACCACCGGGCGGCGTACAAGTCGGCCGTCGTCGTTCCAGCTCCAGAATCCCAAGCCCCATCTTCGAATTCCGAGTTGGAGCGCGAGGTTGTATGCACATGCACAGTCCGAACGTTTGGTAGCCCTAAGCGCGCGAATCTGCCCAGGTATGCGCTGGTGGTGGAAAGAACCGCGACATAACCCCGCAAACGCGGAGACCTGTTCAGGACACTACAGATGTGGTCCATGTGGACTGATGCCATGACAGCGTTCCGACGAATAGGTTCGGAAAAGAGCCTGGACTGACTTGCATGTAGCCACTTGCTGCATGTTAACGCACAAGCCTGTAGCGTGTCCTGGTCATTGTCGGTGTCAATCATTGCGATGATTTGCTCGCAGGTTTCCTGAGGAAGCCGTTGAAGGCGCTCGAAATTCACTGCGTGCATATTGACTGTGAAACGATGTATCGGCGTATGCGTATGCGTATGCGTAGTATGTAGTTGTCACGTACCTTGAGTACAGGTCAGACAGGATGAGGATCGCGGGCTCGAGAATTTCGCTGTGCGCGAAAGGATCCGATGCGGCCGCGCACGACCGTGACCCGCGTCATGGCCCAGACGTGCCGAGGTGCCTCGTTCGCTATGACCACTTCACGCATTGGCGTACCAACTACCGTAGAACGTATCAAGTACACCAATAGATGATTGTATACATGTGCTTCAGTTATGTTGTGTACAAAGTTCCTAACATGGCGTAGCATCTGACGGGAAACAGCGCTAGCCACTACCCCAGCCACTGTACCCTTACACCCTGCTGCGCGAGCACTCCAAGGTGCTGCTCAACTTGCTTGTCCCCGTCGGTTTGACGATAATCGTTACAGGTTATGTTCAACTCTGTAAGCATCTTGAAAGGCGCTTGGGAGAGCACCTTTGCTAATCCCGGCAAGAAGTCGGTCACTGGCCATGGCGCATCATTTGCAGAGATCTCGACGTTCAGCACCAGCGTGTTCAGCGGGGAGCCCAATGTGGCGAGGGAGCTGGCCAGTTGATCAACGCAGTCAAACTCGAATTCTGCGTGGCTGAAATCCATCTCGATGACCGTAGTGCGGAGGGAATGCGTGTGTGAGAAGTCGAGGGACTCTGCAATCGCTGATGAGAGTGGGTTTGGCGCATGATGCAGAACTTACCCGAACTCCACTCCACGTATGTGTAATCGCCAAGTCGCAACGAACGAAGGCTGTCACACTGTCGCAGTAGCGTGTTGATCGCGATTATCCATGGTTCGTCTGGCACTATATTCAATGATAGTGTATGAAGCTGGAGAGCGATCTCGCCGCGAGAGGAAAGCCATAGTAAGGAGTTTATGGCACTGCATTGATCGTGTTCCGCCAACCCACTCAGCTGTTCGATCTCGATGCTGGTAATGCATAGCCTAGTCGGCCTAGGCGTTGGAGAGGGCTCCGAGAATTCTTGCTCGCCCTCCAAATCCAGGTCATGCAAGCCAAGATGAGTGATCGGCGGGAGAGACCTGATGATCATAGGGAGTCGGCGAAATCGCGAGCAGCGAGTTCCATATTGTCAATGTTCACGGCTCGAAGGCGAGGGAAAGCATGAAGGGAGTTCTATGTTGCGTTGTCGCTCGCAGCTGCGTCACAGAGTCCATGATCCGAAAATACGTGTGTGACCCGGACGTTCGGTAGGTTCAACTGGGTGAACGGAACGAGACGATCAACGGTAAGACGCAACGCCTTGATATACACGCGCAGGTGAGGGGACGCGCTCAGTACGTCGTACAAGCGGTCCATCAAGGAGGAAGAGTCCGATTTATCCGCGGTGATGGGCTCTGAGAAGAGCTGAGACTGACTAGCTTTAAGCCAGGTCCGGCATGTCAGAGAGCACGCCCTTAAAGTGGCTTCGTCGTCGACAAGCAGGATGAGCTGGTCATTGGTTTCCTGGGGAGCCGCTCAAGATATCCCATGCCAGTATTCATCAGTACTGCAAGACTTGAGTCAATAGATGTTCTAGGGAGATCGAGGAGATCGGGGTATAGATGGCGACGGTTTCAACGCTGCAGGGGGCGGTGGTGGCACGAAAGAAACGCAGTGGCGAAGGGCGCCCTTGTACCTAAGGCTTATATAAGCTACACCAGAGCAGTTCCGCTAGTCATTCCTGCGTGTGGGCCCGAACCGTCGACCCGGCTCTTCTCTGATTTATGCTCTCAGTTCTGCTCCAGGAGAGGCGGACGGGATATCCCAAGGTCTAACGCATTGGATGAAGCGCGGGGTGGGATATTGATTTTTAGCGCTTATGATGAGCAAGTACGTCGGTGTTATTTCACGCGCTATCACCCCGGGACCGATTTCTGGTATTGCACGAGTTGTGCGGTAGTCTCTTGGCATGAACCTTGATATTAATTGGTGACATACGATGCACGTGGGCAGTGCGTCGATGGGTAAGATGATGTGAAGCAGGAAAACATAACGCGAGTCATAGAAGCATCGCAACTACCGATACGTATGCGACTGGTTGCCGCTCTTGACATCCCGATGTGCTCGCGGCGGCGCGGGGAAGTCACCATACTGATACCCAGCGGCGCCTGCGAGATCGAAAGCCTGGAGTCAGCAAGCTCCCTATAGTCAAGGGCAAGAGAGCAACACGCCGCACCTTTTGCCTTCGGCTTCTTCTTAGGCCGGCCCACCGGCTCCGGCGCCCCTCCATCCTCGTCCAGTATGTTAGACGCCGTCGCGTAGTCGAACTCTTCGACGACGCCATCGTCCGGGACACCTCCTGCGTCTGCTTTACCAGGCGCCACCTCGGCCTTGCCATCCTTCTTTTCCTTGTTCCGCTTTCTTTTCTTCTGCTGCCGCTGTCCGACAACGACAATCGCGTCGTCAACCACCTCGCGCACGACGGGCTGTCGCTGCGCGAGAGGGACGAACGGCACCTCGATCTGCTCCGGCACGGGTTTCGCGTCCTCCTCCGCTGCCGGTGGTGGCGGTGGTGGCGTTTTCGGCACCGAGGCGCCAACGGTGAGCGACCCGCGTATCCGCGCGAGGACGTGCCTGATGCGTGACGTTTGGCCTTCGCCAGAGGAGGAGGACGAGAACAGACGCTTGGGCGAGCCAAAGAGAGAGCTGCGAGTGGTCGAGCATGAAGCTTTGCTTCGCACACTGACCGTATCGGCTTCCTGAGCGACAGTTGAAGTAGCCGAGGGCAAAGCTGTAGAAGACGAAGGCCCGAGAAGAGTAGAAGCGGTGGTCGCCAGCGGAGCATTGGACGAAGCAGGAGCTACAAACGAAGAAGAGAGAGCAATCGATCAAACCACGTCCCTCTAGGGCATCGCCAGAGCTTACCGAACGACCACAGCCCAGTCGAAGGAGATGACGCATCCGACGCTGATCCTTCAACGACGTCATATGCCTTACCTGTAGTGCGCGGCGGTTCATCAGGAATCATCTCTGCCTCTCCTGCCTCCACGGCCTTCGTTTGACCCCCCTCGCTATCCAGCTCGCTCTTCACGGCCGCCCGAACGATGTCCAACAGCTCCTTCGCGCGCCTCCTCACGACCGGCGGCACGGGTCTGAACGCCGCCAGCAGACCCGGCATATCCGCCGGCGGGCTCTCTGCGATCTGGAACAGGTAGTGGTTTGGGAGCACGTACCGCGCGCTCTCGTCCTCCTCGCGCGCGACACGGTCCCGCCACGCGTGCACGGCCCTGTACACCGCGCGCTGCACGGGGGGCATCGCGCCCGCGCTCTTGTTCCACTTGCGCGCGAGCGTGTCCCACCCCGCGGGCCCGGTGCCGTTGTCGGCGTCGTACAGCTCGCGCTCGAACGTCCGGAGGGTGGTCTGGGCCGAGCGTGCGAGGACCTCGCGGAGGAGCCACGTCGCGCCGTCCGATGGGGTGAGATGCGAGATGGGCGTCTCAAGCGTGATGTCAACGGGTGTGTAGGCGGCGAAGGCGGGCGAGGTGCCGCGCTCGAGTAAGGCGTGCCGCAGATGATCGTAGATGTAGAGCAGGTAGTGCGTGTCCGAGCGCGCGTAGTCGAGCATCTCCTGCGGAAGCGGTCTGAGAGAGGCGAATGCACAAGGGTCAGCGGTAGCGTTCGGGATGAGATGGTACATAAGAGACCTCACCTTATTCGCCAATCGGCGAGCTGGTACCGCTTGTCCGCGATGAAGTCGCAGTACATCTCGAGGAGGGACGCCAAACCATGTCTGGGAAAATCTGATCCCGGGAGAAATGAATATCAGCGAAAGAGCGATACCTAGCAAACGGACGACGCACGGAGGACCTTGGACGCATGGAAGGTGTCGAATAAGCCCACGACGAAGACGTTGAAATCTTGCTGGAGCCATTGTATGTCTGACTCGGCACCGTGGAAAACCTTGACGATTCTTGGGTCCGTGAAGACCTCATTCAGCTCCTCGAGCTCGTCCCGGAGGACGAGTGTGTCGACGATCCAGTCCTCCGTCCGGGTGCTGATCTGCATCAGGCACACGAAGCCAGCGAAGGTACGGTAACTGTGGTGCTCGAGGTCGACGGCGATCGCGTCCGCTAGGCGGAGCTTTTCGAGCATTAAGGCAAACGCGGCGGGAGTGGCGACCCACGTGAACGGCGTCTCGGCGAAGGACTTGGGCGGCGTCGGTTGTCCGGGAGAGAAGAGGTGTGCGGGATAAGATACGTGTGTTATTTCGTAGTGGTAGGGATGTATCCTACAAAGCAGTCTGCGGTGAGCGACGTGCTTGTCAGCATCCAATCCAGCACATACCCGGCGCTAGTGGCATCGCCGCCTTCCTCGTCCTGGAAGCGGTAGCCAAGCGGCACTTGGGCGTTGTACTTGTGCTTCAGCGTTGGTTTCCAGGGGTCCTGGGACGCGTTATCCACCGTGCGGGTGAAGGAAAGCTGTGGCTTGCGGAGGTGGCTGGCATGCTGCAAGGCAGGGTCCAGACGGCCAAGGGACGGCTTCGGCTTCGGTGCACTGGATTCGGACTGCTGTGGTGGTTGTCGTTGCTGTGTCCGTGAGACGGACGGGTTGACAGCGATGGCCGGGGCTTTGTTTTTGCCCAGAAATTCGTCGAGGTTCATATCCTGTGTAGCCACGACTGAGCCTTTCTCGATGTCCAGACACGACACAATTTACTCACAGCCCGCTCGAGCAGTTGGTCCATCGCGTCGACTGCCACCGCCTGGAACCGATCAACAAGGTCCTCCCCACTCTCCGCCCGCGCCTTGCCCTTCCGTGCACCCGATGGATCTGCGGATGTCGCAAGCGCGAGCATCTTGTTGATCAGACCCAGCACCCGTCCAGAGCACACATCTATGGCGTCTGCATATCCCGCGTCGACCGAGCGGTGAAAGCCGACGTCCTGGGGCAGCGCTGCCATGGAAGACTTGATGGCCTTGAGCGCCGCGGTCTGCGCGCCGTTGTTGTAGTCCTCGAAAGTGTCCGACGCCAGTTTGCGGGCGGTAGAGCTGCTGGCCGCCATCGCGAGCGCCTTGGAGGATAATATACACAACGCTGAGTGAGTGTACAGTGCACGCTACACTGTAGTGGCCGCCAGAAAACAAGTCGGTGCCCAAAGCCACTAAAGTCAGTGCCTTCCACGTGCAAATATCAATGAGCCGGAGGGCGCGGCAGAAACGCGCCTTGACCTAATAATAGCACACACACTCCAGTGACGACTGTGCGCGCAGCTCGGGGCTATAGCTTTCATCTCTCCGGTCCCGGCGGCGGCGACGAGCCATATAACCCGAAACCTCCTGAGCCTGGTTGATTTGCTGATCCGCCCTTTGCATCCGACTTGCGATACATGTCTGGCGATGAGAGCGACGCGGTGGAGGACTGGCGGCCCTCTCCCGGCGACGGAACGCGCAAACGCACGCGTATCACGAAGGCTTGCGACTTTTGCAAGCGGAGGAAAGGTCGTTTGGTTCCAATAAGCTTCTATTCTACTGGATCTCATTCATGTTCACATCTGTTACAGTGAAATGTGAGGACGCTTTTGTAGCTTCAGCGCTCTGAAGGAGGATTGACTGTGGACCCGCAGGCGACGGTACGACGCCAGAACGCCCCAGATGTACGACATGCACATCCTTCGACCTTGATTGTACTTTTGCTACTTTGAGCAAGGTCTGTCGGAACACTTTCTGCAGTATATAACGACTCATACGGATCGCGCAGAAACGGGGGCCGCCGAAAAAGTGAAGGCAAGAAATGCAGCGACACTGCGTATAGGCTAATGCTACTCTACTAGGCCCCGAAACTCCTTGACAGACCCATCATTGACCTCCAGCGTCAGCGCCAGTCCCACGCTCATCGCCAGCAGTAGCGCCATCCCTTCCGCCTCCGCCTCCACCGCTTCGAGTTCAGCAATCGGCAGTTCTCCATCCGCTGCTTCTCCCTCCGACGACGAGGACGAGGAAGACGACGACGGGAATCCGGTTGAGCCCCTTTCCGAATGGCTCGAGAAGCTTACGCTTGATCCGCTGCACCCGCGCCAAAGCTCTAACGACAATAGTGCGGTGCGCATGCTCAAGGCGGCGTTACAGACGAGGCAACTCGAGCACGCATACAAGCATGCGACTAAGTCCCGTCGGCCCGAATTCTGGCAGGTGCATCCTGTACGTTCCCCTCCCTTCCACCCGTCCTTAGTCTCTTCACTGACCATCGTAACGACAGTGGGAAATGGAAGAGCTCTCCATTTACGCTCACTCGCTCTCCACCCACACCCTCACCTTCCCCGACCCGGATCTCCTACACGAACTCACCAATCTCTACTTCGCGCACTCGAATGTCTACACTCCGATCCTGCACCGGCCCATGTTCGAGAAGGCTCTCGCCGACGGCCTGCATCTGCGCGACACCGGCTTTGGCGGCGTCGTCCTACTCGTGTGCGCGATCGCGAGCCGGTACACGCATGATCCCCGCGTCTTCCTCCGTGGCGCGCCGACTCAGAGCGCCGGCTGGAAGTGGTACTCCCAGGTTGAGATGGTCCGCAAGTCGCCGCTTGCGCCGCCGAGGCTGTACGACGTACAACAGTACGCGGTGAGCTTATCGCGTCCATTCTCGCTCATCTCTCTTGCTCATCACTTTGGTCCTTCTTTCCTTGACAGCTCGCGTCGGTGTTCCTTGTCGGATGCTCCGCGCCACACGTAACGTGGAACATGATCGGCCTTGGCGTGCGGATGTGCCTCGACGTTAGCGCGCATCGGAAGAAGGTCTACAAGGCCACAGGGCCGGACCAGATCATCGAGGAGCAGTGGAAGCGCGCCTTCTGGTTCGTCACAGGGGATAGTCTGTGCCCTCTCCTTCTCGCACACGCTAATGCGGATCATGTGTTCGCAGGGGCCTGGTGAACATGGATCGTATCGCGTCGAACGAGATGGGCCGCGTCGTCGCAGTCCTGGATGAGGAGTGAGTGAGCGTCGATGTCCCTGTGTCCGGTGTTGTGCTGTATTAGCTGATCTGATATGCAAGTATCGATGCCCCGCTCCCGTGCGAGTGTGACGACGAGTACTTCGTCTCGCCGGACCGAACGCGCTACTTCGTGCAGCCGCCGGAGAAGCCGTCACTCGTCGCTTATGTCAACATTATGATTTCGCTACGTTCCATCCAGCTCAAGGCTCAGCGTTCGCTGGTGGGTGCATTCTATAACATGTTGTCCATGGTATCGCACAAGCTGATAATGGGTAACGTTGTTACCATCCAGTTCTCCACCTTGCGCGAAAAAAGCTACGATTACGAGGTAAAGGTTGTCGCTGAGCTGAACGCTGATCTCGATCGCTGGCGTGATGCTGTTCCGTCTCACCGTGCGCTCGTTCCTCTTTGTCTCCCCGCTTCGTTCTGATGATCCTCGCGTTCGTTGCTCAGTGAGATGGGAGACCGCGCTCGCCGCCGCTGATGACCATCCGATCTTTTTCCGCCAATGCACCGCGTCGTGGACCGTCTACCATTACGCCCGGATCATCATTCACCGCCCGTTCGCCGTCGGCCTTCGCCGCAATACGCCACTTGGTATGGCGTCCGTGGAGGTGTGCTACAATTCAGCCAGGGAGATCGCGCGGATGTTCCGGGACCTGCTCAAACGGGATAGCGGGCCTTTTGGGCTGCACATGGTGAACACCTATCCTTCCGCTAAATGGACGTTGACGAGCTCAATGTCGATTCGGAATGACAGTTTTCGGCGTTCACGGCAGCGAGCGTGCTCCTCCTCATGAAGTGGACCCAGGACCGTGAGGGCGATGGCACACTTGAATCTCCGAGCGAGCAAGACCTGAAGCACGTGTACACCTGCATGAACGTCATCAAGACCTCCGAGCCACGGTTAGTTCTTTCCTCATTCATATGTCGACCACGCCTACGAATTCTAACTTGCGTGATGGCAAATACAGATGGTACCTCGCCGGCCGATTATGGTATGTATTCCCATTGACTTTGCATCCGATGACCTCATTATGGCTGACAATGCTGTGATGACGCGGGCTGATAGGGACATACTCTACGAACTAGTCACAGTCGTACAGGCGCTGCCTTCCACGCCATCGCACAGCCATACCCCCGACGGCACAGCCGATGGCTCCACGGGCGCTGCAGCCGGAAATAGCAGCAGCAGCTTCCTGGCACAGACGGCCGACATCACCCCCTCGAGGGCGGCGACCGCTGCGCACAATACGAGCATGCATCTGGCTGATGCGCCGTCCTCGGACACTGCCACGAATTGCGCGACCACCAGTTTTCTAACGACTGATGCCGCGCTTCCTTCCCCTCGGAATACGGCAATCGGCCCCCAGATCGACTTCGGCGGGCACGCGCCCCTGCCGGTGTGGGCACATCGGGAGCTATCTGCCTTTGGGGACCACCCCGCCGCAGCCGGAGCGCTCGCCGCCCCCATCTCGGCGTCATCGACCCCATTAGACCCGTCGTCATCAGCATCCCAGCAGAGCGCGGACCCCTGGACGCCGCTCGGGAGCTTCCTCGCGGACCAGAACATCCTCGGCGCGATGTACAGCGAGAACACGCTGCCCGGCTACGCGAACGCGTTCTCGTTTGCGTTTGGTGGGCAGCACGACGCGGGGTTGAGCGCCGCGGCGCAGGAGGAGCTGGGCATGGCTATGGGAGCGGCCTCGTCGTCAGCGATGGTGACGGACGAGACCATCCTCGGATGGGCCGCTGGCTTCTCGGATGCGTTGTGACATTGGCGATTTGACTTTGTTCGTATATGGGGCTGGGCCTCTTGATCCGTATGGGTAATAGAGGAGACTATCTCCGTTCTGCGTGCTGGATAAATGTGCTACATGTATTTCTATAACTGTAACTCCGGGCTGAACGTGGTTATGGCAGTTGGAACTATATATTATAGTTTAGATTCAGAAACGATTGGCATTAGACCATGACTTTATATGTTGACAGGATCATGGGTACACCAGCCAATGTCGCGCTAAATCAACGGTTTACTAGTCAGCGGCCGCGGAGAAATGTTAGCCGGAGTCTTATGATTGTAAGCTGTGTTTGTTTTCTGACGTCGCTGCGTTTGTTTTGCTCAGGCAACGTTCACGGGGAAGTCACTACTACTGTTCGCCAGCTCCAATGCCTTGCTTCCAGGAACGTCAAAGGCGCCGTCTGCAAGAATTCCGCATCAATCGGGAATGAAACCTTGAGGATGAAAAATCCGGAAATAAACAAGACACCGTGATATTATTCTGCGACCTAAATCGGGTTTGCGGGGTGTGTAACACAGATTGCTGGAGAGTTGCGGGAATGCTCAGATCTCGATTGGGTATATGTTGCCGCGAGTAATATCGGAAGCAAGGCTGTGGCCGAAGGTGTAGATCACTGTGTGAAGTATTTGGTTAATGCCGTTCCGTAGCGCCCCTCAAGGGCACTGGAATGGAAGCTTTGAGAATTGCCAGCTACCATGTTTCCAAGGGTACGTGCCGTTCTTATGGTCCTGCTCTAGACATATTAAGACGGGGAAGGATAATGAGCACTTCATGCCAACAAGCGTGAGACAACAGAAACAACATAAGCGTCAAGCGATCGTGGCCCAATTCGGTTGTCCATAGTACTACTACATATCTTCGCCATGGCGCCTGGTTGCTGCATTCTTGCGCGTGTTTTGCACGGTGATCCGATTGGTCAAACCTGAACGTACGCCAGCCGTCCCGCCACGCTCAACGAATGCCACAGCCAGCGCATTTTTTCCGATACCCCCCTGAAACTGATTTCACAGCCTGAACAATAAAATGACTACGATACCGAAGTTCTGCTTTGGTGGAGGGGTGGATCTTCTTACCACGCGCTCAGCACACAATCAGCCGCACTTCAGATGAAAGGATGAGAACTGCGAACTGGTTTCAGGAATCTTCGCCATTTTTGCGAGCAGAAAATGTGCTGTTGAATGCAGCCGCGCGTACTGAGGGGGTGGACTGGAGGCTGGTAGCTGATAACAATGCGTGGATGCGAAGCGGCAATGTTGTTAATAGCGTTTTTATGCATGTTTCATCGTGACCGTATACATTTCTTTAAGCACAATTATGGACTGGAGCACAATAGTATCCGACGTGCATGGGGTTCAGGGGGTTGTAGGATGTAACCCGCTTGCCGCGAGCTGATCGTTATGCCGTTTAAGGGCAAATAGTACACAAGAATCTCCGGAATGGATGCTGGTTCCGATTTATTTCCAGCCATCATTACACGAAGGCGTGTCTGAGGTGCTCTCAACGATGATGCATAGAAGTTTCAAACTGCGAGGAAACAAGGTCAGTCCTCCGCCATCCTAGCATTAACCTTGGCGGTCACTGGCGTCCATGACGCGTACAATATAGTGATTTGCAGCACGTACGGGCAAGAGGAGTGGGACCTTTACTATGCATAGCATGTTTGGCGGGGCTCCCCGCGGACATCTTTGCCCACTGCGGAGTACTGTAGCACCTTGCGAATACACTATGTGATAATAACTCCCGGCAGCGACCTTGATCTATTCTTGACCCCCACTTTCAGCACATAGCCACTGTTCCCGTTCGCGCCCCGACGAGCGTGGCGATCACCCTGCGATCTTCTCAGTGCCATGCGAGCAGGGATAGAGTTGCTGGACCCCGCTTCCCGCTGCGCCCGTCCCCAGGACACGAACTGGAAGCTATACAAAAACAAGGAAGCACAGCGCGCGAAACTCCACACACGGCTCGAGACGGATTGAGAAGGTTTAGCGGAGAGATACAGACGCAAAACTTGTTAGGGGCAGCTTATAAGAAGAGGGAGACCCACTTCTCGTTGGCTTTTGTAGTAATACTCCTTGCCTGAGCCGAGGCGTGGGCCTGCCACCATTCCTTTGAGTCTTGAGCGCTTTACCTGGTGAACGAATATCGCAAGAAATGTCGTCGGTTGTCAGAGTCAGCCTGGAGAGCGACTCACACGACGAAGAGGTCGTCCAACCTTCCGCGGTCGCACACATTGCCCGAAAGAGGACGCGCATCGCCAAAGCTTGCGACTTTTGTAAACGCCGGAAAGGTGCGTGTTTGCGACATGCCGAGGGTAGATCGCGCGAAAGAGAGAGAGAGAGCTGACGAACGTCGTTTTGTTTCTGACAGTCAAGTGTCCGTTTTGCCGTTCATCCCTGTGACATCGAGCTAGCGTCGGACTCATCCTCTGCTCTACACTAGGCGACGGGGTTACACCGGAACGCCTCAAGTGCAGTACATGTATCTCCTTTGGTCTCGAATGCGTGTTCTCTTCGGAAAGCAAGGTGAGCGTATACCATATGTGATATATGCGGCTGCTTGAATACACGTACATCGCCTCCGCAGAAACGCGGCCCTCCCAAGAGGCCCAAGGCCGATACACCCTCTGATCTATCCCGTTCCAAGGTGCGTGTTTCGTTTCACGTCCATCTCCGAAACGACTGATGCTCGTTAATCCTCCTCGAAACTTGCGCTCAACGCCAGTCCTCCTCGCCCGACCAACCTCCCTATCTTCTCAGTCGCAACATCCCGGGATCCTTCGAGAATACCGCTGTCGCCGAGCGCGACGGTCCTGGCCTCCTCCACGACGATGATGGCGAAGACGATCCCGACGCGCGCTGGACTGCCGCCGCTCACTCGGCCGACCAGCAGGCGGTCACTGACGCGGACGCGCATACCGTCGTCTCGCTCTCCGAGTTCCTCGCCAAGCTCGAGCTCGACCCGCTCATGCCGCGCCAGGTCGTGAACGACAACACGGACGTTGCCCGGCTCGTGAAGGCCGCCATGCGCCCCTATCGGGACGTGTTCCAGCAAGCAATGCGTGCCCGTCGACAGGAGTTTTGGCAGATCCGGCCTGTGAGAGCGCATATATACGCACATGCACTCTCCTTACACTCTTGCTCACGTTTCTCTTGAACAACACAGTGGGAGATTGCGCAGCTGACGATCTACGAAACCGCCGTCTCCCAACAACGCTTCGTCTTCCCCGACGCGGACCTCATCCCGCTCCTCGTTGCGCTCTACTTCGATCACCTCAACATCTACTCCCCCATCCTCCACCGCCCGACGTTCGAGTCCGCCCTCCGGGACGGCCTTCACCTGCGCGACAACGGGTTCGGCGCCGTACTGCTGCTCGTGTGTGCCCTCGGCGCGCGCTACACGGACGATCCACGCATACTCCTCGACCGGTCCGCGTCCCAGTCCGCCGGCTGGCAGTGGTACAACCAGGCGCAGATGATCCGGAAGTCGCCGCTAGCGCCGCCGCGGCTGTACGACGTCCAGCAGTACTGTGTACGTGATCCCTTCCCGGTGTCATGTGCATCCATTGACACGAACACGTCCTAGTTGGCGTCACAGTTCCTCCTGGGGAGCACGGCTCCTCATGTGGGCTGGAACATGATCGGCCTCGGCCTGCGCCTTTGTCAAGACGTGAGCGCCCACCGGGGGAGGGTGTATCGAGGCGTGGGCGAGGGCCAGATCGTGGAGGAGCAGTGGAAACGCGTCTTCTGGTAAGCCTCGTGCGTGGTGTGGGATAAACGCCATGTCGTCTCATCTCATAACGCGACGCAGGATACTGGTTAACCTCGACCGAACAACCTGCAGCGAGCTGGGGCGGAGCCTCGCAATGCTTGATGATGAGTGAGCACTCCCATAAGAGCGGTTTTTTCGACGACGCAACCCTAACAAGATGCCCCGTAACCACAGCATCGATGCGCCCCTGCCTCACGAGTGCGATGACGAGTATTGGCGTACTCCGGACGGAAAGTACTTCCAGCAACCGCCTGGAAAACCCTCGATGGCGTCCCACCTCATCTGGAATATCAAAATCCGCTCCATTCAGGCCTTCGCTACCCGCACCCTCGTCAGTAGTTTATGAACCCCTGGCTGTCTCGAACCCGGGAATAATTGAACGCTGACGAGTTATAGTTCGCTGTCTCCCGACCGAAGAGCTACGAGTGGGAAGAGCGCATCACAGCTAGGCTGGATCTGGCGCTCGAGAAGTGGAAGGAGAAGATACCCGAACATCGTGCGTGTCGATTGTCGGTCCCTTCTTTGCCATAGCAGAACGCTCATCGAATGGCATGCTTATATGCAGTGCGCTGGAACCCGTCCCAACCGAATGCGGTGTTCCTCCGGCAGGCGGCCTCACTTTGGTGCATGTACCACTACACGCGAATCATCATCCACCGGCCGTTCATCATCTCCGCCCGGCGTGCGACCCCACTCGGTATCTCTTCGCTTGCGATCTGCTGCTCCTCTGCCCGCTGCCTCGCGCGTATTCTCGAAGTGGTCATGCGCGATTACCCGCCGATGAGTTTGCATATCGTATGTCCGCTAGACCTGCTACGCATCTCTTGCTAGATCGCTCATCCTTGCGTCTTGCAAGATCGCGGCGTTCGCCGCGGCCAGTATTCTCCTGCTTTCGCGGTGGGGAGACGGTGGACCGGGTGCGGAGCCGCCATCGCAGGAGGATATGCGGGATGTGCTCGTCTTCCTCGGTTTCATCAGATCTGGCGAGCGCAGGTATGTCGTTCAATGGTTATTTCTTGGCGCCCGATGAAAGCGTCGTCTGACGTGTCTGCATCAATGGGCAGATGGAACCTCGCAGGCCGTTTATTGTAAGACTTGTCTTTGATCGATTTGTCCTGCGAGCACTAATTTCACGGGATGTAGCGACCTCTTGGGCGAGATGATCACCGTCGTCCGCCGCGTGGCAGAGAAGAAGGGGAAATCGATCAAGATGAGCGGTACTAGTTTGAGTGCAGGGCTGGGTACCACCAACGTCCTCGACATGGCGGTTATGGCTCCTGAGTCCTCCGGTCAAGGCAACCAAGTTCAGCCCATAGTGGACTCCATGTCCCCTCCCCCGCCAAAGGTGACAGCATCCTTCCCGCCCACACAAGATAGGTCGTCCTTCGGCGTTCCCGATTACGACGTGCACTTCACGCTGCAGCAGCAGCACGAACAAGGGCAGGGTCAGCAAGACCAAGCGCCCCAGCTCTACGCGCCGACGCTCGGCTCTGACGTGTGGACGGCGTTCGACGACTTCCTGGCTCAGCAGAATCTCGTCGGTGCAGACCTGGTCGGCGCCTACCACGCGCCGCACAACCTGCCCGGCGCGGTGCAGCAGGGGTACGACCACCCCCAACCCCATCAGAGCGCATCGTCCGTGCAGGCATACGGCTCCGCCATGTCCGAGCTCGGGCTACCAAGTTTTCCCGGCGAAGCCGTTGGGATACAGTCACAATCGTTCGATTTTCTGATGGAGGCTGTCGCGCAGGGGAATGAGGGGCAAGGGCAGGACGAAACGTTTGCGAGCTGGGCGGCGAGTCTCCCTGGATCGGAGTGAGTCTCTCGTTGTGTGCCCATCGTTTCATCGGGCGTCTTTACTAACTCGGGGCACCCAAGTTCGGGCCAGGCCTGGTACAGCGACCAGTTTGGCTCTCGCGGACAGTCTTTCTGACACGAAATGGCTGTATACAAGTTCACGGATCATAAACAGAATGTAACTTCATGCGTCTCTAGGCTTTGTGTGTATGCTGTGATATTGTACAATTGCTTCAAAAGATCGGGTTTTCATGCATGCAAGAGATGATATAAGTTTTCACGGTCAATCATGGTCGTCATCGTTAGGTCCGTCATGGAACATATCTAGGATTGTCCGTTAGCATCTCGTTCTGGAGATACTTGGGCGGAGACAAGGCCTCTCACCGCTATCGTCAGAGCCTGACATAGAGTCCGACTCTTCGGTATCTGGATACTCGTTTTTGTAGTAATTCTCATCTGTACGCAGCAAGATCATCAGCATCCATCGCTAGCCGCATCGGGGCATACTAGCGCACCATTAGAGTCCTCATCGGCTTCATCCTCCTCCTCGCTTTCCGAGTCGGATTCGTCCGAATCGTTCATGGAAGGTGGCAGGCCCGACAACGTTCCTATCGCCGCTAGGTGTTCCCACGTCTTAGTGTCGTACGCGTCGGGCATCGGCCGGCGATAGAAGACGTCGTAGACGTAATCTGATTCTGCGTCATCCTTGTCCGCCGCGTTCGCGTGTCGTGCGTTGGAGGGGAGAGCCGACGGTGAGGGTTTTGCGGTCTCAGCAGGCGCTGGGAGGGAGATATCGTTAACTGAAAATAATGCATACAATGAGCACTGAGTTCGACGCATGCACTGGGTGTAGCGTACTCTTCAGATAGTCCTGCAGCATCGGCATGAACTTCTCCATCTCCGAATCGACCTCGGAGGACTCGGGCGCGGATAAGACCGCGTCGTACATCGTGAACTTGGCCCTCGCTTTCTGTTCCTGCAGCTCTCGAGACGACAACACCTTCGGCCTGCGCATATATCTCAGCCGCGACGAAGGCACGGACAAAGGTCACGACGCACGGTTCTTTGAGGGGCTTTTGACGTATTTTCGTCGAATCCTCCCGAGGTACCATAGGTTCTGAGTCGTTCTTGACAATCTGGTACCTCCGCGCCGCCCCGTCTTTAGACGGTGAAGCGGAGATAGGGGTTGCAGGGACCGTAGCTGGTGCCGGCAACGGCTGTTTCGAGCTAGCAGTGCTGGCTAACGCGGATATACGGTCCTACAAAATACAAGAAAAATATGAGCCAACAAGAAGCATACACACGGTTCCAACCAGAAATGCATGAACTAGAACGGGGGAACCTCACCTGCAAGCTCTGCCGCTCTCCTTCGTTCTCCCATGCTTTCTGCTCAACAGTCTCAGCAAATTGGAAGAGCCCCGGCTTCGTCTTCTTCCTCCTGGTAGTGGATTCGATCACTGCATGACACGAGGCATGAGTCTCAGCCTTCTTTTGACGACCAAAGATTGGACGCACCAAGGGCATCCAAGGGTTCTTCGTTGCGCTTGCGTTTGATACGAAGGATGGTATAACCACTCTTCAGATCTGAAGCGGACTTTTCTACCGTCATGATAGCGCTATGCTCAACAAGACTGGAGGAGCTAGGCGGTGATGCAAGGGTTCAAGATTGGAAAGCCGCAGACAGCGTTGTGACGTACCGAGGAAAGCCACAGCGCCACAGACAGCGTTGTGACGTACCAAGGCCGCTCCCACAAGCAGACCTTCGATAGCTCAGCTGGAAGAGCGTGGGACTGTAATGGTTAACTTTGTCATCCCAAGGCCGTTGGTTCGATCCCGACTCGAAGGACGTATAACCACCTAATGGTTTTCAGCATACGCTGACACGCTGCTCATTTTTCGTTTGGGCATGAGGGCCGGATCTTCCGAAGCGTACCTCTAGAAGGTGGGCCATAGATACGCATGCTCATAATATCATAATCTACAAATGAATTACCGAAACCACTGATGAGGGTGCATGCGGCGTGCGTATATGTCCGAGGTGACGAGGAACAATTCAGAGGCAGGGTTAGGATTGCGCCGCATTGGAACCATCCTTAGAGCGGTATTTGACGACCCATGGGTGACGCCTAACGTCCGCGAGGGGAAGACGCTCCGCCGGGTTATACCTCAGGAGCTACGAGCGACGGACTCAGTCAGCGCCCTACAACAGCAATGGAGAAAAGCGAAAATACCTTGCGGATCAAGTCGGCTGCCTCCGCGGAAACCTTGGGTGGGATCTTCAGGTCCACTCGCGCAATACGTTTGTAGGTCGCTGTGTATCCCCAGTGAGCGACGAGTTTTGTAAAAACAGCCCAACTAGCACGTACCATTGTATCCGCTGAGATCTTCAAAAGGTGGACTGCCGCAGATAAATTCGTAGGTGAGAACTCCGAGCGCCCAATGATCGACCTTCTCGTTGTGTTCCTTCCCTTCCACCATCTCCGGCGGAAGGTAGTCGAGCGTGCCGCACAGCGTCGTCCTCCTGTTGCCGGGTGCGTGCACGCTCCATCCAAAGTCGGCAATCTTCAGCTCGCCGTTGATACCCAACAGCAGGTTCTCCGGTTTAATGTCGCGGTGGATGACGTGCTTTGAGTGCAGGTAGCCGAGCGCGTCCGCCATTTGGTCGATGTACCGTGCGCTGCGCTTCTCAGAAAAGCTTCCGTGCTTGCTCAGTTGGCGGTATAGTTCGCCCTTGCCCGCGAATTCGAGCATGAGGAAGATGCGTTTCTCGTCGTGGAAGTATCCGTAAAGGCGGAGAACGTTCGGGTGGCGGAGGTGCTGCTGGATTTCGATCTCGCGACGGAGCTGCTTCTCGACCTTGGACTGGACGAGTTCTGACTTGTAAAGCGTTTTGAGGGCGATGATGAAGCGTGGCTCCGTTTTCGTGCGGACCATGTAGACACGGCCGAATTTGCCTTTGCCAAGCGGTCGTCCAATCTCGAAATCGGTGAGATGCCATTCTCGCGTTGGTCTCGTTCTGTCGTGCAGTGTCAGCGTTATCTCTTGCCCTATGGCTCGTGCATACTGACTTGTCGGCGCTCGAATCCAGGGCTAAGTCCTCCGCTGCCTCTCCATACACCAAGTCGCCCACGTCCCTTTCTAACGCCCCGTCATACGTTCCGATATCTATCCCATCTCCCTTTTTCGTCGGAGAAGGAGGTCTTGAGACAACCGAGGTCGTCGATGCGTATTTCTTCAACGCCGAAGGCGCCGGCTGCGTCTTCGTCGTCATAGAGTTCGTCCGGGCATGACCCAAGGGGGCAGGTTTCGCGGAGGTAGATGCATGTCCGGCTCCATTAGGCGCGGCGTATTTCGTGAGGAGTTTGGCTACGTTGGCTTGAGAGGTTTGTTTTGTGAGTGCGGGCTTGGCCGATTGCTTCTGAATGTCCAGGGCCGAGAATTGGCGGGTGAGGGATTGTACGCTTGCCATGTTGTTTACCTTACGCTACAGAGTGATCCCGTTATGCATGTTCTATACCGGAGATCATTCCGTACTCACTGTGTGGTATATGTGTCGCTGACTGCTGCCTTGCCAGGATGGACTGGGCGAAGAACGCGCGCTGCAACTCCAAACTCCGACAAACCAACCATCGCGTCTCGGTCACATGAGCGACCACGCACTTGCCCGCCCCTGCAGGCCCCTGCGCTCTGTCAGTGCCATTGTCCACGACAGTTCAGAAACGCTCTATGCTCTATCTGAACATGTGTTGATCGATCACTCATAGAAACAATGGACCACACTCAATACTCGTTCAAAATCCCGCAGGAGATCTGGGAGCATGTCATCGAACTCGTGGACGACGAATCCGCACTCAAGACTTGTTCGTTAACCTGTAGCAGATGGGTCAGGGCCAGTCAATCATGGCTATTTTCGGAGCCTGTACGGGAGGGTGATATGTCGAGTACATCCCGGATGGATCGCCTCTGCGCAGTCCTGACCGCGTCTCCTCATCTGCGAGCTCACATCACTATTCTCTCCGTCAAGCTCTCGCACCTTGGTCAGCTCGCAGAGCTGGGCCTTCCGAATGTGAGAGACCTTCGTCTGAGCGGTAGATCGGGGCTATGGGGTCTTGGCAGCTTGGATCGCGTACACATCGGTGGTGTCGACCGATGGGCGGCTTTAACAGCGTTTCCCCGCCTTCGCAACCTGCACATCCATGATGATTCGCTCACCGCGCTCGAATTCATTGGACTTCTCAGGCCTCTTCCTCCAATCTCTTGCATCGGCTTACACAGCATATCATGGCTCGATGATGGGGCAACCGAGCCCCTCGCCCGGTCATCTGGTCCCCCTGTTGGCCTTCGCTTGACAGAATTGCGGATCGAAGAAGGCGACGGGCTCGACACTCTGGAGCATTTCATGAGCCTAACTTTCACCGGCGATGTGATCCTCGCGCTCGAAAAGTTATCGTTGGATGTAGTTCCTACCCAAGCCTGGATAACCGCGACGAACGCTCTCATGCAACGCAATAACATCCACAGTCTCTGGTTCGGTCGCTTCCAGAATATCTCAAGACATACAAGTGAGCTTCGTGAACCTTTACTCTGCGATCATAGACATCTGGCTCATTGGCTGTATAGGTTTCCTCGACTTCTCAGGACTGCACGCCCTGCACGACCTTACCGTGGAGCTATCTTTGCCGATAAATTACACCCCGGACCTTCTCCGAAATCTCTCAAGTTCAGTCGCCACAATCAATTCTCTCACCTTAAACCCGTTCGTGATTGTCCTACGCCTGATGAATCGGATGTTGATCAACGATGGACTGATCGACGAGATCTTCGGCGAAATCGGGGCAGCCTTGGCCAAGCCGCCTTTCCGACGACTCACGGAGTTGCGCATTCAGTTTCCGGACCCCAAGACTAGCTTCATTCTTCCGGGTCCACGGCCCAACGCAAGCCGTTCGATTGACAGACACTTCGGAGCGATCAAAGAGCAAGGCGTCGCGGTGAAGCTGTTCACCGGAAATTCGCCGGACGTATCCAGAGGTATGCCTGCCAGCGTGACTGGTTGTCTGGACCATAGTTCAAAAGCCATCACAGCGAGCAGCATTATAGGTTGATTCGGGGATAAGGTTGCGCATCAGACCTCGGGAAATCCGACTATATGAAGGCGATTTGCTATCGGGAACGATAACAGTAGAAATTATGGTGGACCTGCCTGACGTTGGATTTGTGGGCGAATTTGCCAGTCATATGTTCGTTCGTTCTATTTATGCCGGTCCCAAATGTATGTACTTCCGCGTTTGTCTTGTATGAGTCACCCACATGCCCTGTAGCTGACATTGTCTCGGATTTAGTGTACCTGTTATCGCTGTGTCTTGCATTCAGATGCGACCTTCGTATGTATTGATCATAACATTAGTAAGTAGTTACAGTGACCTGCGATCTTCGCGTTTCTCAGGCTGCGTGGTCGTTGGGCAGCCTACAGTTGACGTCGTTTCCTCAATATCATCTTCGATGTACGTGTAAGCGGGTTTAAGCTAGGAATCGTAGAGGCCGAGTCAGGTACACACTCCATGTTGCACGACGTTCTGGAACGGCGCGATTCTACAAGACACAACGTTCTGATACTCGCTGATTTTGAGTGAGAGCGGTTTGTCGTTTTGCCGTAGAAGCGGGTTGATCGTCGATGCCCAGGGCGGCAAGAAGCCAACGACAGGTTTTCAAAGCGCGAGAAACGGCATCTCTTCTCACCGCGAGCATCGAAAAACAACGCTTCGAGACCACCCACCTCCGTTTCGTCGATCTGCACATCCGTCAGACGGAGCCCGGCGTTGGAGACGGCGCATCGCAGCAAGATTCAGCTCTTTCGTTGATGTCGAAATGTCGATGTCGCGCTCAGGCTGAGGTTCCGGACGGTACGCGGAAGGGAGAAATCTACGAATCCGCGCGGTGTGTAGCTGTCCACGTGTGTTGGTGGGCTGGTAGGGCCTAGTAGGGAAAGCCGATGGAGGTACCGGTGTGCCCATTTCGTGACGTCGCGCCAGCCAGGGACGAGTTCGGCCGCCAAACCGGAGAACTATCCGCGGTGATCACTTGGACATTACGAGGGAGGGGCGCGGCAGTGATTCATAGCACCTTGATGTACTTGCGCAGATGAAAGGCTGTCTGCCTGGAGACTGCGGAGGCGCTCCGCATGTGTTTTCTCCGTGAGGAGATACGACTCGGGATGGGTTCCGAGAACATTCAAGCCCTAGTGGCCCTAAGCACATTTCGACAGGTCAGTGACTCAGTGAGCAGGACCGTGCCAGAGGTGTCTTCGTCAACGCTTGCGATGATGTGGTCCCAGATCTCCTGTGGGCCCATCTTTGTTGGATCCCTCCGATCGTGCGTCCGACGCCGGTAAACAGATGTTGATTGGGTCTCGGATTAACTTACCGTTCTCGACCAACAAGTTGCGACGATCCATGCGCTCAGCTTGTACGTGTAGCGCCACCGTCAGGTCGTTATGAAATATGACCTGACATGGAGATAGAGGCCACAGTAGTAAGTATATGCAAGGGAAGGTATCTCGTACGTGCACTCTAGCACAGGAGGTCAACGAATTTACAGTCACGTTCGCATGAACCCAGAGCGAGGAAGGAGCCGTTTCGGACGACTTCTTTTAGCGGCGTTCCGAGCGATGCGTGCATCATGCATCATTCTAAGCTGGGCGTGGGTCGAATTTTCCCCCCAATTGGCTAGCAATTGATGGCACAAGTGGGCAGCGTGCGGACGCTCGCCGTGCGATAAGTAGTAGCCCGCTGAACGCCGTGTGCGTACGATGAACGTCGTGTCACCTGGATTTCTGATATTGCAGTACCGGCTATCGCCACGATGTGTTTTTTTTTGTAGCCTCGGTCCTGTCGCCAGCGGACTGCTGAACCCGTGTTTTGAAGGCTCATATCAGCTTTACATCACGTCGACTGAGGTCGACCGGCGTTGCGTGATCAGAGAAACAAGGGAGAGCGCGACGTATAACGTGTACGTCCGGCGCGCGATGGCCAATACGGTCCGACCGAGCAAAACCCGCGTGCGGTGGTTGGTCCCGCGCGTGCCGTCGGTACATGCAGCTGTACTGTATCCGCCGGTGTGCACGAGCTGGACCTCCTCTCCGTTAGCGGCAGTTCGAGATGTAGTATTCGTCGCGCCGATTCCA
This sequence comes from Punctularia strigosozonata HHB-11173 SS5, assembly GCF_000264995.1. NCBI lineage: Eukaryota > Fungi > Basidiomycota > Agaricomycetes > Corticiales > Punctulariaceae > Punctularia > Punctularia strigosozonata. The sequence goes on from NW_006767434.1 coordinate 1,293,036, forward strand.
AGAAAAAAAAAACGAAAAAAAACGAAGATCCAGATCGATGGGGAAGATCAACGGATTTACTGTATGACGAAGACCAAAATGAGGGTGTGTCCGCGCTTTCAGGCACGAAACGTCACGACGCGGTCGATCCCCCCGTCACGGTTGCCTCACGACCTCACACGACACGTTTCTGCCGACAGCCGACGGAAGTTGCCTGTGGTTGTCACATTCCCCGGTCGCGACTGCAGGCTGTAGCCCGCGCATCTTCCCGATTCACTCTCGTCCTCATCCTTGCTTTCAGCGAGCAGAAGGGACGATATATAGGATGCCAGGCACCAAGGATATTTATTTATATCGATATCAGCGCCCGGAGCAAGGATTGCATACGAGAGTGGCGACTGCGGCGCCCCTCTTCCTCAATCGGGCAGGTCCAGACCGGGAGACCGAATGCTACGCCAAGGTTCCCGCACGCTGGGGTCGCCCGTTCGGACTTCCGCGCGCCCATCTGCTCGCTACCACCCGCGAGCTGTTGCGTGCGGACAAAATCTGTCACGAGAAATATATCAGCAGAGAGGGTATCGCCCTCGCGCCCGTAAACGACACTCTCTTTCTCTCTCTTTCCCTTGGGCTCCTACGTTCGCTTTCCCTCCCTTCGTTTGAATTCGCGGCTCGCGACGCGTCCGCACAAAAATCTGCCCGGCGCTTCGCCCGCAAGATCCCGTATAGAAAGCGCCCCTGCGTCCAAAGCGGGAACAGCGCTCAGCGAGGCTTCGCGTGATACAGTTCTCGACCGTTGCGACCTGGTGAACCACCTGTGAGTGCCCGTCAGAGCAACCGGAATTACATGCGCGCTGCGCGCCCATCGCAGCGCCCAGCCGTCGAGCCTTTTTCTTGAGCGCGGACGCGTCATGGCGCGCCTTCCCCACCCTGTCCCGCTCGTACCGCCTGTATGGCTGTTTCTTAATACCCAGTTCACTCGCATCTCTTCTTCCCATGCCTCCCGCTTTCATCATCACCCGTCGCCGTGTCTCATAGCCCGAGTCAACTGACTGACTGATCGAAGCCGCGTTCTGTTTATCTAGCTCACGGCCATACGCTCAAACATAGACGCGTTATAGACCCGATCAATCCAAGACCGAACCGCTCGTTCAACAAACGACGTACCTGCAAGTCTCTCATTACGTATAACATACAACACGAACGCAAGACAAGATGTCCCTCGCTTCTCCTCCCCCGTCGCCATCGCCCTCCATGCCATTCAAAAGACCAAAGAAGCGGCCCTCACTCACCGCCTTCTTCGCGCCCGGAGGAGGCGGCGCGATCCCCAAGCCGTCGCTTGCCACGCTCGGCAAGCGCCCCTCCTCGTCTTCTTCCGCATCCGCGCCCTCGCCGTCGCCAAAACTGGGGTCGGCACGACGCGTCTCTTCCCCACAGCAGGCCTTCGACCGCAGCGCCCATATAACAGCAGCATCGTCGTCGTTATCGTCATCTCGGGTCGAACCCGCACCACGCTCAGCTCCCGCGTTCGCGAAGAATAGCGTCTCGGCGCCCTCGCCCCCGCTCGCGGACCTGCTCGACGACGACCCGTTCGCGAAACTCGACTCGCCTCTCCCTCCGGGTTTCGCGCCGGGCTCGGCAGCTTCGAGCTCAGGTTTGAGTTTGGACGACCGTGACGCGGGGTTGGATCACGATCACGATCTTGACGGCGCGTCGCGCAAACAGCACGTGGTTCTCACGTCGTGCCCTACAAGCGCCCGCGCGACCGTCAGTGTCACACCGCCCTCGCGTATCGCAGCGTCGACCCCATCTTTATCTACGACACCCTCCTCCTCCTCCTCATTATCGTCATCATCGCCTTCCTCTTCACCCCTATCCTCGTCGTCTACGGCGACTTCACCACTAGCTGCATCCTCGACAGCGTCGACCTCTACATCACACTCAAGCCCAGCACTATCACCAGTCCAACCCAACCGACCGATCCGCCCGCGCCTACACCGCCGCCCGCGCACCTCGAACGGCCTCGGAGTCGCAGACCTCCCGCACACGCAGACGCTCCCCGCTTCGGCCAGACCGGCAGTCCAGAAACGGCCGTCGTTACCCTCGCTCAAGACGCTCGCCGAGATGCAGCTCACCGTCGTCCCACGGGTACGTTCTTTTTTCTTCTCCTCATCGTGAAAGAAAGAAAGAAACAAACTGAATATACGCGCGTATATGCATAGATGCCCAAAGGACATGTCGGCGCGAAACTGCCCTTGGAACCCTGGGCCAGGAACGTACACAGAGGCGATGAAGTACGGATCAGGAGCCCGACGGATTCGACGTTCGACGGCGTATATGCGTATTCCGGCTTCGACTCGGCACAGCTGCACGCGCACTTGGATAAAGACCAGGACAAGGATCAACGGCCGCCGCCGCCAGAGCGTGATCTTGCAATGGGACCGTACCGCGCGTGGGACATGAACTCGGCCACGTCGTCGTTCGCGAGCTCGGTGTCCGTGTCGGATTACGAGATCGAATCGATCGTAGAGGAGGAGGAAGAGGAGGGCGGGGAGACGGAGCACGACAACGATGACGATAACGAGGGCGCGTACGACGGGATGTCAGATCGCGATGAGCCGGCCTCAGCGCCCTCTTCCACACCGGCGCCCGACGCTCCACTCGCACCTTCGTACCCCCCATCTCTGTGTGCGGACACGTCTCCGTCCACATCGACATCATCTTGCTCAGACCCACCCGAAGCGCCGCTCACGCCTTCGCTCGATTCATTTCCGGACATGAAGAACCGATCGCTTCCATCGGCCTTCCCGACCTCACCGCCTTCCACGTCCCCGCAGCCCTTGCCATTTCCCTCGCTGCAGGCTCCCGCGCCCGTTCCCACCCAAGCGGACCCGGCTTCCCATACCCAGCCTCCATCGCATACCGTTCGGTCTTCTGCAATCGATACCCAACATGACGAACTCGCCCACGGTCTTCATACCCCGGCCCACGAGGCCGATGCTAATGTAAATCCGGACGAGCACGGGGACGGGCGCCTCCTCCTTCTCGGCTCGGACACGACCACGCCTCCTCCTCCTCCTCCTCCTCCTCTCGACGTCCCTCGGGCACGCTCGATCTCGATGCCGCGCGGCTGGTTGACCAAGGCGTGGAATAAGGTCCGGGTGAGCGTGAAGCAGGGTGATGTGCGCTCGCACGCTTATGGATCTGGGGGTGGGTACGGAGGGGGAGGGTGGGAGCATGGGTACGGAGGGAGTGGGGCAGAGGCGATGAGGGCTGCTAGCGGAGGGTTCGGCAATGGAAACGGTGGTGGCCGGTCGAGTCGCGGGCAGGGAGGAGGCGGCGGCGGTATGGGAGGAGGAAGCGGGAGCGGAAGCGGAAGCGGCGGGGACGGCGGTGACCGACGGGGCGCGTCTGGCAGCTTCCTCGACACCGACTCGGACACGAGCGAATCCGAGTCCGGCTCGGATTCGGAGGACGAGGCGGGAGGGAGGAAGAAGGGAGGGAGCACGACCTCGGACGACGACGTGCCGCTCGCGCAGAAGATCCCGACCGCGCTCAAGGCGCAGAAGACGATCCGGCGCCAGGTCCGCGCCGAGCGCGAGGAGCGCAAGCGCAAGAAGCTGCTCGAGCGCGCCGAGAGCCAGGCGCAGAAGGCGTACCTCGCCCACGGGCCGTCGATGCATCGCGAGCGGAACGAGACGCTGCGCCCGAGCGCGAACCCGCGCACTTCCGGATCGCCGCCGAGGCAGACGTCCGGGGCGTCGCCGCACCTCCCGTCCATGGCAGGCGTCGTGCAGCAGGCCGTCGCGGCGGACGCGGCGCGGAGGATGGCCGCGCTATCGCTCAACAACGGTCCCGGCGATCTGTCGTCCTCGTCCTCGTCGTCACCCCCGCATATACCCAGACGGACGCGGGCGCAGACGCTCACAGGTGGTTCCAGCCGGCCGTATGCCCAACCGGCGCCGATGCCGGTGCCAGCGATGCCCGTACCGGTACCACAGACACCCCATCGCGGTGCCTCACTCCAACCCCGCGCGTCGACGTCGCGCCCGGGATCGCCTACGAGATCGGGCGGGTGGGCACGCGCCATGCGTGGCCTGCGGCAGCACAGCCCGAACCCGCCGTCGGTCCCGCCGTCTCCCGTGATCCCGAGCTCGCCGAACCCTGGACATCGGAGGCAGCCGTCGGTCGAGCGCGAACGCCAGCGCGAGCCGTCGGGGCTCCGGCCCATGCGCTCCTTCCACCGGCCCTCGCGCTCGCAGAACGTGACGCCGCCCGAGGGCAGCCCGCAGATGGCGCAGCTGCAGCGCTCGCGTTCGCGCGCGGGGAGGTCGTCGGACGAGCGCGCGCGCAGGCCGTCGACGTCGGACGGGCACCATCGTCCCCCTGTTCCGCCGCTACCGCCGCAGCCGCCGTCGCGCCATTCCGAGCAGCCGCCGGTGCCGGGTCGCGCGTCCGTCGAGCATATGCCCCCGGCGGTGCTAAGGCAGGGCCCGATGGTGCAGCAGAAGATATTCGTGGGCGACCTGCAGCGGTTCCATACGGTCGAGCTGGGCCCGAGCACGAGCGCCGCCGAGGCGCTGGAGACGATACAGAAAACGGGCGCGCTCGACGGGTGGGTGGGCAGCGGGTCATGGCTGGTGTTCGAAGTCGCGCAGGACTTCGGGATGGGTGAGTATCGCGCAATGTATGCGCCTGATGTTCAGTACTGATGGTGGGCTTTGTATCGTAGAACGTCCCGTGCGCGAGTACGAACAGCTCATGGACGTCATCGGCTCCTGGAATAAGGAGAAGAGTACGAACTTGCTGCTGGTGAAGAAGACTCCGTTGGCGTCCGTCCTCAGTCGATCGGTGGGTGATCGCCTCGAATACTTCTCCTGATAACTGTGCTGACCAATGTGTTCAGGCACTACCGACAAGCTCGCCTACGCACGGCGGCTACGTCGAGTGGGAAAGCAAGCGCGGCAAGTGGAACAAACGCTGGCTTCATCTGCGCGAGCACGGCCTATGGTTGTCGAAGAAAGACAGCGTGAGTCCCTTCCTCCACTCACGAGGACACGTCGGGTTCTTAATCAGCCATGTGAATAGTCGAGGGACGATCAGTTCCTCTGCTCGTTGTCCAACTTCGACGTCTACGCCGTGACGCGTCAACACAAATCGCCCAAGCCGTTCGTGTTCGCCGTCAAGTCCACAGAACCCCTGTCCTTCTTCGAGAACACCGCGGACTACAACCACTTCTTCTCGTGTTCTGACAAGGACGGCCCGCTATGGGTGCAAAAGATTCTCCTCGCACGTGTGAGTTGACACCGTCCTGCCAGGCTCCCGCGCATATACTCATGCTTTCCATCTGCAGTCGTATGTTCTGTATCAAGAACGCAACGTGCTCTTCAGCAAGTCGAGCAGTAGCGGAAGCACCACGGGCAATCAAGGCGGTCTCGCTCGTTCGGGCACTCGCAAGCGCCCCGCGGAACCGCTCGTCACCGTGTCCGCCCCCTTCTCCGCCACCGTCGCCGCTGCCTCTGCCGCCGTGTTCGAACCCGGATCTTTGCTCGCCAAGCAATGAAAATTCGGAATACTCTTGCTGCTGCCTCTCGTCTCTTATGCAACGACATTCGCCTTCCGTCATTCTCACTCGCTCATTGCCTTGCATTGTCCACGATGTAACCGTGTCTGTTGTATTCAATTGCTACTGTATACCTCGTACAATCTATCCTATGATTTGCATACCTCAGTTGGGTGATACTTTGCGAATCTCGGACGTCGAGCCTTCCCTGTGGTCGATATCAACCTCGGAGGGTATGTTGATGGCGATTGGTGCCATAGGCATTATGTTAGCGTGGTCTGTCCCCCTCAAGCCAGTTGCCCGTGAGTTGGAGGAGTGACCGCGATATGAGGAGACCATTAGCGTGGTGTCGTTCTTGTGTTCGTAGCTTCTGCCAAGTCCGACGCGGATTATGATCAGGCAATAACTGATGCCGATGATGGCTGGCGTCTACAACTCCATTGCGTCAGCAGGGAGCTATGTATGGTCAAGGAAGGCATCTCTAACCGTGTCAGTAGCGACGAAATGTCCGTTGGATTTGGCGCCGTAGCTCGCCAGTATGGCGACGATCGAAAATCTGAACAGAAAGTTCCACAGAATTGAAGAAAGAAGAGGAGCTTCACGTACGTGTATAGCGCGGCGCTTTCTATGAGAATGCTGAGCATGGGCTAAGAAGTCCTCGTGAGGATCGACCCATGATTGCAGGATACGGTTCATCGCACTGTCAAGTTGCTGCTTCCCATGCTTCGAACCTTTCGAGTTGTCGACCATATTCGTAGAGAAATCAGGACTGAAGTAGGACTGGGTTATTATCACGGCAAAATACCTACGACGATGCTCGCGCGCACCGGTACAAAGAACGTTTGTTCTGGATCATATACCGGTTAATGTCCAATGGTTTATCGAGGAGGCGAAGATATGCTTACACAAGGGTAGTGGACCACACCGAGTAAAAGGCCACTTTGAAGCCAGATGCAGCAATGAATATATTACCGCCGGGAGCCAGCTTGAAGGTGGAGAGATGATATAGGACCCCGACGGAACACCCTGCCAAACTCTCATACTGAGTTCACGAGTCCAGAGGAGACGGATAATGGGCGCACCGAACATTGGGAGCAAGGACAGGATCGGTGCAATGCATATCCACAAATTCCTGTTCCATATAATGTAGAGACGATAGATCTAGAGTGGTCGTGAACCACACTCCCCGCACAAACAATATCAAACTCACGATCAGGCCATCCGCAATCACTCCCGTGATGGCGAATACCGCCGTTTTGGCGACGTAGGTTCTGTCCCCGAGATTAGCGTAGAAAAGCAGAGGCCCGTTCACCGTCGCGCCAGAGCCAATGAAAGCCCTGAACAGCCGGAAGATATCGATGGCCCAGTGCTGGCGGGCTGAGTAAGTGGAGGAGTCAATGAAATAAAGACTTGTGAACGGACCATTGTTATGAGGAAGAACAGTACGATCGAGCTCGCGAGGACAGGTAACTTGGCATTGGATCTGAGGTTGATCCCCCGAGATCTGCCCGTCCGCTTGTGGAGAAGTACGTATTCACAAGCAAGGAATGTAGCCAAGAAGAGCCCTGCCCATTGACATGATCAGACAAGTTACAGAAACTGAAGGACTACACACCATAAAGCGATGATTCGACGACGATGGAGGCGAGTCCTACCACGGGCAATGACACGTCCGGCATAGTTGACGACGATACGGCATTGAAGCCTTCTAATCGGCTTTAATATGTGCATCGAGGACATGGTTGTCTATGTTTGGCGCCCCATCGCGTTCGGTTCCGGGAGTCAGATGGTGAAGCTAAAGACACTTCCAACAAGGTTCGCTTCTGCAATTTGAGAGGGATTTTAGGCACCGCTTTGACAGCGCCAGACCAGTACTTCATCGCACGACGAACGGATTCTCTATGAATATATAAAGTTCATCAGGGCGACCATCATCCGTGCCTGCATGTACTGACTTCGTGATTCCGAGTAACACTCGAATGCACATATCGCTCGTGATTCAGCAGCAAGTCTCACCTGCAACATAGCAACCGGGGTGACCCGGGTGAAAGTCACGGAGAGGTTGAAGCGGCATGCGTTAGAAGCCTATGGCAGGTACTCCTTCCTAGCTATATGTGTGACCAGATCTTCCGTCATCGGGCTTCTATCACAGGCGGTGCGTAATCCCCAGTTAGTGAGAATAACTCTCGCGAGACAAAGACCTAGCGCACCGATGGGTCCACCTCGGACGTCCGAAGATAGGGTTTCAATTGTTGCAGAGACTCGGTCGGTCGCGCACATTGATGTGCTACATGAGCACCTGGTAGGAAGAGTTGGACCCTTCGTGCTTGTTCACATCCCGACCTGAATTCATACCTTGACGTGTCGCATAGCCCTGACTCCACATGGTCCATAATAATCGCAGTCGTCCTGACGCAGTCTGTAAGACAGAATATGAAGTTGGTATCATCGCTCTGTGTGTCCAAGGCAGAGTGAGGCGGACAATCAATAGTAGTAGCTAGGATATAAAAAGGTCCTCGCGAGGAGCTTGAGAGCGCGTCGGTCCGCCTGCTAGTGGAACGGAAGCAACGGTCGGAGCGGCACGGTGGCGCTGCAAACCCCGCTTTCCATCGACTCTATCGTCGCGACTCGTCGGTCAAGAACAGACGGAAATTCTTGACCCAATCACGATCACATTTACTTGCACAGGACCCACGGTCTATGGAATTGATTCAACAGAGATTCCGCAGGAGATTTGGGACCACACCATTCCAAGCGTTGAGGACACCTATTTACTGTCCTGCTCACTGACCTGTCGGAGTTGGCTTAGGGCCAGTCGCTCTTGGATCTTTCATAACCTATCGGGCTCTACCCGGGATAAGTATTGCATGTTGATATGGAGCGCCTCTGCGGTCTTCTGGCGGAGAGCCTTCATCTACGCAAGTACATCAGGGTGCGCTCGTTGGTAGGCTGTGGGAACGAAGGCAGGCGAAGCGCATCGTTGCCGCCTTCGCTCCCGACGTTCCCGCATCGCCTGGCGTTTATCTTATAAGCCAAAATGTGGTCCCTGCTGTTGGACATATCCCTAGAAAGCCTCTCATGTCTGAAAGACAGGACAGGATCGACGGCGCGACCGATAGAAACGCTGAGCCGGCGAAAATGTCTGAAATTTCAGATCGGGAGCACTCCTCGGACGACGCCCAGACTCACATCGCTAGTCCTCCGGCCAAAGGGGACAAGGCGCCATATAGCGTGTTCACGATTGCGGAAAAGTGGGCGATAGTCGCCCTCACTTCCTATGCCGCACTTTTCAGGTGGGTTGGTGTCCGACGCTGAAACCCGGCTCATTCTGACTGTACGTGTGCATATAGTCCGCTCACCGCTAACATATACCTACCTGCGATACCCACGCTTGTGAAAGTCTTTCATACAAGTACAGAAAATATCAACCTGACAGTCACGGTATACATGGTTATGCAAGGAGTATGTGAGTAACCGTCGCGCCTTTCCAGTCCATGCGCTCATTGCTTTGCTCCAGCACCCATGATATGGTATGGTTAATTCTCTGCGAGCGGAGAGATCTGCTAGTTCACATGTCACATCCTCCAAGGGGAACTTCCGCAGACAAGCTAGGCAGGAGGCCTATGTTCTTGGGCTGCATGCTGTTACTATGTGTATCGTGTGTCGGACTAGCTCTGGTTCCCACCAACGCATATTGGCTCCTCATCTTGCTCAGGCTTTTCCAAGCGGGTGGATCAGCGAGTACTGTCGCACTAGGTATGACTGTCATTCAACCACTGTACCATGACTTACACGGCGACATCACAGCTGCTGGGGTCGTCAGCGATGTCGCCACACCGGCGGAGAGAGGCACTTTCTTCGGCGTATCTAGCATGGGATCTTTGGTGAGTGTCTGTTTCAAGGTAACCTACCGACTCTGATGATTGCCTCTCGATAGCTTGGAACGTGTATAGGGCCCGTGATTGGAGGTGCGCTCACCCAGCGTTTCGGATGGAGGTGAGTAAATCTCCATCGAGTCAAGCAACGTGAATCTTAAGGCGCTACAGGGCCATATTTTGGTTTCTCTGCATATCATCTGGTGTATCACTTATATTCTTTATTCTGTGCGTATATTCGACTTTTATAGAGCCTTCGCTGATGTTGAACGATAACAGCATCCTCCCGGAGACGCTCAGGTCGATGGTCGGCAACGGCAGTATACCTCCCCCTCGCATCTACAGGACGCCTGTCAATCTGATAGGCGGCCGCTATTCTCCCGATGCCGTTGAACGTGCTCCGGCCAAACACTTCGCCAATCCCTTCGAACTATTCCTCTATCCCGATCTCGACTTCTTGCTCGTTTTCTTCGCCCTCGTCTATGCCGTGCTCTATGGAGTCATCGCCTCCATGTCGTCGCTTTTCGCGGTGGCATATCCATTCCTGGATGAGACAGACCTCGGTCTTCTCTTCCTCGCCATCGGTGGCGGGATGGTTGTCGGAACGGCGACGATGGGCAAGGTTCTCGACTGGGAGTACCGTCGTATACGGAATGGCTTGGTTCGCAAATACCTGGCAGAACAAGAGAAGGGGGACGTCGCCCAAGCGCAGGCCGAAGTTACCAAGGAGGAGAACTTCCCAATCGAGAAAGCACGTCTTCGGCTAATTCCGTTCCTGCTCATCATATATGCTGGTTGCGTTCTTGGATACGGTTGGTGTCTGCAGGATAGGATGCACATATCCGTGCCTCTGATTTTGCTTTTCATCAGTGAGTCAATCGTGTGTATGTTCTCTCCAAGAGGCTCACAGCATATAGTCGGTGTTGTGGGCGTTGGGATCATGAACGATATCGGGCTTCTCATGATCGATCTCGTGCCCGGAAGAGGATCGTCGGTGACTGCCTGCGTGCGTACTTCGAGATTTATGTCTGAATGTTGCAGTTTCTCATCTCCTTGCATTCCTTTCAGAACAATCTCGTTCGATGTGCCCTTGGCGCTGCCATGGTGTCTATTATGCAGCCTATACTCAAGGCCCTTCGCCCGGGCTGGACATACGTACTTCTTGCAGGGATATGTGTTATCGCATCCCCGCCGCTGTGGATTATATTGAAATGGGGTCCGGTATGGCGAGCGAGGCGCAGGGCCCGGCGGCAAGGAAGCTGGTAACGAATTTGGTAGTGCTAAATAGAACGGCGACAATTACTTACATGCAAACACTGGGATTTATTTGATTGATAAATCTTTGGCCAGCCGACGATTCAGTCGCTTAGGGCCTGTTCGGTTGCAGACGCAATCAGCGCTGAAAAGCTGATACTTAATCGCGCGTTGCGGCAATGTGATAGTCACATGCCGCGCCGCGCCATGCTATGTATGATGGTTGTCATTTGGTTGCTGGCTGCATTCTTACTTCTGTGAATCCGCATGCTCCAAATACCCGTAGTCCGTACCTTGATAGCGTGCAGATAAGATCTCAATTTTTTTCCCGCTCACTAAGGCTGCATTTGGGACCACTTGATTCTGAGATCATTTGACTCGATTTACTTGCCATACTAGGCAGGACTGTAAGATCAGATGGATTTAATCGGACAGGGGCTTGCCAGGTTTGTGCAGAAAAAGTCAAATCAGGCCAAAATCAGGTCAGAATCAGGTGTTGATAAACGCAGCCTAAAGCTCCGTGGCACTACATGTACGAGCCGGGTTTGCGCATGCGCAGCACATCACTCCTCGCGGCTTGTCGGTCAACAACAGAACGGGAATCCGAAATGTTGAACCAGGCTCTATGCAGCCTTGGTCACATGCGACACAGCATGGCTGTTCCACACAGCCTTTCACATCATTGGCTTCATAGCCATCTGCACTGGTTCCATAGCGTACAGCCCTGCATAGCCACTCCTTTGTAGGATATAAGAGCAGGCCTGTCCGCCCTTAATGACAACTCGCTTCCTACTAGCAGTCCCCACCAGTAAGCTCTACCAGCTCACCAGGTCAGTCCCAGCCGCTTGCCACTGCGTGCACTAGCGCTGTCTAATACGAAACACAATCAGCATCTGTTGGCTGGCATCGGACACACCATCGGATGGATCCAGCAAAAATTCCGCAGGAGATCTGGGACCACATCATCGCAAGCGTTGATGAAGACACCTCTTTACAGTCCTGTTCACTGACCTGTCGAAGTTGGCTCAGAGCCAGTCAGGCTCGAATATTTTTGGAACCCATCACGGAGTACCCCATCACGGAGAGAACACATGTAGAGTGCCTTTACTGTCTCCTGGCAGACAGCCTTCATCTGCGCAAGTACATCAGGGTGCTGTCAATTACCGCCGCATCCCTCCGCCGCTTCGCGGATCTTCACCTCCCGAATGTCCAAGTGATAAAAGTGGATAGTTCTCCGGTTTGGGGGGAGAACTCGCCCCCGTGGAGAGATGTGACTAAATGGGCACCTCTATCAGCTTTCCCTAGCCTTACCGACCTACAAATTCACATGGATTGCTACACACCGCGCCGATTCGTCGAGTGGATCATCTCCCTTCCACGTACAATCCGATCCCTCAGCCTGAGCGACATCTACTTCAACACCACCGAAGGGCTGGATCTTGCTACGATGCCCGTCTCCAATGCCGGGCTTCATCTGACGAGATTGCAGACTGACAACACAGACTCAGAGGCGGGTCTCGAAGTGTTGCTTCTGACGCGTCATGCGGCAGAGGAGACGTCATTCTCGCGCTTGAAAAGCTGTCGTTGGGTGTTGGCTTTTTCCCGTCATGGGCATCGACGATCAACCCGCTCCTGCGGCAAAACGACAAACTGCTCTCACTCAAAATCAGCAAGTATCAGAACATTGTGTCCTATAGAAGTGAGTCTGTCCAGAACGTCGTGCAACATGGAGATGAGCCTGAGTTGGCCTACAATTACCAGCTTGAGCCCGCTCACGCGCATATTCAAGATACCCTCGATTTTTCGGCACTGTGTTCCCTCACGGAAGTCAACGTAGAAATGTGGGGGGTGGTACCCATTCCTCTTCACATCCATCTTCAGCACCTTGCCGTCTCGCTGTCTACAATCGACTCTAGCGCCTTCAACTCGCTCATGTTGAGAATCACAATCAAGGAGACGGAAACGCCGCTAACCGTCTTCTTGCGAACCTTGGACGACAACTTATCAGATCCGCGTTTCGAACGACTCAGAGAACTGCACATCAGCTGCCCCAAGCACCGCTCCCTCCGTCCTCCACTGGACGTGGAAGGCTTGATCGCGTCGCACTTCGCGGTGCTAAGACAGCGCGGTGTTGTGGTAATGCTTTCCGACCAATAGATGCCATTCTGAACGGCGCTCAGCGTCCGGAATCCTGGCTCCGGCCCGTCACCCATCCAGCTGAAAACGACAGCAACTGTAAAGTAGAACGAAGGACATCGAATTTCATGTGCTCCGGATAATCGTTCACGTGCGGAAAACTCGGTCAATACGTGCGGAAGAAGAGGCTGGCGGAGGAAAACAACTCGACTGAGGGAAGACTTAAGAGTCACCGTATCACGGATCGGGACGAGCGGCGTACCTCAGTACGGGCCCAGTTTAGACTTGAGCAGCGAAGTAAGACCGGTTGCTCCACCTCTGGGCCTCTGGCGCCGGATTCCGAGTTGCGCGCCGAGGTCCAGTTGCGCGACTATCAATGAGTGACATATTCATGCCCCAAGGTTGGATGATGAGGCTTCAGAATTGACAGGTTCGCGCGAGGAGTTTCTCTCTCCTGCTTCGACAAACTCGCTCCAACCAGATTGTCGCCATTACACTTATCTACTCATTGCGCTGCTCTAGGGCAATATAGGAATGCCTATAAGCACACGCAGCTCGACCAAGTCCAACATCGAAGAAGAAGGCCGCGGCGAGGCCGGACGCGTACAGAACACTCGCTTGGGCACCACACGCAAGCCTGCCGTCAACGTCTCGTCTATATCTCTTGGATACATCCCGGACACCTTCCCCAGGTTGTTTCCAACACGCCCTGACGTTTCTCAGTCTCATACCGCAGGCAACCAACCTTCTCGTACCGCCAACGTCGCAGAATGCCACAGTACCAACAAAACTTCAGGCAAAGCGGCCGATGTCTCTCGAGAGGAGATCTCCCGGCTCATCGCGGATCTCGCTCAGCACGACTTCGGTCTTGGTCGATCCCAGCATACGAACGAGCCTGAAACGGTCCCCGTCGGTGCATCCAGTCACCTGCACCGCTCGACGGACCTGACTTCAACACGGCCAGAGGACAGGAGCGAAGGCTTTCACCGTGCTAGGTCTCTCACTCGTCAACCAAGCTACGCCTATGCCTCCATATCCTTCGCTTCTACTACGGGTTACGCCACTACCATACCACCTGCTCCTCCTTCCAGCGCGCCCGGCGGCAACAGCTTCGTTTGAACTTCTCGGCGATATATCGTGGAAGTGAACAGACGATGACGGCGCAGGTCATTACTGTCAACGCTGGCGACGTCGGCACGATAGAAACCCAAGCCACGGAAACCCTCAGGTCTCACAGCGCATGTAGTATGTATGTATACGCTCGTACAATTGGAGTTGCATTACATCCACGTGTTGTATCGGGGGGGTTTTTTTCCCCGAGGATACACGCCCCGTACATACGCAAGATAGTCGCAAGGAACCCTGCCACATCCAAGCGTTAACATCGCGCTCCTCCACGCCGCTTCGTACCTCCCAGCCCCATTCAAATCCCCCCTTACCCCATCGCCCCGTCAGCCCTCCTCGCTCCCCAAATCCGTCAGATCGTCCTGTATCCCGTGAAACCTCAACAACCACTCGTGGTCCGGGTCCGTATAGTCGTCCGCGGTCCGGAACACGACCTTCCCTCTCGGCCACTTCTCGAGCCAAAAACGGACGCGCGTCCGGGCGGCTTCGGCCTGCACCGCCGTCGCCGCGTCCGGGAGCGGCCGCGTGCTCATCCCCGCCGCGGCCTGCGCGACCGCCTGCCCCCGGACGACGTGCTGCCCGCGCGCGTCCGGGACGAGCGGGAGCTCGCGGTAGACGGTCCAGCAGTCGTCGCGGAGCATGATCACCTCGAGCTCGGGCAGGCTCTTGACGAACGTCTCCGCCGAGCGCTGCTTTTCCATGAACACGTTCTCGAAGTGGAGCATCGTGAGGGGCTTCGTTTCGAAGATGGCGTCGACCTGGCGATTTCGTTAGACCGGGGGCAGCAGCAGAAGAAGAAGAAAAGAAAAAAACAAGGTGGGAAAAAAAGAAGAAAGAAGAAGAAGAAGTAGAGAGCAGGCCGATGGAATGGGGGCACGTACGAGAGGCTTGAGCTCTTCCGCCTCGACGGGGAGTAGATCCCAGCGTGTCTGGACGTGGAGCGCGCGCAGGCCGCGGGGGAGGGCGTCCGCGACGCGCGCGAGGTCCGGGTAGGCGCGCACGTCGAGGCCGAGGACTTGGAGGCGCTCGAGGTCGGGCAGGAGCGCGAGGATCGGCTCCAGGTCGCGGCAGGGCATGTCGAGGTCGAGCCGGCGGAGCGCCGGGTGCTGCGCGAGGAACGCGGCGATCTGGGCGTACTGGGCGCGGGAGACCTCGTCGAGGGCGATGAGCTTGAAGGAGGAGAGCCGGGGGAGCGGCGGTGGGTCGGGGGCGAGGGGGTGGAAGGAGGACGGGTCGGTGCAGGTGACTTCGAGGAGGGCGAGCGCGGTCAGGCGCGGGCAGTGGGAGAGGATGGGGTAGATGGCCGTGAGGCCATCGCAGGCCCAAACGTCGAGCTCGACGAGCGAGCGCCCGAGAGAGTCGGCTGTCAGAGGGGCCGTGTGAACGACGACTCATGGGGCACAGGGGAGGCGTACGGGCTATATGGTCGAAGACGGAGGCAAAGACCGTCAGCGAGAGCAAGGAGCCGACGTTGTTGAGGATGATCGAACGCGTAGTATCGGCTATAGCATCAAGGTCGGCCTGGCATATGATCGATACGGTGAATCCTCCGAAAGCGATTGCTAAATAGGGTTTGCTTACGATATTATAGCCGCCCATATGTTCAATGTAATTTTTCGAGCTTAAACATAGGGATGCCAAGGAGTTGAAAGCTAGCATCCGGGGAAAGGCATCGAAGGGGCGCCTGGAGATCAAACATGCGAATCAGCTGAGTCTCTAGTGATTCAAGCAACGCGCCTCCGACCACAGCAGGAATATCGAGCGAGGTTGGGTTCGAATCATTGAGTAAATCGCACTGACGCTGGTATCCTAAGCTCCTTGAGGGGCGGAATCCGCGACACGAAATAGTCGATGACCGCATCGACGGGCAAAGGCTCGCATCCGATCCAGTGGAATGTCGTCAAGTTGGGCAGTCTTTCGAGGGCTTGCGTCAATATATCTGCACAATGCACAGAAGAGAGCCAAGGGAGGGGAACAAAATTTTAGGGTTATTACACGCTAGCAGGGATAAAGGGCAAACGATCACGGACTGAGCAATCTCATCGCGGCTGCGCGCATCGCATCGCCGGGGGCGAACGCATATACGGACAGCTTCCTAACGTTCTTCGCGAAGCGAGCATTGGTGACGATATGTTGGAGGATCTCGGCGGAGCGCTGAGCGTTGCGGCGCAGGAGCTCGGGCGCGGGGATGCCGAGGTCGTTGAAGTTGGGGTGGACCGTCTCCCAGGCGCCAAGGTGGATGTGCACAGACGAGTGGACGAAGCGGAGGGCGACGTCGTGCAAGAGGCGGTTGACGGAGAGCGCGGGGATGCGCTCGGCGGCGGGGAGGTAGGAGAGGATGTGCGCCCATGTCTCGACGGGCAGCTGTGCCGAGATCGGCGGGCCGTGGCGGCGGGGGGAGGTGGTGTCGCCGACGCCCATGTCAGGCAGGCGGCGCGGAGGGGGGATGGCGCTGGATGCACGTTTTTTTCGAGGTTGAGGGGCTCCATGACAAGCGCGCCGGAGAAGGTTAACCGAGAGAACAGAACCCCTTCTGCGTGGATATCGACTACTTACCCCGGAATTCCGAGGTCGTTGCTGGTTGTCTTCCGACCTTATCGCCCTCGCCCCCGACCAACGCGACGCGCGTCGACGCCGACGAGCACGACGAGCACGACGACCCCGCATCCTGGATGACATCATATTGAGGACACCAGGATCCGTTCCACGATGCCCGAGTTCTCTCGCGCGGTCCTCGATGTCGCGCGGGATATAAGCGGAAGATGGACTGCCCCGCACGTTGCGTCCGCGTTCTCAGGGACCAAGAGGGAGGCGCCTGACCAAGGCGGGCTGCTGAGCGGCAAGGACCCGTCCGCATTCAACACCAGTGATCCCTTAAGGCTATGGATCATCCAAGTCGGTGAGTCGAACGCTTCGCGTGGCTGGCCAATTCGGAATACACTCATGGCGGCGATCTCAAGGCATCATCATTATGATGACCCAGCTGCTTTCGCTGGGTCTTCGCAGGATGAAACAACCCCGAGTGATCGCTGAGGTTCTGGGTGGCATCATTCTCGGTACGCCTGGGTCATGTCTTTCTTCGAGATCATAGACCGATATGCGTATATGCAGGTCCTACAGCGTGCGGTCGCATACCTGGTTTCACCAAGCATGTATTCCCGGACGCATCCCGCCCATACCTCTCCCTTGTCGCCAATATCGGCCTGGTCCTCTTCCTTTTCCTTGTCGGGCTCGAGATCGAGTCCTCCGTCATCAAACGCAATGCCCGTCTTTCGGCCACAGTAGCTCTAGCCGGTGCGCCCCTTATCGCATCGTATTCCATATCCAAGAGCTGACGTTATCCTGCCGTCCGTTTCGTCCAGGGATGGTGCTGCCCTTCGGCCTGGGCGCGGCACTGTCTGTCCCACTCTATCACCAATTCATTGATCAAAGCGTCAAATTCACGAACTTTATGCTATTCACGGGTGTCGCGTACTCGATCACTGCCTTCCCTGTCCTCTGTCGCATCCTCACAGAGCTCAAGCTACTCGATACCACCGTCGGTATCGTCGTCCTTTCCGCCGGCGTTGGCAACGACATCGTCGGGTAGGCTACATATTCTCAAGTGTATGCGCATATATGTCTGACGATTGTCGCCCCGCTCCAGTTGGACCCTCCTCGCGCTCTCCGTCGCCCTCGTCAACGCCGGCTCGGGCCTCACCGCGCTCTACATCCTCCTCGTCTGCGTCGGCTGGACGCTCCTCCTCCTCTTCCCGATCCGGCTCCTCCTCCGCTGGCTCGCCCTCCGCACGCGCTCGCTCGAAGGCGCCGGGCCCTCATCCTTCTTCATGACATGCACCATGCTCCTCGTCTTCGGCTCCGCCTTCTTCACCGACATCATCGGCGTCCACGCCATCTTCGGCGCCTTCCTCGCCGGGCTCATCGTCCCCCGCGACGGCAACCTCGCCATCCAGCTCACCGAGAAGCTCGAGGACATGGTCTCCATCATCTTCCTCCCCCTCTACTTCACGCTCTCGGGCTTGAGCACGAACCTCGGCCTGCTCGATAACGGCATCACGTGGGGCTTCACGGTCGCGATCTGCACGCTCGCGTATGCGGGCAAGATGGGCGGGTGCACGCTTGCGGCGCGCTGGGCCGGCTTTTCGTGGCGAGAGGCGAGCACGATCGGCAGCTTGATGAGTTGCAAAGGGTAAAGCGCTTTAAACCGTGCTAACCGGGTGCTTATCTGACGCGCACCATTCATCGCCGTAGACTCGTCGAACTGATCGTGCTCAACGTCGGTCTTTCCGCCGGCATCCTTAGCCCTGTGAGCTACCCCATACCCCCCTCTCAACGTCGCGTGTGATCATATCGACTGACTATGTGGGCGCTCTGTTAGCGCGTCTTCTCGATGTTCGTCCTCGAAGCGCTGCTTCTCACCTTTATGACCACCCCGGCCGTCAGCGTCCTATACCCACCGCACCTTCGCACGCGCGCGGCCGGCGCCGGCGCCAACTTCGCGAGCGTTGCCGCCGACGAGGCCGGCACGTCCCGCCCTCGCGAGCGTCGTAACAGCGACGACGACGGAAGCGAGTGGAGACGGCAGTACACCGTCGTGCTCGACAAGATCGAGCACGTCCCCGGCATGATGGCGCTCACGGATCTCTTGCGTCTGCCCTCGGCGGACGACGCGCGGTCGGCGCACACGACGGACGAGCCGCGGCTCAAACGCGACCCGAGCTCGTCCTCGTCCAAGACGAGCACCGACCTCGTCCCCGCCCCACGCGGGCGGGAGAAGCGGCGGGAGAAGAAGGACGACGCGACGCGCGTGGACGCGCTCAGGCTCGTCGAGCTCTCCGACCGCACCTCCGCCGTCATGCGCGAGCTCGACCGCGCGGCGGGCTCGCTCGCCGACGCGCTCGCGCGCACCGACCCCCTCCTGGCCGTGTTCAAGATGTACGGCGAGCTGCGCGGGCTCGCGGTCTCCGCCGCGGTCGCCATCGCGCCGTACGAGGAGCTCGCGGCGTGCGTCGTCGAGCACGCCGCGCGCACGGGCGGCCAGATGATCCTCCTGCCGTGGCTCCCGCCCCACGCGCCCGCGCACGAGGCCGGCGCCGCCGCCGAGTCGAACCCGTTCGACATGCTCTTCGGCGGCGGCGGCGGCGGCAGCAGCGGCAAGGAGCAGCACCCGCAGCACCCGCACCAGGGCGCGGCGTCGGCCCACCACGCGCACTTTGTGCGCTCGGTGTTCGCGAAGGCGGGCGCGGACGTGGCGCTGTTCGTCGACCGCGGGCACGCGCCGGACGAGGCGCGCACGGCGGCGGGCGCGAGGAGGCACCACGTTTACGTGCCGTTCTTTGGTGGGCCGGACGATCGGCTGGCGGTGGAGATGGCGGTGCGGCTGTGCCGGAGCTGGAAGACGCGGGCGACGGTGGTGCGCGTGACGAAGCGGGAGGTCGGGGCGGAGGAGGAGGGCGAGGGGTTGGAGAAGCCCGAGAGGGCGTACCTCGGCGAAGGCGCGGAGGCGTACGTGAGGGAGCAGGGGGGCGCAACGTTGCAGACCGTGAGTCGTGTTCGAGCTCTAATTTTTTTCCCCCAAAAATGCTTGGGGTCTCCATGGCTGACGTGGATGGCCTGCGTCATAGACGATGACGGGATTCCCGGATACGGTGTACGGCCAGCACAACACGCAGACGCGGATGCAGTCCGAGACGGCGGATAACGTGCTCTGGAGCAAGTACGCGGAGCACGTCTCGGTCGAGTCGGCGGACCCCTCGGGCACGGGCACGAGCCTGTCCGCCGCGCTCGCGCGCGTCGAGTTCGTCGATCTCGCGAGCCCACGACCCCTTCACGCCGTCGTGCAACAGGTCGCCGCGCTGCTGCCCGTGAGTGTCGACGAGCGCGCGCGGCTCCTCGTCCTCGCCGGGCGCTCGCGCCGGCTCGCGGTCGAGAACCACGCGGAGGAGCTGAAGGCGATGGTGGAAGAACACGGCGGGGTCAACGCGGAGGTGAGGAAGACGGTCGGGGACGTCGCGACGGCGTTCGTGCTGTCCGGGTTGAACGCCGGGCTCGTGGTCGTCCAGGCCGCGAGCGCGTCGGCGCATTGAACCGCGGTCTTTGTTTTTTCGAGGGCTGGTCAGAGCTTCGATCTCGGTGTTGGGTGTGCATACTATTCGTTCAATCGTTCATGCCTCCGCATTTACTACTATCCATACTCGCGCATCACGCTTCATTTTTATGTGTACTACCTTAACGCAACGACTTGACACGACTTTGACCACATATTGTTGGTATCAGCGCTTCGGCGGTCGTTTACACGCCACAGCCATCACCTCCCGCCACGGTGCACTCACGGTGCCACCTTACGTATACAGACCACCATGCGTCGCACAAACAACTGTCCAATTCTTAATCACACTCTCTGACCGTTGCGTTACACCACGATAAGGGAAGGCATACATAGTACACAAGCTCAAGTCGCCCCCGCCAACTCAAGGCTAAGCGGCCAAGTGACAGCGAGCTTCAGGGATTGCATCCACCTTGGACTTGGTATTTCGTTAGTACTACTTTTGCCGACGATGAATTCGATGATCAAGAAGAAGGCAACATACTTATATCAAGAGTTAGGTGCAGATAAAACAGCAATCCAGCCACTGAGGTGACGCTAGCACCGTGACTGTGCGCTCTATATCACCATCCGGTGTGTAGCCGTCTAAATGAGAGCCATGGACACACCAAAGGGTCGACAATCTGTGACCTCGGATATGCCAAACCTGGATGAAAGATGGGTGACATCCGCGAGTATGCAGGAGAACTCCGAATCTACCGAAGGAATCTCTCTCTCGGAGGCAGACCTGGCGCTGATAGCCCGTGTCTGGACGTCAGCTCCCATGAGTCTCACTACCGACCCCGCGACCAATGCCCAATTCCCGTCAGATCTTGCGCAAGGCCTGCTTGACCGGCTGCAAGAGGTATATCCACCGATTAACAAGGCTTTCCACCTTGGCCTCACACGTCGATTGCCCTCGCACAGCACCTCGACAGACAGCGCGTGGGACAGCTACCTGACGCCCCATTCTCCTCCACCACCCTCCTCGAGGATCAGATGCCTCGTCGGGCCAAGATTCGCTTTTTAATGCGCCTAAGCAAACACTATGGGATTCTACCGAGCATGCTTTACGTGGATAGCATCGTTTGCGAAGACAAGGTTGATCCCGCGTACCACGGTGGATTCGCAGACATATTCATCGGACAATGGGGCGGTGCGCAGGTCGCCGTGAAGCGTCTGCGTACGTACGTCCTGGCACCTCGCGAACGAGATAAAGTCCACGAGGTCAGCCTCCCTCTACTTGTATTTATACCGGTCAGTTTGGTCATTGTTATTCCAGATGATTTGCCGCGAGGCAACACTATGGCGACAACTGTATCACCCCAACGTGCTCCCTTTCATTGGTGTAGATCGCGTAACATTCAATTCCTGCCATGCGTTGGTTTCGCCATGGTTGAACAACGGAAATATCGTAGACTTCATCCTCGATTGCACGTGCACAAGGCGGGAGATCAATAAATTGGTTTGATAACCTCAGTGATGTCCCAAAATTCCTTATCCAACATCCGCTTTAGCTTGTAGATGCTGCATCAGGATTAGCATATCTCCACAGCCAAAACATCGTTCATGGCGATTTGCGCGCTGTAAGTGGCTTGACACCCTCACTGACCCTCTGAGCTATTCACCAATTGCCAACAGGCTAATATTCTTGTCAACGATCGTCCTGAAGCCTGTATATCCGATTTCGGACTTTCCATCGTCTCAAGCGCGACAGCCGCGTTGAGCACCGTAGGCCAGTCCAATGTTCGGTGGCTTCCGCGGGAGCTACTTGAGGGGACGGAGAGGTTCCCGACGTATCAATCGGACGTGTACGCGTTCGGACACGTATGTGGCGAAGTAAATTTCATCCTAATTGTTGGTCCTGAAAACTCGTTGATACTGAATATCAGGCGTACACTACCAAGGCGCCCTTTTGGAAGATCAAGATAGATGGCGCCATTGTCTGCATGACGATACAAGGACAGACTATGCCGCGTCCAGCAAGTGACGAATGCCCTGGCCCAAACCTTAGTGACCGTTTATGGGCTTTCATGCAGCAATGCTGGAATTCTGTCCCCTCCGCCAGACCGTCTGCGGCCGACGTCGTAAGGGAGATGCGGCTTTTGCATCGTGAAGAGGACATGTAACATTTACGCTCAGGGCTCATCCGATCACGCACGACGGGGCTAGCGTAGCTTTGATTTTTATTCGGTTGACACAGCTAAGTCCTTGCCTTGAGTAGTTTTGCAGCTACGCAAACCATGGTGTTTCATCACAGCAAACAGGATAACGCTCCGGAGACTTGCTTCTTCTCGGCTCCTCTGGCCTCCTTTCAGCTCAGCAGCCTCACAGTAACACGCTCTCCAAGCATGCCTGCCCCCTGATCCATCGATCTGTATCGAATATAGAGGGGTGTTGCAGGCGAGCAAAGCTGAAGTATTTCTTTCAGCCGCTCGAGGGGCGCCTTGCATAACGTATGACGGAGATCTTGCAGGAAGACGGCCTGCGGCAATTCTCCCGCATCCATGTCCGATATCATCACCGCCAGTACGAACAACACCGGGTGAATGGGGGCTCGCCGAGTCGGCGGGCGCCCTCAATGAGTCGAGAAACGTGACCATGCAGGGCTTACCATCCAGAATCAAGATGAGTCATGAGTATTGGGCCTCAGCTCGTGCTACGGACTGGCATCAAGGGCGGAAAGAGCTCGTGCTGGACACGATCACCGCTCGTGTGACTCGTTTTTTAAGACGTTCCTGCGTTCTCTAGGAGTGGAGATGGACACGGTCTAGGATTCACACTCTCCTAACTGACGGCAACCGCGTTTGGGTTTAGGGAGCAGTTAGCCGTTCAAGAAGGTGAGAGCGGAATTGGGAAGCAAAATTCCAGGAGAAGGGGGGTCATGACGCGGGCGCAAGGTTGCGCTCCCATGCTAACCTACCATCATAGATTGACCTGGACCTTCAATCGACCGGTCTTTCTCGTAACACGCATGCTGTTCGAACGCTCTAGATTGAAACATGATCATTATGCAGTAGCAGATGATCTGTTGTTACGGCAGCAGTGAACGAGCGTAGGGAAGATGAAGAACCTGAGTGAGCGATACCCTTGACCTCTGAGAAGAAGCTCACCTCAGGCTCCTCGGGCGAGGTCTTGTAAGCAACCCGACGAGCTGAATACAGGAACGACCTCCGGGATCAACTGCATAATGTTGGGGGCGAGGGGAAGGGCCGAGCGGCCGTGGAAGTGCATGTGGCGATGTCGATGCGGGGTGATGACGGCTCCGAGAACCAAGTATACGTAGGGCCAGAACCGAACACGATGCAGCGGTGGCTGCCAAGCACTCAAGAACCCGTATGCATATTCAAACAGGACTACACGCGCTCGCGTTCAACTCGATCTGCTGTGCGCGGGTCGACTCGCAGCACACTGTGCGTAGATGGATAGCCGTTACTGCTGCCGGCGGTAATCTCTACAGTCTGAGAACGTTTCGATTCTCAGAATGTCCGGTGTTACAGGCCCATAGCAGCTTTCGTGCGAAGACTTGCTCACCTAGTTGAACTGGCCTGGTGCGCGTTCCACTCTGACAACAGAAGAAGGTTGTCGTGGATGGATCCTCCTTTGGATGCACCTAACTCCGCAATTCATCGGTGTGTCATGTCATCCGGCTTTTCTGCTACATCCTGGCCAAGAAGATTTGGAATATCTGTCATTCCCCTTGGACGCTGGTGCCGATATGTAAGACTTGGGTGTTCAGGCATTCAGCCTAGGATCGGGATCCTAAGACGCAGGGCCTGAAGTCAGATACTATCTATCTCTTCGTTCGAATATACGCACCTCTCCCTGTTCCGCCAAGTGAAGTGGGATAGCGCCCGCAGGAAATGAGCCCTGCTACCCTAACATAAAAGGAACAGACGGAAGCCCATGTTGAGACGACTACCTGGTGTCATAGAATGACATGAGCGCGCGCACAGCCAGTATGATGCTGCTCCTCGGGGCGGCGTACATGTGGGGATGCGGGGATGCTCAAAGGATCAAACGCCGAGGTTCCCGGACACCTCTAATGCTCATGCCTGCGCTTGAAGCGAGTTGGCTCATTTCATTCTATATATGTAACATGCCCTACGCCACGTACCGGATACGCTTGCGACCTGCTCTTGCATCGCGGAAGAGGTTGACAGATGCAGAGCACCACTCAGCACGTCGAGCGGCGCCTGCTTGGTCATGCCGGCTTATGCAAGTTGAAACGCGCTGCCTCGATAATCATCGCATTGCGCAGGTTTCCTCAGAAGTGTGCCTTTCGCAATCGCATTAAACAGATGGTGAATAACCCACATAGCAACAGCGTGTTGCGGGCAGCACTGTACCCTGATGTAGTCAAAGTTAATCTACAGAGACGTTTCGAGTTCAAGATGAACATGAACGAATTGACATACGGTGAGTGCGACTGTCGGCAGTGCTGCTGCGCCGTCTTTTGAACGTTCCTACGACATATTGAGTCGGTGGGAAAGGCTTACGGAGGATGCTTTCGCCGGCGAATTCAGCCACCAAGCCACAGCGATGGAAGGCATCTGGCATACGACATTGACCCTGACAGCCACGGGTCAGCGCCCCATGTGCCGGGTTTATCTCGGAGGTTTCCATTGCGGGATAGCTCGCGGCTCTTTCCTTGCGCACGCTGCTTCAAGAGGAAAACGCATCCGAGTGTACACTGCTTTGGCAGTCCGTGCGGGCCATGTACGGTGTGAAGATGTCCCGCCAATGGACGAGAGGGGGTAATAAGAGCTTCGGTTTCGTGCCCTGCACCCCTGATCTTGTGAGATAGGGCAAAACGATCTGTGATCTTGCGTGAAACATTCTCAATCCGGAGCTGGAAAGGTCATTGGATGATGCTCACATCGTTGTCCGACTCGATCCTTTACAAGGAGTTAGCATCGAATCCCAACTAATGAAAGAGTCTACCTGAGCAAATCAATGAGATGAAATGCCTACGCGGATGGCGCCGAAACCCACTGTAAGTGCAACCGATTGGGTGACATCGCCGTTGTACTTCAACTCTGTGTACTGATTTGTGGATTTGAACTCTGTCGCCGGCCAATTAGATCCCGGGATCCTACATGAACGGAAGTAAACCTCATGATGCTTATACAAGGTTCGGAATCTGCCGCACCGGTCTTTCAAGCTCTTACGGGATCTCTGCTTGACAGCACCGTCATAACTGCGGTGAGGTACCGCTACTTTAGTCACCGACACTCAGGAGCTGAGCGAGAGATGATCGCTGACGTGCGACGACGAATGGGCTATGTGATGTAACACGTTGATACGAGCGTTCAGAGGCGTGATATGATGCTGTTGGCATAGTGCGTGCGGGGTCAATCACCGGAAGGGGGGTGGCGTATGCCTATATTATTGATGAAGACGGCGAACCAGTTCACCTCGTCCTTAGAACGGGCGCTTGAAATTCACCGGATACGCCCTTGACAGTTCTTGCGGAGATGCGGTGGAAAGCGCTCGCGATGTTACGACGTGCCTGCCGAGGGCCTGCCGGCATAGCGATTGAATCGCGTGTGTTGACCACGATCCGCTCCCGAGGTCCACCAAGCTCTGCTCGAGTTTTCTATCAGAACCGGGATTCAAGTAATCGTCGAGGGGGTTTGCCGGTGACGGTGATATAATGCTGCGTGCAATGCGGCAACCTTCTGTCATGAACTGTAACTTGCAATCTGATACACCGGAAGTCAGTCATAACGCCGATTGCGAGAACGAGCATAGATTACGGGCATACGCTGAACCCCACCCATTCCTACGCATGTACACCAAGCTCTCCGCGTGCTCGTTCCTGATTTCTGAAGGAATTTCGGTGATTCGGGAGGCGGAAGCAGTCGTCGCAAGTTTCACAGGGATCGCTGGGATACAGAGGTGCCTATAGCATGCCACTGTATGGAATTCGATGATTTGTCAGAGGGCATCCCAACGAGTTAAGCCGGACGTGTCAATGCGCGACCGTTTCAAGAGCAAAAAGACTCGTGCTTCAAGCATCGATGCTCAAGACTTAGCGCAAACGCTCGCATATCTGAGACTAAGTGAAGTTCGAGCGCGAATGGTGTAGTTCTTGTGCAAGAGATCATGAGGTGAGGTGACGGGTTTCGCCAGCGTGAAGAGGTTTTTCTCACGGCTTCGTGTTGGCTTCCGACACCGAAGTGCTCGTCAGGTTGCTTGCCTGAAGCTTGCTGTGGTCCAGAGTCATGCTCCGGCACTATCTAAACCTGAATATGCCTGCCTCCGCGGACGACTCGCATGTGTGAGACCACGTTTAACCGCGCCAGACTTCCAAGAATTCTCGCCCTTTGGTGCCCCTCCGAATCCGCCGAGTCTTTATCAAGTCCAAGCAAGCGCCAGTGATATTGTGCCTCAGCTCCTGCACAATGGATATTTTATCGATCGATCGAACAGTACGCGTACAACCCCTCCCTAGAAACCTCGGGTCTAGTAGTTTCTCCTCCAGTCGAATCTCGGCTGCGGGCTCATACACATATACCAGGAGGCCAGACGATGAGAGTCAATGGATGATACCAACTGAACATCCCATTATCCAACAGTCTTGTTGTCCAAGCGGGTCTGCCTCTGCCCTTGTTGTCATCGAGATGTCTCTATAGCCGTGGTGGTGGCTTGTGGGTGCCGAATGATGCTGTCGTATCCTGGCTGATCAAGGGCGAAGCCACGGTCTTTGCTCCCCTTTCGGCATGCAACGATTTGTTCGCCCGTTTGTTCTTTCTCCCTTAAGATTTGTTATTTGCGAGCCAGGACACCCTCGAATTTCTGCCTTTGTTCGACTAGTATTCCTCGATCCCGTTCCTGAGGGTTTCCCTTTGTGCAAGGAGAGCCTTATATCCCCGGGTCTTTGGCTCAGAATCTCTTGCGTTGTTGCTCAGCTGTATTTCTGCTTCGCGCACGTTCAGGGCCTTCTCAGTAAGTACCACTATCTATCCCGCATCGCGCAAGATATTGAAGTGCTCTCATCCAGAATTTGTAGCGTCGACGAACACGCCAGTGACGACGGCGTTTCCCCGGACCCAAGCTTGGCACCTCCTGGGACAACGCTAGATTCTCAAACATGGTTCATCCCGAGAGATTGCCACCGGACGTATGGCTCGAGGTTTTCGACCTCGTCAAAGAAGATTGGCCGTACGTCATGCTCCGGATAGGTGGCGTCTGCAAGTACTGGCGTTGGATCGTGCGCACCACCCCCGGGCTGTGGCGCGTGCTCGAGCTCAAAAGCCGCCACTCGAGCGACCTGGCGAGGCTTTGGAAGGACTGCTCCGGAAACCGGATCAGATGTCTGCGTATCCACGAAGAAGCATTCGCCAGCGCCTTAGGCTGGGCGCAAGAGCTGCGTACTCTTGACCCGACAGCTCTGAAGAAGCTGTCTCTACATTGCCCCTCCACCGAGCACCTGGTGTGGTCCTTGAACACATCTCTCGCTCCACTCAGCACCCGCGCGCTGCCCCAACTCGAAGGCGCTTGGTTCTATCTCACCAACCAAGCTTCGAAAAAGCCCGTGAACCTTTCCGCCTTCTGGAACTGCATCTTCGGTCACTTCTTCAGCACCCCCCAGGGTCCTCTGGTGAAAGAACTCGGTTTCTTGCACTTCTCCGAGCTCCACCCGCGATGGGTTCCGCTGCACATTCCGCCCGAGTTCACCTTCGCCCACCTGCGCAAGCTCGACCTCGCGCGCCTCTACCCGTCCCACATCGTCGCCTTCCTCGTCCGCTGCCCCAAGCTCGAAGCGCTGTCCATCGCCGATTGCCTCCAGGACGACCCGGACCCTCCCCGGCACGCGCTCACGCTCCCGACCGTGCGAGACCTGCAGATCGACGGCATCGACTGCGACCTGCTCGGCCCTTTGCTCTGCCCGAACCTGGTCCACCTCGAGATGCTCGAGGACTACTCGCCGCAGCCCCCGGCCCTCCTCCGGGCGCGGCTCGACTCCGTCCGCGAGCTCGAGCTCCCCTTCTGCACCTGGCCGGCGCAGACGCTGTACGACACGATCCTCCGCTGCCCGAACGTCGAGTTCCTCGACCTGTGCGCCTACCGCCGCGACGTGAACGACGTGCTCCGTCTGCTCTCTTTCCCGGTGGCCGATCCCGCGGTGCGCGACGGGTCGACGGTCCCGCTGAAGAAGCTGACGCGCCTCAGCCTCTGGATGACGCAGGACGTACCGATCGAGCCGGATGTGCTCGTGGACCTGGTCGACGCGAGGTTGCCTCTGGGGTTGCGGGGTCCGACCAGAGCGAGGGGAGAGGTCACTCCGCTCGAGTCGATCAATCTCGACGAATGCGCGGTGACGACGACCCGGCCCTTCGAGTGGTTAGAAGAGCATCTCCGCGAGTTCATCACGGATCGCGTAGAAGAACGCTCGCCGGAAGATGAGTATACCGAGTACAGCGGTTCCGAAGCATCGGACGTAGTGGAGTACTTAACCTGATGATAATATCAGTCAACGATCCCATATTCGGTTGATGAGCAGGGTAGTCGATCAGCCACGAGAACGTCGAAAGATTTCGATTCCGGCACGTCCAAAGCTAGAAAATACACGATCCAAACGTAAACCGATCCGAAATCTCAATGTTCGGTCTCCTCCCAGGCGCGGCCCACGGTCTTCGCGAGGTCGGCCTCGGTGACCTTCTTGCCGCTCGTGAAGTAGCCCGCGGCGATCTTCGCGTCGATCTCGACGCGCGAGTCGGGCGGGATGAGGTGTTCTGAGGACCCCCAACGCGCAACATGAGCCCCCCTTCCCGCTGACGAACCATGGACAAGAGTGAAAAGAAGAAGGTGCGTACCGGGGATGTCGTACCGCTTGACGATGGGGATGCCCGACTGCACGATCGCGTTGTACTTCATGTCGCTCATCGAGACCATGTTGTGGATCTTGGTGATCCCGAGCCAGTGCAGGACGTCGGGCATGAGCGCCTGGAAACGCATGTCCTTCACCCCGGCGATGAGCTCGGTCGACTTGAAGTACTTGTCCGCCGAGTCGCCGCCGCGCTTGCGGAGGTTGTACACGAGGTACCTGCGCTCGGCGTGAGCGTGAGTGCGGGAATGAGTGAGGAGAGAGAGAGGAGGGCCATGAACGCACTTGGTGACCTCGCCGAGGGCGCGGCCCTCCTTGCGGAAGTAGACGACGACGCCGACGCCTCCGCGCTGAGCGCAGCGCACGCACTCTTCGATGGCGTACACGAGATAGGGTTTGCAGGTACAGATGTCCGAGCCGAACACGTCTGAGCCGTTACCTGGGTCGCCGCCATCGGGTCAGATCCATCGCAGACGTCCAAACACGCAAAACGCGGAGAACCTACATTCGTCGTGGACGCGGAGGGTGAGTTCCTTCGACTCGTCGCGCAGATACGCGGGGTTGCCGACTATGACAGGCTACGTCAGATGGCTGATAGACCCCCCAAATAAGAGCGAAAGCTGGACTGACAGATGTAGGCGGTCAAGTTGCCGATGGGCGGGAGGAAGACCTTGATGTCCGGACGGGTGATAAGCTCGGGGTACATCCCTCCCGTGTCCTCAAACAACGCGCGGCGGAGCAAGCTCTCTGAACTATAAACGTCCCAACAAACACACTCCCATCAGCACACGTCGGTCTAGCAGCCTACGAAAAAAAAAAGAAGAAGGCGCATATACGCACATCCCGAACCGCTCCGCGACGCCGGGCAGATACCACACCGGGTCGACCGCCGCCTTGCTCACGCTGATCTCGACCCCGGGATCGGCCTGACTCTCGCTCCCGTCCTCGTTCCTGAGCGGCCGGCTCTTGATCACGATCTTCCCGTCGACCGCGATCTCGCCCTTCCTGACGCTCTCGTCGATCTCGCTCAGCTTGATATGCGCGCGGGTGACGGCGATGCTCGGGCGGACGTCGAGCCCGAGCTCCTCGAGCTCCCTCTTGAACACCTGCGGGACGAGGTGGCCCCAGGGGTCGAAGGACACGATCTTGGCGGGGTCGGCCCAGGCGGGGACGGGCGGGATCGCGACGGGCGGCTCGGTGTGGGCGTAGTCGGGCTTGTGCGAGGGCGAGAGCGTGCCGAGGGCGATGGCGAGCGCGCGGTAGATCGAGTAGGAGCCGGAGTGGGCGCCGAGCGCGTTGCGCTGTTTGATGGACGAGGGCAGGCGGGAGCAGATGACGGGCCCGCGGACGCTCGGGTCGGAGGCGCCCCATTGGAGCGGGAAGGGCCTGATCCCGTGTTGGTCGGGGTACGCTACGGGGTGGAACCGGGGTTTTTCGGTCGTCAGCACACGTTTTTCGTTTCGGTAGATGTGAGGAGGATCGGGAGAGGGGAAGGGGGGGGAGTACTGACTGGTGAGGATGACGCGCTGGGGGTAGAGCGCCTTTTCGCGCTCTTTGTCGCTGATCACCTTGTCCTTGTCGTGCTCGGGTGGCATGGTGCCGACCGTGGGCGCGGACGAGGAGAGGGGGACTAGCGAGCCGATGGGCGAGAGCGGCTGCGGCGCGGCGGACGGCGAGCCTGAGGCGCCGGGGATGGGTATGCCGTTGGCGACTGGCGCGAGCGGGGGAGAGCGGGTCGGGCTGGTGAGCGCATCGAGCTGCGGGGGAGAGATAACGAGCGTTAGTTATGATCCATGAACGAGCGAACGTGCGCCGCGATTGCGAGGAGTATGACGACGACGGCGGAGGCGCGCACTCGCAAGGGGGATGGGGGAGAGTATATGCGCGCACCTTGGCTTGCAAAGCTTGTTGCGAGACCTGGAGGGCCTGCAGCTGCCCGAGGATTTGCGTCAAGACGGCGTCCGACACCTGCGATGTGTCGCTCATGATCGCACCGATATCAAGTCAGTATCTGAGTGTCGCTAAGCTACTCCAAGCAGAGAGCAGGACGGAGCTGAGGAGAACGAGGACAAGAGCGGCGAGCTTGGACGGGTTCGAGATATGAGGTGTGCGGTGACGGACTGCGACACGTACGACGCCTCGCCTTTAGTTCATGCTATCGCCACGACCCCGCCATGCGCCTGCCGCCCGCTGTGCCGAGACGGACACATGGCTCGGGCGGATGGGCCGATAGCGGACAGGGGGCGCCAGGTGCGGGTATCGTCAAGCGGGCGGAGGAGATCATCGGTGCTCTCGGCGATCCTGCAGTAGGAGATGCCACGCCCAGTCACCGATCCACGAAGCGGTAGTATCTGCCCAATGCCTGCCAGGGCCCTGAAGAAGCAGCGTGCATACCGGCTCCCCTACGGACAACACTGTGAAACTTGCAAGCCTGTATAGGGAGCGTGTATGGGGAATGTATTCCATGTCGACACGCGCAACAGAGCTCATGCATATGCATCTGGCTCGACTCGCTCGAGTATGTGCATATATCCATCCAGGTATATCCTTGTTCATGCTCTCCAACGGTACTCAAGCCCGAGCTTCACGGAGCTTTCAGTTTCGCCATGTCCCCGGGCCCACTACGCAGCATACTCCACCTCCAACGCTTTCTCTACCCCGAACCGGTACTCGCGACTCCCATTCTGCGAAATCATGACGTCCTTCGGTGGCTCCTTCCTCGAAATAGCTTTCGTCCGTACGACATATATAACACGGGCAGACCTTCCAAGTTAGATCCACCAACGACAAAAGGCACGATGAACAGAGACGACGCACACCTCCCCGACGGTCAGCCCGATCAATCCGCCCCGCGTAGACGTTCAGCTTTTTGCTCACTCCTTACGCGTCCGCAAAACAGGCTGGACACGACAACACGACCCGCGCAAGGCGCACGACTTCTACGTCGACACGCTCGCCTCGCCCCCGCGCTCGATCTGGCACCACCCGTTCGACGACGACCGATTCCTCGACGCGCACCCGGACGTCCGCGCGCCGCGGTACGCGCCGCCTCCCGGATCTCCCGGCGCGAGCCCCGCCGCGCGCGACCACATAGGCGCGAACGACGAGCGGGCGGCCGACGTCCAAAACGCGAGAGCGCCGCAGGAGGTGGGCGGCGGGGGGCAAGGTGGAGGAGGCGGGATGATGGGAAAGCTGAAGGGGATCAAGGAGGCGCACGACGCGCGCAAGCAGGAGAAGAACGACGTGCGTTTTTTTTCTTTCTTTCTTTCTTCTTCGTTATCTCTCTGAACATGATACGAATTGCAGCAGCAGCTCCGGCAGTCTATGGAGGGGCAACAGCAACAGCCGCTGACGGGCGATGCAAGAGGCGCGCGAGGCGGAGGCGGACCGGGCGTGGTCATGTTTGCGCCGCCGGCGGGCGATCCGTTCATGACCGGAGGCGGTGGAGGCCTAGGTGGTCCACTCGGTGGTGGTGGGATGCTCGGTGGAGGAGGCATGGGAGGAGCAGGCGGTATGGGAGGAGGCGGTGGAGGCGGAGGCGAAGGCGGCAAACTGGCAGCCAAAGCGGCTGGGATGGCGATGAAGCACGCGATGAAAGCCGGTCAGGGCGGAGGTGGGATGATGGGCAGTGGCGCCGGTATGGGGCAGGGCGGCGGTATGATGGATGGGATGGGAGGGATGGGGCAGGGCGGAGGAGGCGGTATGATGGACGGGATGGGAGGTGGTGGTGGAATGGGAGGATTGGACGGGACGGGTGGTGGTGGGATGGGAGGGCTGGACGGGATGGGCGGGGGAGGCGGAGGGCTGCCGAGTGCGCTTGATGGCGCAGGAGGAGGAGGAGGAGGCGGTGGCGGGCTCTCGGATATGTTGTCAGATTTCTGACGCACTCGGCCCTCACAATACCATGACGGGACAAGACGAGCATTGTGAATTCTTGCGGGGATGTACGATATCTCGTTGTGCTACGAGTACAATGCGCATAATCTCAAGGTGAAATAACGTTAATCACGAGAAGAACCAGGGTGTATGACGAAGACTGGTGAGGACAGCACGGAAACGGACGTCGTCATCCTTCGTATGCCTTTCTTGAGATTGGAGTTGCCGACGTCCGTTGAAGGGAAAGTGGGGGATGAACAGATGGGTCGCGGTGTAACGGCGTATCGCGGTGACCCGCAGAGGAGACTAGATCTAGATGGTCGGCCCTTGCACGTATTCGGTGGCGTTTAGACGCAGCACAGGGAAATCGCCGTCATGTGTCGCATCCCCGCTGGATTGAAAGGGTACAACGACCCGATTGCCGTCCTGTTTGTGATGCCGCACTGTACCCGAATGAGTTGCGGCTTGAGCCTGCGACGGAGTGGTTCTCCCGTCGACTGAAGGTATGGTATATTACGAAGTCGAACGGCGGGGAAGAGATGCTTGTGGGGTAAATTCACGAAGCGTCATCTGAAGTTTCCACGATGTCGCAGAAGGAAGCCCCATAGAAATCCGGTAGACATGATCGTGCTCGGGTTTGTGGTGACTTGTTGACGGAATGGAGGTGTTAATTCTTGCGCCAGTTCAACTAGAGCCGGCCACCGGGTTCGGTATAGTTCACCTGCACGCGACGGGTATATTTTCGAGACGTTGGGGATCGGTCGTGGAGATACCCAGAGTTCACTAATAGACGCGAAATCGGCACCACCAGAGCGCTCACGGACTATTATAGATAAACACGTGGGCTTGCCCACTTGCGAGCCCGGTCGGAACTGCGGCCAGTGGTGCGCGAAGCGCGCCTTGCGCCACATCTTCATGTCGGACGATGGGCGAGGGAGCCCCAGCACGCCAGAGCCAAGCTGATCAAGAGCCGTCGAAGACGGGAGCGAGCGAGCAGCTGAAAAGCCTCCGTGAGCTCCTCGAGCGCAGCACGCAATCCCAGGCGGAGTGCCGCGCCCAAGTGGAGGCGCGCCGGGCGCGGTGTGACGAACAGGCCGCGAGCGAGGATGCGAGGGCACGCGAGCTGGCGGATATGCTGGTTCAGCTGAGGCGGAGCGTCCCCGGTACGCCATCAGGTGAGGGGAGGAGCGGCTTACCGGTCGTGCCCGTGTGGGGCGCCGGTGTACATGGAGAATGAGTATGCTGATCCTGTGATGGTTTCTCTGCTCTAGGTGCCTCCGACGCCCGCTTGTCGCTGGAGGAGTTGAGGGGTATGCTGCGGGCGCACAAGGGGGAACAGCTTGCGATGCTCGAGTCCTTCCTTCAAGGTCAATCCGTGTCCATTCGACCCAAGCATTCATTGACGCGATGTCGGTACAGAATTTCACGATGCGAACAGGATGCGGCACGCGGAGCTTCAGAATTTGATCAGAGATTTGAGGAGACCCAGGAATCCAGCACCGTCTAGACGTCGATAGCAGTACGGGTAGCGGCACGGCTGTACCGACATTTTTGTACGATGATCATGTAGTGAGGGCAGAGCAGAGACCTCGACGCGACGTCGGACGCTCTTCTACCTCGATCCTCGGTCTCAACAGCATATACCTGCTCGTTCCGGCATCGCATACTCCTGCACGATGGACCCAGCCGAGAGGATAGAGATCGCGTCCAAATTCCTGCTGCAGTCCCCTCCGGGAGAGATCAACGACGTCTTGAACGGTACGCGTCGATCGCGCCCTGCCCGCCCCCCGTCTTGTGGTAAACTAGACCGCGCCCCCCTTGGCGGTCTCTATGCACAGATATCCGCAACATCATCTCGGATGATGACTCACTCCAAGCCGGCGTGCAGCCCGCGCTGCAAGAGTACAACCTCGCCCAGTTCATCATCGCGGACGTCCCGGGATGCGATCACCAAGTGAGCTGCTTCACGCGTGCTGGGCGTCTTCGGTGTCCACGTTGTGCTTAACGGCTCTCGATCCTTTCCTGCAGTCCATAATCAGCGACGCTGCGCGGTTGGCAGGCGAAGACGAGCAGGAACGGTTCCTCGATCCGCGATCAAAGCAGACGTTCGTGTTTGACCACCTAACCCTCGTACGTCTGCTCCCGCACAACAAGGCGTAGTTCGGTCAGCTCATGCGTCGAGTAGGAAACCAGCGATCCTCAACC
Organism: Punctularia strigosozonata HHB-11173 SS5; assembly: GCF_000264995.1. Lineage (NCBI taxonomy): Eukaryota > Fungi > Basidiomycota > Agaricomycetes > Corticiales > Punctulariaceae > Punctularia > Punctularia strigosozonata. The sequence continues at coordinate 1,327,964 of NW_006767434.1, forward strand.
GTACGAACCGGAAGCCGAGTCAGAACCTTTGAGGTCCGTAGCAAAGATTCCCCGAACGCTATCTAGGCTCTGAACACGCACCGAAATACAGAGAGGCACTGGAGAAAGCGACCCTCGACTACCTCTCGAACCACTTCCACGACGGCACCGCGACCGTGTTTTCGACCCCAGGTTCCCCCCTCCGCTTCGTGATCCAGATCGTCGCGAATAAGTACAACCCGAACAACTTCTGGTACGGCCCCGTCGTTTGCATCATCCTCCCGTCTCGCTCTTTTTTTGACGAACACGGACGTCGTGTTTTCTCGGCCTTCTCATCAGGTCCGGACGATGGCGATCAGAATACGTCGTCGATCTCGCACAGCAGCACGCCGAAGGCCGCATACTCGTGAACGTCCACTACTACGAGCAAGGAAACGTACGTTCTCTGCCCTCTTTAACCATAAAAAAACCCCCCGGGAAACCGTTCCCCCCATCGCTGAGCCGAAAACGGATCGCCGCTATCTCAGGTCCAGCTCGAGACGAAACACGCCGTGCACCTCCCGCTCCCGCCCTCCGTCTCCGCCGACTCGCCTCAGTCGGCGACGAAGGTGGTCGCCCTTATCGAAGAGGAAGAGAACAAGTACCAGCGCTCGCTGAGTGAGACTTACGCCGACATGGGTTCCAAGACGTTCAAGGACCTCCGCCGCGCGCTTCCGCTTACAAGGCAGAAGCTCGACTGGGACAGGGTGCGTCTCTTCCTCCTTTCCGGCTGCTGCGGTTACTCGTCCTCCTCGGGCAACGCTGCGAAAGCCCGGTTCGTTCTTATCTAGCTGACTCGTGCTCTTTGTTTCTTTTCGCTTGGCGTGTAGGTGCTGGGATACAAGCTGGGCGCAGAGCTGTCCGCGGGGAAAGGCGTCTTGGGCAGTTCGTGATCAGATGTCGACGATACTTCGAAACTGGGACTGGCTCTGTCAGCCGCGCGATGTGTGCGCACGAAGTTCGAAGATAGGGGAGAGCGGTGCAACAAAGCTGTATTTCTAGCCAAACGTTCTAAACCCGCCGCAAAACTGTCGGTTTTCCGCACCTAGCCCGGCCGTTCTTTGCGGCCTTCGGGATTGGGGGGGAGACATGTACGGAGATACGACAAGCAAGACAGAGCAAGACGTCACAATATGATTCGTGAGTCTCCCCGACGAATGATGAACAAGGGCCAAGCTCGTCGGGGGGACGGGTGAACGAGAGAGCTGACCGGCTCGTCTGCTGCTCGCTACTGCGAAACTTCGAGAGCCCAGACCTACCCGCCTATCCTCCCAAGCCAGCCTGTGCAAGCCCAAGTCCGGTGCGGCCTGAGAGCCTCAGTCGTTCGTTCGTTGGTTCTGCTCGAGACCGTGTCGTTTGCATTCCAGGGGAGGGGGGTCTGAATCGGTATCGTCATCGGGCTCGACCTTCCATCGTGTCTACAATACGCGACCGAGGTACTACCGCGCGTTCGACTCCGGTCCCGGGCTTCAAGTAGGGGTAAGAGGGGGGGGGGAGGGGTATGGCGTCAGTCTGTGTGAGCCTCAGGTTGGTCGACACCAAAGATACATTCCAGGGTGGATCCTGTTTTCGTTCCCAACATCATTCGGGGCGTTGGAGGCTGGATCTACGGGTGGATCACCCCCTCTTCTTTCATTCTTGCTCTCGAAGGCCTGGACCCGCGGTCCATGCGAAGCTCTGAGATCTCGTCTGAGCCTGCTAAACAATCAGGTAACACAGCTGTGATAACGAGTGATGAGATCGACGTGTTCCTTATTATATAGCACTTGTGTCAACCTAGGCCTGCATTTCAGCGTCCATCGCGAACCGAGGATCGAAGGGCCTGTTTGATATGAAACATACTGACTAACCGACGCGACGACATGTGAACAAACCATCATATTGCGATTGGGCGTCGACAGAGCTAGAGCTGAGCTTGACGTCCTTCTACACAATATAATAAAGCATCACGATGCGATGCCATTGCCATGTTTTTCTTCTACATTCATCCGAGGGCGACGGTCGACGGCGTAAAGGACCGTTGCACGTCGCTGCCGTCTTCGCCGTAGATTCTAGCGCCGTCGTGAACTCGCGAATGCGATGTTGCGAGCGACGCGGCGGTGCGGATGCTCCGGTCGAAAAGCACGCAGGCATTCTCGTTATGCATGTGATCCCAACCGGGTACAGTGGTCAGAACCCATGGGTGGGGACCGATGACCATCGCGCAAAGCCCCGGAGGGCGCTGCAGCAACCCCGGAACCGGAATGCCTTTTCCTCTGACCCCTTCCGCGCTCCCGGGGCGGGGTGCCGGACCGAACTGCCAGCCCGTGCCCCCGCGCTGGCGAAAATACCTCTACCTCTACCTCGCCGGCTTATGCCTGTATCAACTGCTTTTTTCATGACCTCGCGCGTGTTGAATCATGAGGTCGGGTGTCGGCGCATCGAGCGCGGCGAAACCTCTGCCCAGATTGGCCAGGAATGTACTCTACTGCGGTGCATGCATGCCCGTGTGCTATGCTCGCTTCATATATTCAGCGTTCTGCTCCCGATATCTCGACTCGGAGTAAGCAGGTCGACTGCGGAACTTGGCTCTGGCAATTGACTCGGCCGCGGATTGCAAGAATAGCTGTTGCGTCGTCTGGCGAGCTCGAGTCTCCTGACTCAAGGTTATCCGTCCCGTCTGCTGTGTAGCGGATGGTCTTGTGCCTCGGATACTAGGGTCGCCATATGATTTAAAGTCAGATATCCCTCGATCCTCCGCCCCAAAAACTCACGCTTACTTACCGGACTTCGCTGCTCCGAGCCCGGACGAACGAGTTGATATCTCTGTGGGGAACGACCCAACAAGCTTCAAAGGTGACGACAGAGGACTATATGACGTCGGCGTAGCAAAAAGCCCCTGTTGATAACGCCTCTTGCGCCGACATAGCGTTATGCAGATGCTTCCGGCTCACACATCTCGCCATCGAGTTCGGCTCTGCAGAAAATTCAAATGCACCTGCAGCCGTGGATGCAGTCATTCCATTGCTTGTCAACGAACACGTCAAGCGGGCGGTCAAATGCTACTAATATTGTGGAATGGCGCGGCGCCGTCAAACATACATATGACTGTTGACGCTAACGCTGGCACAAATTCGATAGAGCGCCCGGGTTTGCGTGCATGTCATAACAGTGCCGAAAGCAAACCCGAAACCAGGTCAACAAGCGGCCTCGACGTTCTCTTCTCGGTCCTCGGTCAGGGCGTGAGGGCCTGAGTGGAACCCCGTAGCCAACTCCAGCAGGAGTCGGGCACGCTCTGTTGCGTGGCGGGATCCGCGCCGTTACGTTGTGTTGTATCCCGCCAGGCAAAGTACGAAGCCCTCCACCGGGTAACACCCCCAACGTCGCGCCTCTCAAGTCCGAGCCAAAAAAAACAGGCAAGTAGACAGCCCGGCGGTCGCAAAATGGTCACACTCGAATTGAGCCGCAGCTGTCTCCCCAGCCCGCTCTCCACATCGCACCCTCCGTCGTCGTCCGAGGAGACCTTAAGCCGTTCATCCCTCTATTCTGATGATCCGACCATGCTTACAGATAACCGTGAACATTCACCCTCGGCCTGGCCGAGCCGTGGCGCGTTACCAAATTCGGAGTGGCACGCTCGAAAACCCGACGTGCCACCGTCGTTTGCTCGCAAGGGATCATAATATCTAATCGACCTGCGCCCCTGATAAATATCGATGCAAGGACTCGTCTTCACGCTCGATCACACACTGCACACGAGCGGGCCTGCAGGCCGCCCGCCCCGTCCTCTTCTTCCCCTGATCGGTACCGTGGATCAGATTGCTGTAACAGCCCAGCTCTGGCCAGGGGGGCGCCGAACGAGAGAGCCTTCGAAGACTAACTTTCGCGCACCAAACACACGAAGCATCATTAAATCGTTTTCGCTTTCATTATTGGAACGATGTCCTAAGAACAAGATAAAAAGGGGCGCTAGCTAATACTACACACTGTACAACTGAGTTCACTGCAACAACTTCACCAATCCCACCGTTTCCCCCCCAAAAAAGCGACCCAAGATTCCACAAAAAAAACCGAGACGAAGGTGAGATTAAAAGTCCGTGTCCGCGTAAGATACCAGAAGAAAGAAAAGAAACAAAAACCGACGCATGTACAAAGAGACTAATAACACAGTTGATAAGAGCGAGGGTAAAAAAAAGAGGCTTGGGATGGTTGACGTGCGAGAGCGATTAATAGCGAATTCGAAAGCGGCGATCGAGGGGGATAGAGGGACGGGGGTTTCGTGGTTGCGCGTCCGATGTCTGTGGTGTTGTGTTTAGGGAGATCGTAACGTTCGTAAAAAAAGTTGGTTCGGTTCGGGATGCTTTTGCATGCGTGGAGAACAGAGAGTCCGAAATAAAGATTATTGCACATGTTTTGACGGTTGCTTGCGGATGGAGGGCGTGTAGGAAGGGGGCTTGGTGCGATGCGAGGGTAGGAGTGCGAGAGACGACAGGGCCGAAGGGACGCAGGCAGACGGCAGTGACGGGGGGACGCGGATATATGCGCGATATAGATAGTCGAATAAAGACGTGCTGGGTAGGTAAGCCATGCGTTGCTCCGGAGTGTCGTATGCCGAAGTCCAATAAACGAATAGCGATGTGTAGGGGGCGCGATAGTCTCGTAGAATGTCGCCAGGTATCTTCATGCAGCGGGTAATAATCGAGCGCGGGAGGGGGTTCGATTCGCATCTTTACAAGCTCTTCGCCGCCGCCGCAGCGGCCTCCTGCCTCTCGCGCTCCTCCTGCTCGCGCCTCAGCCGTTCCGCTTTCTCGCGCTTATAGCGCTCGCGGCCCTCGCTCTTCCCGTTCGGCCCGAGCCAGAGCCGCTTGAGCTCCTTCGGGACCTCGTACTCGACGTCCACCTCGACCTCGACGCCGTCCACGATCCGCTTCTCCTTCCGCACCCGCTTCTCCATCGGGCGCGGAAGGTCAAAGAGGTACAGGGGCTCCGTCTGCGTGCGCGCGGGGGCTGCGAGTCAAATGAGCAAAAGGGCACGACAAAGCAACAGAAGGGGGGGATGCTTACCGGTCGGCAGGGAGCGCACGCAAGCATCGTCTTCGGCCTCTTCGGCGATCGCCTCCTCGCTCATCGCGCTCGCCCTCCTGAGCATCGCGCGCGCCCTCGGGCTCGTCGCGACGATACTCGAGCCGCTGCTCGACCGGCGCATCTTGATATCCGGCACGAGCAACTTGCCCTCCGCCGACGGCGGCAACAGGCCGTCCCTCCTGCGGGTGCTGGTGCTGGCGGTAGTCGTCGACGCCACCGACGGACACCGGCTCGCGGCGGGCACGCTCTGGCTCACGCCCGGGAACAGCTGCTGCCGGCTCTTGGAGCGCGCGGCGTTCGAGAGCGGGTAGCTGCGGAGGAGCTCCTCCATGCGCGCCGAGGGCGCGTCCGATCCGGCCGACGCGACGGCGACGACGACGGGGGCGGTGGTGGAGAGCGTCGAGTAGACGCCGCTGGTGGAGCGGTGCGGCGTCGCGACGCACGAGCCGTACGCGGCGCCCATGCGCTCCTTGTTGATCCGCGGGTCGGCGGTCACGTCTTCCGGGCGCGGCTTCGACATCGAGTACACCGCCGCGCGCCAGGCGTCGGTCCCGTCCGTCCAGCCGGGGATCGGCCGCCGGTCGCGCGCCTGCTTGGAGGCGGTCATGCGCTCCGCGGGGCTCATGTATCCCCGCTTGGGTGGGGACGGGGGAGCGAGCGCGGCTTTGATACGCCGGGCGGCCATCATGATGCCGGACTGGTAGTCGTTGTTGCGGACGGGTTCGGGGGAGGAGGAGGAGGAAGCGGGCCGGGCCGAGATGGGGTTCACCTCGTGCTCGATGAGGGATTCGGGCGGGGGAGGCGGCAGGGCGGGGAAGCCGTAGTGCCTCGCGAGCTCGGCGATCGTCGGATCCATCTCGTCGTACGAGTGCGCGGCCGAGATCGACTTGATCTTGCGGGAGGAGACGGGGATGGGCGCGAGGCGCGGGGAGGCGGCGGTAGAGGACGAGGAGGCGGAGGACGGGGCCGAGGGCGGCGACGAGGCCGCGTGCGAGTCGGGGGCGGGTTTGCGCGCGGGCACGTCCAGCGCGGCGGTAGCGGGTTGGGTCGGCTGCGTCTCGTCGGGCCGGTAATTGTGCGGGAGCGCGAGCGCAGAAAGGTGTTGGGTGAGGTCCGCGAGGCGGCACTCATCCGAGCAGTAGAGCGGCACGGGCGACTGGTCGATCACCGTGCGTTGTTTGACGGGAGCCGCGGGGGCGTCCGACTTGATTGCACCGTTGGCCTTGACGCGGCCGGTGCCGTGTACGAGGCCGCCGCCGACGCGTGGGCGCGCGTTCGTGGTTTTGGGGCGAGCGGCGGGGGCAGCGGTCTTCGATGCTGGGCGGGGCCGAGGGCGTTTAGATCTTGTGCGGAGACTCGATGCGAAGGTGACTTACGAGACGAAGGGGGGGCTGCAGGTGCCTGTGCCGGTGCAGCAGGGATGGTGATTGTGTATCGCTTGGGCAATATCTGTCTCGAGCAGACGGGACACCACGAAGTGTCGAGGTCCTCCATGGCGGGGGCAACGGTGGCTGCCTGCATGGTGGGCGGGGAGGACGGGCGGGAGTGCGAGCACAGGTGGGGCAGGGACGCACGGGGCGGGGGGATGTGGCGTTGCGGGTTCGGGGGAAGGTCGCAGTCCGAGGCGGGGCTGTTATAAGCGGGCGCGATGGGGGACAGGGACACATGAAGGGGCGAGGGAGTGGGTGGTTCGGGTCCCACGCGCGGTGGGCTGCGTGGCTCGTTGGCTCGGCTCGCATTACGTCGCACGGGGAAATTCCCTTCAACCCCCGCCGGTCCGGGCGGTCTAGATCTGGGCCTCCGCTTGCCCCCCCCTCCGATGCGATTGGGCCCCTGCCGTCGGCCAATCCGCGTGCAGCTCGGCTAGGGAGCGCAGGGCTAGAGCCTCGCGAGTCCACCACCCCTGCCCTTGCCCAAAGGACGACGATCAATTTCCGTGGGCCCATGATGCAACGCGCGCCAACCCCGGTTACGTCTACGGTATCAGACGCCTTGTCCCCTCCTCCGAGCGCGGACCGCACGATCGTTGCGGCGCGCCGGTGGCGATGGAGCCTGTGGCTCGTATGTATAGCCAGGGACCGTCGATGGCCATCCCCGGCGGCGGTGTGGTTTGGCCTCTGTATGGCCTCCGCACACCGCCCACACAAACGGACGCCGGGGGTGGCGCGGCAGAACGCAGCGCTCGTAATGGGATATACAAACCCGAATCTCGATCTCGCCCGCGAACGGGCGCGCGGAGAAACCCAGAGCCAAATTGTTGGCCGAGCAAACCGAACCGGCTCGGCTCGGCGTCGCCCGAGGGAAAAGGTCTCTCGCGCGTATATGCTCGCGATCAGTTGAGTAAGGTAAAGGCGGGGCGGTCTAGGCCCCCTTTGCGAGCTCCATCGCGTTGCGCCGGCGGGGAGTTCGGCACGTCAGCCAACGGGAGCGCGAATATGGCTGATGATATTTTGCCGTCCCACCCAACCCAATCGCGTCAACGGCGTTTGGACACATACGTAAACATGCGCCAACTGCTCGTCCGCGAGGCCTTGGATTCGGAAGATCAACGTTCAACGAGGCCTACATACGTTACGGTCCTCGCGCATCTCATCTGATCTGCTCTTCCGGCGTTCAATCTTTCCATCTGGCGTGCATGGTATGGCCGATAATCCCATCTTCATCGCACATACACGAGTCACATCCAGCTCATCCTCTACCAAGGCCACATGCGCACACCACGGGCCACGGCATCCCGACCACTCACATGCCCGCAAGCCATCTCGATACCCATGCCCCGAGCTCTCAGCGGATCTATCCCGATCCGTCCTATCCACTTCCTCCAGTTATCTCCCGCTACCTCCTCGGATCTTCTCAACGAAATCTCTCCCCCTCCGCGTACACTGGCTACGCCCGCACCCACACTCTTTCCCCACCGCCCACCCGCTCGGCGCTCACTCATCCCTGTCCGCATCCGGCAACCCGCTCCCTCCCCACTTCTTCACCGTACCAGCAAGGGCACACAGGGCAAGGTACGCTAAGACGAAAAAAAACCGCATCCCGTGTATGTACCGTATGCAAACCGTATGCTATGTCCCCTACGCCATATGGGACGGCCATGCTATGCAAACATCCCGGATCGTCCGGGGTAGATGTCCATCCCCCATCCGGTGCCAATGACGACGAACCGTGGTGTTCGGCATCCGCCGATACGTGTAACGTGCGCAACGAGAGACCGATGATCAAAAAAAAAACCCCGACCAACGAAACGGCATCAAACCCAAAAGGAAATCAAAACGCACGCACACGCTCACCTGTTTGTTTGTCTCTTGACCAGGGGGTGGAGACTGGGCTTTGACCGCAGGCCCCATAAGACACAGCGTCCGTACGTGACGAGCGGGCCGGCCATCCCGCCATAGCCAATCAGCTCGAGCATGGCATGCCCTTCTCATAGTCTCGTCGTCAGCACCGCTCCGCTCCGTGTTTTTGCTGACGCGCTTCGAGATACTGCTATATCCTTCTCGCTCTTTTTTATTCGTTTTCTTTTTTTCTTTCCAGAGCGTTCCATGCAAACGGCGATCTCTCTGACTTAAACTCGGTTCTCGACTCCTTATATGCGCTCGTGATTTCTCCTGGATGGTGCCTTTCGACGGGATGCTTCACGCGACATGCACAAGTATGGTACTGCTGCTGACCGCTGGAAAAACTTCGCGGAACGGCGACGATCGCGACCGCCCAGAGCCGGAACGCGCGCACTGCAGCTGGTGCGTATGATCAGCGCTCTCAAAAGTTCGTGACATGGGTTTGGACCTTCGGCCCAAGCTCTCGCTCTGGTGATCGTCGCGGGGGCTGCTCCGCACCTCCGGATGAATCCATCCCCTTTCTGAACGGCTCACGCGAACGCCACCGTCGGTCGAAGGGTTTGACTAGGACTGGAGGCAGACGCGTAAAGGAGTTCAGCTGCGCATAACCGTACGCGTGTGATCAGCCCCGTCGCCTCGCTCGAAGCGTCGCAACCGCCTCCATCCTCGCCGCTCAAGGGGACCCACGGTAGCACCTCCGGCTACGCCGGCGCGACCAACCCGTGCCCAAGATTCTTCGTTCGTGTGCTGCCCTCACCTCGAATTCATGACCGCTTGCTTCTCCTACGCAACGCCTGCGCCAGGTCTCCGTCTCTCTCTTAGCAAGCATCACCACCTTTCGGCCGAGGACGGTTTACCGCAATGCCCAACCCTAGCCATTTCCGGTCACCAAACGGGGCATCGTAACGCAGATCCCGTTGCCACGTACGTACATACGCACGCCCACGACGCAAAGCTCGCCGCGAACCTTCTCGCTTCCTAGCTCACGAGCGCGTCACCCCTCGCCGTGTGTCTTCGCTTCTTAGCTCACGAGCGCGTCACCCCGCGCCGTCTCGCCCGCACAATTCCCCGCAAAATCGAAGTCTTCCCCCCACCCCCGCAGGGCGCCTTCGAAATTTCAACGCGGGGTCGCGTCAGAACCCGTCGTCTGTGACGTGCTGCTCGCCGAGACTCGCCTGCACGAGAATGTGCACGCCGATCTCTGGGGGTTCCGTTTGACTCAGGGCGCAGCTTCGATTCGATTCGACGAATCCGAACCTTGCTCGGATTCGAGGAGACGCCCCGGCCGTCTCGTCGTCCGCGTCAGTGGAACCAAAACCCGTTCAGAAAGTAGTTCAATCCGTCGAGCGCGGTCAATCGCCCTGTCAGCCACTGGCATGTTCTCTCTCGTCTTCTTTGGGATCAGTCACCCCGCCAGCTCCTCGGACTCCGGACTGCGATCGCCCTAGACCGTGGATCTTGGATACAAACCCGGAATATCGGAGGCGCGTTCCTTGCGAGTCTCCATGTCACTGTCAGCGCTGTCGATTCCGCTCGGTTTCAGCAACGTAAAATGGCACTTGTTCACGTCTCTGTCCGTCCTTCGATGACGCGAGAGGTCACGTTTTGCTGCTTTTCGTCTGAATCGCGATGTCATTCACCGACTCGGCTTGTCTCATGCACAAACGGCACCGCGACGTGCGATGGGCTTCCGCGCGGTCTAGATCGATACGGAGGAGGAGGGCCTTGACGTCAGCGGATCAGCTGGCGCTTTGTCTCCGTCTCGGACTCTCGGCAAGAGTCTAACCCATCGATGGAAAGTAAGACAAGGCGTTATGTAAACGCATGCAAGGTGTAGACGCAGATCTTAGAGTTTAGGCTAGCTCGTCTCGCACTTCGACATGGAGATGAACTTCGAGCGTGCTGTTCACTGTGTTAGTTCACGCACGTCGTGTCGTGCGCGCGATCTGTTTATTCGAGGATAAGCTTTCATTCGTGTCACCCTTGTCTCAGCCACTGGGTTTAATGCATGTTCGCGGGTGCAAGCCTTGAGGCGAGACGAGACGAGACATAGCGACTATCGGACCAACGAAGCTAACGTAAGACCGCCGTTCGTCTCGCTTCACGGAACAGATCGTCTCTCGCGGGCGGAACGTTTTTGTACCCTTTTGGGTACCCCTTTCGAGTCCGAGACGGTAGTGAAGATCGCCGGACCATGACGAGCCAGCTATCAGTGGCGTACTCATTGCGTACCTATAAGCCACAACTCTATCTCTCAAATTGATGTCTGATTGCATCCGTTTGCGCTAGGTGCATGCGGAGATGGAGACGACGGATGAAAGTAGAACATGGCCGAGCGCCGCCGGCGCGCGCGAGGGATACTGACTATACTCGAACGGGACGTCTCGCGCGCTGCTACCACCGGCACCTGTGGCGCTAGCACGTTCATATAATGCGTTCATGCAAAGCGCAAGGCATTAATTCGTCGTTCATCTCCACGTACAGAAAATTACTTACGTGCCTTGCGCGAGCTATGTAGTGAACGTGGGCGAGTTCATGTCGGGCGGACCTTCCGTTCTACGTTTGGGCCTTCTGGCGTTCGTAGCGTCCGTTCACGCAAGGCACGGATCAGTCCTGCGAGTGAGTGTAGCTCGTCCGGAAGTTCGATGGCGGCCGCAGTGAGCACGTTCACGTTCGTTCAGGTCGATACGCGGGCGTGACGTCATGTATTGGCAGATGCATGATCTTGCAGATGGGGATGAGTATGAAACTCCCGGACGCCTAGACGCGGTCGTCGTCCCTTGCGATTCAGATGCATGTATCAATTGGCGCGCGTATGTTATTGAGGGACATGATAGGGACATATGAGGAACAGATGTTGATGATCGCTCTTCAAATACGAGCAGAACGAGGGTGAAGGCGCTGGTCGACCTCGTTACATGCGGCCGAGCAGTTATATCGCATGTGAACCCATCCTTCAGAGGCTTCCCACAGATCGTATGTCGAATTTGGCGCGTCCTGTCGCCCAGGCTACGACACGCGGCGATGCCCCAGCCTAAAGCCATGTGTATTGTGCGCCGCCACGCATCGACATCGACGTGCCTATCTCGTCGTTCCCATATGCTTCCGGCACCCAGCGTCGAGGTCCGAGCCTGATCGGGAGGAGGAGGGCGCTGGGCCATCGGGTCGTTCCGAAAAACGAAAATCTCATGCTGATCGCTCGCTTCGCTCATGCGCTCTTTTTCATCTCACGATCTCATCGGTTTCCTGCGGGCGGTTGGTGCATGCGTTCCATCATGCGAGAGACGGTGATGTGAGTACATACCGGTTCAGCTCGCGGTCGTCGCTGGGCAACAAAGCAACCCGCCGGGAAGAGAGAGTTCGAGAAGAGCGTGGGGCACAGCATGACCCCTGTCCGTGCTGAGAACGTTCCGACCTGATTGGCTCTGCAGGCTGTTGCCTATTCCCCGAGATTTCTTCGACGTCTCGCGCTTTCGCCCAATACCTCCGAAGAAGAGCATGCTCGAATAGCCTACTGAGCTGACATCCTGGCATACTCCTGACCCTGAGCGCAGTATGTCCTCACCCACTCTGACCCTGCCGCGGTCTGTCGGAGTGGCGACCTTTTCGGACGAAAGGCGCAGCAGAGCTTTGTAAAGCAGACCGGCGACCAAAGCGGTACTTTGTCCGAGCTCAACGTATCGAAGCGGCCGAGCTTGTAAGGACTGGGCCCATTCCTGACGGCCAATACGCCGATTACGACAGACAGCGCGCTATCTATCGCCGAGGAGCAAAGCATCTGTGTAGATATGACCGTGGGGCGTGATGTACGAATGACGATCGAAGGCATCACAGCTAGAAAGAAGTCATTTTCGGCCGTACATCACCTAGCTCGATATCGAGAACTGGGCCGACTTCTCGGCGCCCTCTCATAGGTCAAGGACCGCGGACAAATCGCAGAGCGAGCACCCTTTCTCCTTGCGAAATATTTGCCCACGTATGTCGTCGCTTTCACCTGTCGCGCAAGCAATACCTCGTCTTCGCCTCCGAGTCTCACAGACGCTGCTACCTTAGGGGAACCAATCGGACTCGACTCTCAGACTTACGGGAGCGTTTGCGTTTCTGCGGGAGTGCGAAGCTCGCTCACGTTCCGAGATTACACAAGCTCTGTATTACTCCGCTGAGCAAGCCGCTGTCCGCGTAAGGCATGCAATTTCGCTCGCACACGACACCGCGTAAGTAATGCCCGCCCGTCTCGCGACCCACCGCGCACGCGGGAGCCGAGACCCGAAGATCGTGTTCGTCTTTTTACATACTGAGGTGTACGTGCAAGTTCACCTGCGCAAGTACGTCGACACGCGAATCGCTCGTTGTCGCTGCGTAATGCTCATGTATGTATTGATCCAAGTGGGTGCACCGCGCAAGCGCGAAGGCTAATCTCGCTTGATAGTCCCGGGGATATACGAGCCGGCCGAAGTAGGGGCACGCTTCAACATGAAGACGACCGGCCCGCTGGAGGATCTGCGTTAGATGGAAAGGCTCCGCTCCTTCGTTCCGGCGTACGCTTCTCTGTCTTCGTACCGTCGAGCGCCTCAGTTCAACTCTCATATTTGCAGCAACACCTTGTTTTATCCGTTGTTCTTCCTCGACGGTCGATCACGGCTCTTGCAAACCAATTTCGCCAACTTCTGCACCTGTTCACGGCCTTTCCTCGGTCTAAAAGCAATCTCAAGACACCCCATCACCGATACCCGGGTACCTGGGCATTGTCAAGTTCCCCGCGGGTCTGGGTCCGGAGCAGCATTGCTTTTAGTCGAAACGGCAGCCGTAAGTACGCGGCAATACGCAACCGCACCAGAGGATTGGTCGCCATCCGCAGTTAGACATTGCTTACTGAGGCAATTAAACAGTCCCACCCGGCAAACGCCATCCGGTACGACCTTCTCATGAGGCTATCAGCTTCCCGTCCCGCCGTCCCTGGATGCCGCCACGGCACCGCGTATCACCGTCGCTCGCGCGGGTCGCCTTGGGAATCCCGCTACGAAACTCGACGACAACCACGAATACGCTGCATACAGACCCGAAACCATTTGTATGCCGGCTTGATCGATTCAGGGGGCTACAAATCGAAGCGTGCCCATGTTTTCGCTAACCTGATACCGGTCCAGAGGGCCACCAGGACCACAGGACTTTGGACTCCGGACGTCGTACAGATTCGACCTATCCTTACCTCGGAACACTGCTGGCAGATCGTTCATTCCACGACCGATTGAACGGCAGGTAAACCTACCCAATCTCGAAGCACTACCGTGTTCAGAAGAACCTAGGGTCGCCCCTCCCTTCCGTCGATCACCGACCCTCAGCATGGATCTGCCCGACTTGCTCCTGGGCTCGAAAGGTTGATAACTACTCATCTACCAGCTTCTGTCGCCCTCTGCCGTGTTATCGTACGCATATAAGCGTATTCCCGCCTTCGCGATAACGATTGGCACGCTATCGTGTCTTCGAAGATGAAGACGCGCGCTTCGACCCTATCCCGCCTCCTGTTTCCGTCAGGGCGCTCGGCCGATGCCTCTATTACGGCCAGGTTCAGCTATCCATGTTCGCAAGAGATCTCGGCGCAATGCGTACTCTATAAGTGCAGCTCCCGCTCTACGGCGCCGGTATGAACACTTCGATCTGGTTCGGATCGTTCAGCTGCCCGCGCGACCCTGGCGCCCGAGCGTAGCAATAGAGGTTCTCCGGTCGTTTGGGCGCTGCTTTCGACTTGATTCTGACTGATTTCCCGGTTGTAGTCTATAACGCCGTAGCCATTATCGCAAATCTGTGGCACGGCCGGCGACGGTGTCCAAGCCGAACGGCGATCTCACCAATATCACGAACCTTGTTTGGGTTTCGGGACCATCCGTCCTATTCACGGGTCACCCAAAGGGCATTGTGATTCCACCCGTCCTTAGCGGTGCACAAGTTGACTGTGGTTTCGGGAGATTCGCTCGGTCAGCTTGACTCCTTGAACGGTACTTTTGAAGGAAACCGGTGTTATCTCGGGCACGACTGAGCGAACATCCACGATTCATGCTCGTACATTCATGACCAGCTCTGCAGGTTACCAAACGCGAGCTTGGTCAGCCTCAAGCTCCGTAGTCAGGTAGCGTCTAGTTTCCTCTGTTTGTCCGGCAATTCTGATCCGCGGACACCTGCAGTGCATACGCTCAGGCATCTGGGTGGCCTTTAGCATCCGAATACGCGTGCTGTGAACAACCGTGATCTCGCCGCGCATAGATGCCCCGAAGAAACGCCGGGTCCTTGACGCTGACGACTTTGCTTGCCCCAGGGCTGTTATGTTCAGTAAACAATGTCTCCGCTAATGGCGGAATCTCGGTTATAGCCGCTTTTTCCTCTTGACGCCACGCCGTTGCAACTAGGTCGACCGCGTGTTTGCAGTGTCAAGATGGAACGGACGCGGAACGCTTGTCTTGGACAGCTGTCATCACTTCTAGTATGTCCTTAATCAAAATGCTGGCTTTATCTCTGAGCTTGAGCGCACCAGGTTCCGTGAAAACATCTTGTTATATTGCACAGACAGTGTCACCGACAGTGACCCGTCTCGGTGGATGACAGCTCGCCGGCTCTGATGGAATAAGGCGCAGAGCATGGACTCCGAGCGGACCGTGTCAACTATCGGTTGCCGTGCTTCATCCAGATTACCGGCAATCCTCGGCAGGCAGGCATGATGGAACGCGAGCGCTTTTCCTCTGACCTGGACAGGGCCAGCCGCGAGCATATCCGGTGAGTTTCAGATGTGCCATCTAAATATAAGGTGAGCTGGCTCATCGCCGTCTTTGACGATGCTTCAGGTGTGCGCCCGTGCCTTCCGGTGATTGATCCTGTGCGCTCTCCCCTTCCCCGCATGCACACTGCCACACGCCCCGGGTCATGCCTGTGAACCCGTCAATATGAAGGGATCAATAGACGCACGTAGTCAACCGCTCCCTGTCCATTCTAGTGATCATGCTACGGGCCTCCGCTCTGTGCCCGTGAATGCCGGTGGCTAAGGCGACGGCGACTCAGCGCAGTTACGATGGGCGCTGCTAGAGCTCCCGCATGGAACAGCGCCTGACGTGAAAGACCGGCGCGGCAAGTCCCGAATCTGGCGTGAGGATGATGATGCTGACCCTCCGTTCATGTAGGATCTCCGGATGAAATCGGGCGGCGGAACACCTCAGGCCCACACAACGGGACAAGCATCGGAGGACCGCTGTTGTAGCATATCTCCGGACTTGCTCTCGGATCCTGCTATTCGTGGACGAGCTTCTCGCCCCGAGGCCGAATGTTAACTCATGAACATGAGAAAGCATGCACGTCTATATCTGTGCGTCTAGATGCGAGACGTAACCACCACTTCTATTCGGTGCTTTCACTGGCCTGTACTGCTAGGTGAGCAAGTCCTCTCACGACAACTACTGCAAATTTCTGACTCCGGTTTGAATTCACTCCAGATTATGTTACCCGTTGTATCCATCTTGCGCTGCGGTAATCGACCCTCGTGATGCTTGCTCGTCCACTACAAAACCTTCGAATGTGCTGCGCACAGCAAGCATCAGGCTGATGTATCTCACTCCTCTGCGCTCTAAAATCATGAACGGCCATCGACGCATCACGTTTCGTCAAGCTCAGTTGTCCACTGTCATCACGCCACGAACGCAGTCCGACCCCACATACGCACTGCCACCCCCACATCTGTTCCGCGGCCGTCGTTGGCTTCCAGCTCGCGTTTCGGAACTTCTGAACTTTCTGAGGTTATGGTATGCGTCGCCATTGAAGTCGACGGCTGCCTCTCCGGACCACGTATGTCCCTGACCAATGTCAGACTGGTTCAGTTGGTAAAGTTCGAGGGGGCATTTCGTTTGTCACCCATGCCCTCGACGCGTGTCGTAAGGGTATATCATCTGCCCTTGTGCAACAGCTCTGAATCGTCATGGAAGGTTTCACGAGTGCCTTCTGCTGCGATTATGGGCGAATCGAGAGAAGGTCCAGAACCATGACGTGGTAGCATGAGAGCGCGACCTCGCGTCATGCGGTGATGAATAGCTTCTCCTGAGACTTGCGTCTGCTCTCGCCATTGTTTAGCTTCGTTGAAAGGACTACACCCCATGAGGTAGGCTGTGAATCTTACGAGAAGTCCGGCCCGCGGGCGGATCATGTCTCTACTGCGATGCCCGAAAGACATACTCAGCTGCACACCATTCAATGATCAGGCTCGATTCTTTCCGGCTCTGCTAAATCATAGAAGTCGGATTGGATCATACCATGTACAGTGTTAGATGGGACTTCAACCACTCGTAACTACGCCCCATGTCTGCGAGATCATAATTCACGATACGGATGCTGGACAGCGGCCTGACTCGTCCTGGATATGACATCCTGGAATGTACCAATGCGACCAGTACGTCCGTATTGATGCTCTCCCGCAATCGACGGCTGTCACTGCATTCTAAAGTAAGATGCCGCAACTTCGAGACGAGGCCAGGGGGTGATCGCTCGCCGTTTTCGGAGTAAGGAGGGAGGAGTGTCGTGATGAGCTCGTGCATCACCAGCGTAGAGGGTGGATCCCGGATATGGAGACCATCCAGGTTGGGAGCATTTTTGAGATACGCGGAGAGTTCGTCGGCAGATGCGAAGGGTAATAGTAGATTTCTCAATGAGGTCAAGCCATGGCGGAAAAGACCGGCTGGTGACATCCTTGAACCGATATTTAGACGATCTAAGCCCGGAGCGCGAATGTAGTTGAAGAGTTCGGAATCCTCCACGGAGAGCTGAACATTACGAAGCCGAGGCATCTCGATCCTAGGACCGTAATATGCCGGGAAGCGAATGGGGACCGCGATCGGTGAACCAGGTCTTCCGAGGCTCAAGTCTTCCAGTATGGGACTACGCTCCAAGATAGTAAGGAGATGATGACCCTCGAAAAAATTGACGTTGATGGATCGCAACCGTCTGAAATAGGTTTCCGGCGCAATCTGTGGGGGTTCGCGATACGTATGGAAGGTACTACGCCCCAAACTTGGGGCATGCAGGTCGAAGGCTAGGTGTCGTAATCGAGGATCGGGAGAGACATCCAAGTGCCGAATGAAGCATCTCCAGAACAGGTCAACGTCCATCGTACTGCCGTCTGCGACCGTGGCTATCTTGAGCGTATCGAGTAACGGTAATGCCTTGGCGACAAACGGATTGAGGGCCTCCTCCAGGAGCCATACAACATCTTGCCATGGAGCGCTGATGTCAAGTTCCTTCGCGCCATCGGGTTGAAGTCCACTCCCGAGTGCAGCTAACGCGTAAAGCCACACCGCCGTACGGATATTGTCGTAGCCCCCGCGCGAGGTTATGCGCAGGGTTCCAATACGTCCTCTGGACCGCTCCACCCATAGTTGTGCCCTGAGATCCGGACGGGCGATCTGCGCGTGTAAAAGGAACCTATTCCAAAGAAGCGGATTGTCGCGCACGATTCCCCTCCAGTGTCTACAGACAGCCCCGATACGATACACACCGGTCGTCCTTTCGGCAGCATAGAACGTGAATATCTGCAGCCATATATCCACTGGTATAGTGTCAGTTCGGAAACGCTGTTGGGAAGATTGCGCTAGTCAGGCGGGGCAGGATGAGGCCGTGGATGGCGAGAAGCAAACCTTGACCACTTTGGTCTCCCATGGATACGTCCCAGGATAGTGGATCTCCGTGTCCGTATAGAAAGCAATCTGCGGCATCTTCGTGGACTGTTGCAGAAAACAGAGGTTGTAATCTCCGGGTGCTAGTACGCGGACACCGGGATTCCAGTGGCTCGGGAGGCTCAGACCTCTTCCTGGGCGGTCTGGGGCGAACCGCAATTGCGAGAGGTATCCTCTGGGTCCGCAGATAAAGATCTCGAGCACGCATGACATAAGTCCAGGTGCACACGCATGGATGATGACGAGCGTAGATGACCAGTGAGCCCACAGGAGCAAACAGTGCGTCCACAGAAAACAAAGGGAACATGCTTCAACGCTTCCCCCCTCCCGACAGCCGAGTCGGATCACGCTGCAAACAATGCGCAGAGAACAAAAAAAAAGTCGTGGATAGAACGACGCGCCAATCTCGTCAATCGCCGCAGGAAGTGGATTGCTGACCCCGCCGGTATGCATCGTCCTTTCGAGGAAGTCAATGTGACACCAGGCTGCGTACTATGTAGTTCGCTGCCGATGAGTGCTCGGGGCCGGGGCAGATAAACCTGCTGATGCCTGCCTCAGATTTCCAAGTTCATAGACTTTGGAGAGAGCTTGCCTGGTGAGGCTACGATCGTTGTGACGGATTTTACTTCTGAATTTTACGGATTTCAAATTCAGCGCATGTCTCCACCTGATCCGCTGAACGTCTTCTCGTTTGTCCTTACGCGCCGGAGCTCCTCGTGGACCACGGATGTACACGCCGCCGTTGTGTCCGGTTTTCAAATGGTGCGGGTGATAGGAGAAGAGTCGATAATGCGGATCGTCCCACAGCCAGCGCGCCGGCGAAGGCTCTGGGGCATGGAGCGAGGAGTTCGCCACGGTGCATCGAATATGGACATACATAATAAGCGACAGGAGGGCAAGGAATGACGCGTAGTCCCCACGTAGACTCGCTAACGCTCCATCACAGAGCCGCCCACAATGTTGATAGTCGCGAGTGCAGATACATGACACATCCGCGTCAAAAGCCTAGTTCCAAGAGGTGTAGTACGTCGAGTTAAGACCAGCTAACTGAGTGCATCGTGGTTGGTGTTCTCCCAAAACGCCGTTGGTCGGAGCTCGCTGCCGATGCGGTGGTGGAGCACCAGTCGAAGCCGAACAAAGCTGGTCGTGCTTCCATTTCCGGATGCGACAACCCTATCCACACGTCTTGCCGCAGTCCACTCGGACAACGTCGCAACACAAACGGACACATTATTATATTGAAGTATGCGTAAGTATCGCCCTAAGACACCTTCACCGTCGACTACAGATCACGATACAGCCTCACATACTTATCTAGCGCCGAATCTTGGCCCTCTTCCTCGGTGAGCTGGTACCCATGGATTTTCAGCACTTCGAGCGGAGCGTAGGGTGGTCCATAATCCCTTCGGCTGTCCACGACTTTTCTCAGTTGGGTCAATGAGATTGTCGGGCGAAAGGTAAGAAGGGAGCAGCGGAAGCTCAGGCATCCCAAACGTGAAGTGGGTGGTGGAGGGTATAGTTCTTTGACCCATCGAGGGAAGAGGCAGTGTATGAGGACGTCGGGCATCGGCGAATCACAGATTTCGAGCTCGTTCAGGTTCGGCGTATGTTCCAGGTATACGCAGAGGTCCGCCGGCGATGGCTGGGTCAACACCAAGCGCTTCAGCGAGGCCAGGCCGAATCGGAGCCTGAGGAGGGCGTCCGCCGACCTGGGCATGGCGCCGAAGGTCAGCGATCGCCATTCTGGGGCGTAGATGAACGCGAAGAGTTCCGTGTCCTTCAGCGCGAGCTTGATATCGCGGAGGCGTGGCATTTGGATACGAGGGCCGTTCCGTGGGGGAAACTCGACCGACACGGGTTGCGAGACATCTGGGCTCCATACTTTCAGTTGCTCCAAGGCCGGGCAACGCGCCATGAGGGTGAGCAAGTGACGGCCATCAAGGCAGGTTATTTCGAGTACGCGCAGGTGACCGAAGTTCCTTCCCGTCGCAACACCTGATACCTCACGATACGGACGTAGCCCTGGCGCTGCTCGGGGCATGGCGTGTAGGTCAAGGACCAAGGTCTGCAGGCGAGGGTCGGCGGCAGCGGTTAGATGCCACATGACACATTTCCAGAACGCCTCCAGGTTGATGTCGACGGTGTCCCCTTGTGTTGATATGACGAGCGAGTCCAGTAGTGGCAACGCTTTGGTGCTGAAGGGCTCGAGGGCTGTATCTAACAGCCATATCACGTCTAGCCAGCCGGCATGGATCTTCAGACGACGCGTCCGCTCTGGTCGCAGCCTTCGGAACATGGCGAAAGCAGCCATCCATTCCGGAGAGCGCAGCCGACCGCTACCAACATTTGCATTTATACGCAGGTCCTCAATCCCACCCTGCGATCGCTCCATCCACAGTTGCGTCCGAAGACGAGGGTTTGGCTCTGTCAAGTTGAGCGTGTTCCAAAGAGGAGGGTTGCCGAGGACCGATTCTCTCCAGCGGCTGCACACCGCGCCGATCTGGATCAAGTCGTCTGGGTTTGCGGAGCTGCACAGAGCGAATATCCTGAGCCAGAAGTTCGTGGGCATAAGCTCGGCTTTGCTCGGTTTACGCAGGTCCTATGGGAGCACTATGAATTTCGGAGGGCGTACAGGCGGTAACAAACCGGATACGAACCTCGTCCATGACCATTGGAGCGAAGACGCCAGGATAGGCAACGTGCATGTTGTAGAGCGACATGGTCCCTGATCCAGAGCTCGCCGCTCGCCCATGTCCTCAAGACAACACTGTCGTGTTCAAATACCTGCTAAAATGGAACAACTCAGCGTCTGACAATGCTCGCCCGCCCGCCTGCATCCACGATGGGGTAATGGGTAGATCGCATCAGATAAGGACCGTCAGCACTTCACGTTGCCAAGCTGAGCGAATATATGACGTGAAAAGGCTGAAACGTGGACCTGAAGATCCCGCGGAATCGACGACGCAGTCCCGCGGACAATGTGTGCCGACATGCATGTCTGACCACGAACCATGACGGTTTGACAGTTGCGATTGTATCCGGTCTGAGCATGCCTGGGCATCTCGATCAATACCATGGTATATCCTCGCAAGCCCTCTCTGGTAGTGTACACGTGAATGTATATCGCAGATGCAAATGGGGGTTACATGAGCTTGCCGCTCGCGGCGGATCCCGATGCGCCCTTCTTCAACGCCTTGGTGGTAGCGAACAGCACGCTGTCAACGATGGACGCGATGGTCAAGACACCTCCAACGATCGCGCATGTTCTGTGAATCACAGTAATAAGCACGACGCATCCAAGGAAGATATGAGGGGAGCAACGCACGATGTGAGGAAGTGCGCGAAAGACTGTCGGGTCTCGCTGTGGACGATGAGGATCGGAGAGATCTCGAAGTTGAAGAAGGCGCCGGGGACGCCGTAGGTGGTGTGCGATATGTGGACGCCCTCGGCGGTGTTGTCTTCCGAGCCTTTGTCGAGATCGCGCTCGAAGTGTGTGGCGCTATATTGGTGCGAGTTCACCTAAGGCAGGAATCCTTTAGCAACCAGTAGCATGCATGAGCCGGCGGGGTACGCACAGTTTGTCCGTCGAGGGTACGGAACTGCGTCGAGACGACCTTGAGGAAGTACTGGAACATGTATTGCGCCTTGATCGTCCGCCCAACGGCGCCGTCGAGTGGGCCGGCCTCGAGCCCCATCTTGGCCCGCATCTCCTTGCTGACCTTATACTTGTCCGGGAGGTACTCGTCGTCGCCCTCGAACGCGAACTCATGGATCGTGTGCGAGAAGTCGTGCCGGTTGCCGTCCTCGCGGAGGTAGGGCACGAGCTCGTACATCGAGCGTCCTTGGCTCTGGAACGAGCGGCCCGGCGATAGGTGGATGTTGCCGATGACCTTGTTAACGCGTACACGGCCGGCGATGTTGCAGCCTTCGCTCGCTTGGTCCTTCAGCTTTTCTGACCAGTTCTCCTTCACGCACTGTGATCATGATGGTCAAACGGAGAGCACTAGGATGGGAAAGGAGCAGTGCTGACCTGCTCAATGCTGTCCGGATTTCCGAAACTCCATCCCCGGTTTACGTAGGCTTGGCGTACGGCGTCACACGAATTACAGCAGGCGCCTGTGAAGCCAGTCGTTAAAACTTGATACCAAAGGGTTGAAAGGCGGAAGGACCTTCTGATGGTTCAGCGCCGTAACATGAGCCACAGTAGCCGTCGGGCATCGGTTTGTTCTGGCGGTCGAATTCGCTCTCTAATTCGGAGCGCTGCGAGCCGGGAATGAGCTTGCCAGTGCTGTCGAGACGAGTCTTCAGGATGTTGTGTGATATGTCACGTTGTTGCTCGCCGCTGATGTCCATGACATCCAGACTGAGCACTGCGAACCCTTTCAGTCACGAAGCGGCATGAACAATGTACGTATGGACTCACAGTAACAAGGGACCCTAGGGAACGTTACGTTCATGCGTACGGTGAGCTTCTCGCCCCGCGATTTGTCTACAACGATGGAGGTGTCCATATTGACACGTCGGTAGTCCACGAATTCAATCATAGTGAAGGTGAGGATGATGGCGGCGGAGAGAAAGGTCAAGAAAGCGCCCGTGCGGGTCTTGACCTTTACATCTTCCATGGTCTAAACATTGTGGTCGAACCACGCATGAGATACGCGATTTCTACCATAGCTATCTCTTGTGCTGACCTTGCCGAAGGCATCCAAGCCCTTGAGGCTTCCAAAGAGACCCTTGGCCGGCATGGCGAAAGAGGATCAGTGCTGCGCTTCGCCGAGCCGAGGTTGTGTTCGGACAGGCACATGATCTGCTGGTGACACGTCGCTGCAACGGCCGCGAGTCGCCCTCAAATCTGTGTTCGTGGGGATGGGCAACGCTCAGCCAAAAATTCGACTCCGACATAACTTCCCACGCATAGCACTGCCATGACAATGAAGGGTACCGGACAAAGTGTCTTGTCCGACCAGGTTATGCAGTCAACCATGCCGGCTGACGTCTAGAATGGTAGAGAGACTACCGCTTAAATTTGATTCTTGAGAGAATGTTGAGAATAGAATTTCTTTCTTTGTCCTCGGGGGAGTATAAACTAACATCAGCACCGATTAAATGGGCCAAAATGGACCAAAAATAAAATTCGATCCTCAACATATTCTCAATTGGCATCCCAAAGAATATTTTAGAAGGGTTGTGCAATTTTAGAACCTTTGTGGAAGGTACGGCACTTGATGCAAGAAGAACTCTTTTTGCGGGAGTTTGAGCATCGCGAGTCAGCCACCAGATTCAGCACAGCCACTTCACGGTGCTCTGTAGGAGGGAGCACGTAGTTTGCAGGAACCAATGGAGTTCAAAATTGATAAGATAGTAAGATATGTCATTTTGTTTATTTTGTAGAGCTTTGCCGAATTTATGACTTGGGAGAAAGGTCGAGGAATGGGGATGGACACCCAACAACGTGCACATCAAGTAGATGTGTGGCAGTGTAACCGTGGGATTGGTTACGCCTACTTCGTAGGCGTTGCCCAACCCCAGTGTTCGTTGCTCCTCCGTATTCGTTCCTCTCTCTTCGCCCTTGCTGGCCTCTCGGTCTCGCGCCTCGGTCCCGGGCTCTCGTTCTGGTGTTGAATAATTCGGTCTGCGCCGACGATTCTCCTGAGCGTAACTGGCCCGAACGACCCCGGAGTTTTGGTCTTGATTGCAGGCTCTAGCAGCTCTCACTACTGGCGGATGAAGCGAGCAAGACGGGACTGGCGTTGCTGAAGTGACTGCGATATAAAATGGCGACCCACCGGTCCTCGTCTCAGGAGTCCACGCGGACGACGTCCAGCGCAAGCTCGTCTCTGGACAGACGCTTCGACTCCAGTGCACAACTCATACTCATCCGAGACGAGTCTACGGACTCCGAAGAAGACACACCGACTCACGTTCCGGGAGACGGCGGAGATGATGAAGACTACGACGACGAGTTCGAGGACGAGCTCTTCCCGTCGATAGACCACCTCCGTTCATCCCCGATTCCGGATTTGCCTCCAACCCTGGTCTTTTTGTACATGCTCGCGCCATGTCTAAAACTCGGGGCGCTATTGGTCAGCAACGTCGACTACCCATTGCAATGGGCCATCCCAATGCTGGCGTTCTTTGCCGTGTTATCGGCGTTCGCGCGGCACCTATGGTACATGCTGGCGAGATATGTACGGAAAGCGAACATGGAGGATATCGTTCTAGACACCTTCGCGAGGGATCGGAGAAAGGAGCGAAGGAGGGAGATTATCCGTACTATCGTGAGATGTACCACTGGTGTTACGCGGATATGCACCATGTTGTTGTATTATCGAGGTACGTCCTGCGGCTCTATGAACTTGCATTCGCTGGCACTCATATGCCATGCAGTGACGGTCCAAGTTCTGTCACCTCAGTTACCCGAGAAGGTCTGGATACTGCCTACAGGACCCGTGCTGAGCACGATCCTCGCCGTTGTCCTACTTCCGCTCAGCATGGCACCGTCCCTCGCAAGCCGAAGAGTCGTATTCTCCACAACGGCGTCATTGCTGGCATTCGTCGGATGGATCGTTTGCGTCGCCTACGCATATGCGACCGGCACGTTACCGCACCCTGCAGTGGTGCCTAACCTGGGGAGTCTCTGGGAGAGTCCAAGTGAGATCACATCATAGGCGATGCTGGAGGTTGAGCTGATTATTTTTCGGTAGCGATATTCGCCCTTGCATTCACAACGTCGTGGACGCTGCCGTTGTATACGGCGTTGAAGCGCACACCGTCTGTTACTATCACCGGCGGAAGCAAGACGTGGCGCTCGTTCCGGCTTCTCTCGATTTTCTCCATCGCGCTTGCAGTTGCGTTGATTCTTCCACTGTTGTTCTTTGGGCCATCCGCGCCACCCGTAAGTCACCCGTTACTCCGGCAATAATGCCTTGTTCGTCATTGACTCGCTTTCAGGCATCCGACCCGCAGCCTCTCCTCGCGTTCCTCGCCGCCGCAACTCTCTTCCTAGGCATCCCGGCGGTGTTCGTCACCACACCACTGTTCCCTATCCCCCTCACCCTTCGCAAGAACACGAACATCCCTTTTGCCAAAATCGTGCTTTACCTCGTGGTAGTGTCCAGCGCATTTTTCCCCAACTCCCTCGTCTCGGTCGTCAGCGACGTCCTCATGGTCTTCGCCCTCTCGAACGCGTACTTCGCACCAGGTAAGCCTTCCAGCCGTTTAACCCCACGTGTTGTCGTCGACAAAACTGACCGATCTCGACTCGTCAGCTTTCATCCACATCGTGACGCACACCTTCAAACGGCCCATCGCCATCGTGATGCCGCGCACGCCGCTCCGGTCCGCGAGCCATCCGAGTTTCTCCGCCCAGGGCGACGAGATGATGGAAGAGCTCCTCCGGCGCAAGGAGCGAAGCCTGCAGAAGCGGCGACTGCTCCGGCGCATCGCGTGGGACGTCGGCGTGTGGGTGCTCCTCCTCCCCGTGGGCGGAGGCGGCTACGTCTGGGCCGTGGGCCGGCTCGCGGGCAAGTGGTGACAGGACATCAGGAAAAATCGGAGTATCGAAAGAGTCGCTTATTGGGTACCGAAACCCCCTAAAGCTACTAAATGAGCACGTTTTAGGAGGTTTTAGGAGGTGTTTAGCAAATCCGGTTTTTCCTGATGGACGGGTTTCCTTGTCGGACACTATACACACCATTCTTCACTACCAAGTTCTTGCCGTCTCGTTTCTTCCTTTTCTTTCTTCCTTTTGTGTTTGGATCGTCATCGCCCTCGTCTTGTAGTATTAACTCGAACACTTCAAAATGTATTCTCCACCAACCTATGTCTATAGTCCCCTCGCTGCGACATCATCGTCGTATGATCTTACTGTTTCTCGAATTTCTCAAATGTTCTCGAGCAATGGTACATTTCGTGGACAATACAATGCGAATTTACATCGCTCTGCTATGGATATATATCATACGATACAAGGTATGTGCTAGACGTGATTCGTGAATGAATAGGGATAAGATAGTGGAAACAACAAACATCACGGCGAGGAGAAGCACAGCTATATACACTGACAGGACAGCGCAGTACAATCTTCCCTCGAAAATGACGGTCGTTATCTGTCGTGTGGTGTTGTTGTGTGCGATAGCGTGCGTCCATGGTGGTACGTCATGACGTGAAGGGGGGAAAGACATCATCGCTGACGGCGGCGGGCCTTACGCGCAGTCTTTTTTTCCGGTCCAGTCCCGGTCTCACAAGCCCCAGTATGTAACATGAAGGATATGCGAAGGTGGGCGAAGCATGCGGCCGTTGCGGATTTAGACGGCGTAGGCACCTGCTGGAGGGAGCTGTTGCTCTTCCGCGGGGGCATGCTCGTGGTGTAGCCGCGCTGCCTTGTTACTATCGCATGCTCGTTAGGTAACAACGCGAACACAGCACGAGGAGAGGACTCACGGCCTGTTGACGATGCTCTCTGAGCCCTCAAAGATGAAGCCGTCGTAGATGGCAGCACCAACGAGTGCGCCGGCAATGGGAGCGATGATGGGACACCATAACCAGTATTGGCTGGAGGTTGCGGGTAAGTGAATGGCTCCGTGGACAAGTGAAATGCAGTGAACACTGACTTGCGGTAGGTGAAAACGTCTTTTCCATAGCCGACCATGGCAGTCATAATTCGTGGGCCGAGATCACGCGCGGGGTTGATGGCATATGCGGTCTCCATACCAAGTGCGGCGCCGATACCCAGGATAAGAATGAAGAGCACGAGCGCGTTGAGGCCCGGAGGCGGGGGACCGTTGGTCTTGTCGGAGATGGCCAGAACAACGATTACCAGAACGACAGTGCCGATGAACTACGAGGCAATCACAGAGTGAGCGGGACCGATACGCAAGTGATAAATTAGAGATGGACGGACCTCATCGAAGAAGCATGATACGCTGGTCATGTAGTCGGCAGCGTAGGTAGCAAAGAGAGACGCTGTGCCTGGTACGGTACGAACCCCTTTGCCGCCCTCGAAGAGGTCGATAGCATGCTGCATCGAGACCAGGAAATGTCAACGTCCAGGTTGAAGTGATGTTTGGAGGAGACGTACAAAATAGTTCGCGTAGATGACCAAGGCTCCGACCCAAGCCCCGAGCAACTGAGCGAGGCAGTACCCAGGGACCTTTCGCCAAGGGAAATCGCGGAAGGTGGCGAGCATGATAGTAATACTGGGTGGAACAGAAGTTATGGACGAGGATAGTCCGCGAGGATGTGGTGGACTAACGCAGGGTTCAAGTGTGCTCCAGAAATACCTCCGGTGACCCAGACGCCAAGCGCGACACCGCAAGCCCATCCGAAACTAATGGACAGGTAAGACTACGGGGTGGGTAAGAATCAGAGAGCGCGTAAGGAGGCAACGTGACGACTTACACCCTTCTGGCTGGAAGCTACGGCGGTGCTGCCCGAAAGAACTACCTGGCAGTCCACACCGTTCCCGAAGATGATCATGATCATCGTCGCCAAGAATTCCGCAGCGTATTCCCGGATGTATGATCTACGGGTTCATTTAGTGTTCATGAAACGTGACTGCGGGATCGACCTGGCTACATACCTGAACTTCGCCCATCTGTTTGGATACAGGCTTACGTGGTCACTAATCATGGTGCCGTCCGATCCATCGTTATCGAAAGTGCGCTCGATGTGTGAAGTCGTGTTCTTCTCCTTTTCGCTGTGGTGGAATGGTACGCGAGCCCTCCAAGATTTCGACATGGCGACGAGACAGAGCAATCGAAGGTCGGTCGGGAGAGAAGAAAGGAGGCGTGCCCCGGGTCCGGCAACTGGATGAATAAATAGGTGGGCACTCTTGCGTGAGTGCCGCACGGCAGGGAGAAGGTACGGCCCCTATAGATCCCAGGTGTGACCGTCACAGAAATGCAATCGTGGGAAATCGGAGCCCGTTGAGGCTGTTGAAGTTCCAGAATGCGGCCTGGAAGGTCGCCTTTCCTGGGGTTGCATACCGAAGAAGCAGGGTGAATGTCTCCTTTCCTAAGGTTGATTGACGGAGAGCAAGAGTCGTGAAGATGGATGACCATGAATATCCCTCTGCCTTCTTATGTGCAGCTCGAGCAAGCTCAGAGCAGAGAATACGTGCAACATTGAAGGTAAGAGTCAACGTGTAACCGGCCCATTGAAATGACGTTTTGTAACGCATGTGACATCCCAATCAAGTGCTTTTGCCCGCCGGTTACCGCCTATGCTTGTGCAAAGACGTTATTATCAAAGCCTCCCAGATCATATGTTGGCGATGGTACTCCTGATCGAACCTCGGAAGGATGAGCCCGTGGAGAATTCGAGATCCAGAACAGCATGGGTCATCACGGCTAAGGGGAACCACCGGACGACACCATCTGACCCCTGGGCAGAATGGTATTGGCGGAAAGCAGCCAGCGGTTGTATACCGTGTCTATTGATGAACCTGGAGTTCTCTGAGAGCGGCGGCTCTCCGTCGCGTTATCATGCCTTCCTGCGCTGATTTGCCTGCTTCTTGGCCTTCATCCTGAGAGGAGAATTGCTTGCGAATGCGCTTGGCCGGTTTGGCGACATCAGGGGTTGGCTGTGACGCGGCCGGCTTCGGACCGTACTTGCCCTCGGAGGAAACGGTCCGCGATGACCGACCCGCAGCCATCGCCTTGGTCTTAGTCTTGCTTACACGAGCTGTTGCGCGGGGCGCCTTACGCTGTGGGCCGCCATTGGGCGGCACCATAGGGTATAGCGCCTGGGGCGCACCATGCCTCGGCTGTTTCGATAACGGCTCCTGTGCCTCAAATTCGATCATCTGCGGAACGGAGAGAGACGGGACCGATGAGTATTTTCGTGTTGGCCCGTGGCGTGACGATAACTACGATCAAAGCACTCACGTAGCAGGGCAAGACGAGGTCAGGAGATCGCACCACGTACAGTTTACCTTTCTCGTAAGGCCCGCAGTACGAGTCGAAGCGTTCTGCGCCGACACCCAGGTCTACATTAGGTATCTTCCGAACCTTCTCGACGTCGCCAGTCACCTTGCCAGGGAGCACTGCAAAGGGTTCAGGTAAGCGTGCCTTACGCATCAAAATCAAATGAGAGCGCAACATATGGTGACATACCGCGGCACCCAAAGACCTTGTTCGCCCCTTTGGTATATCCCATGGCACCGGCCGCGTAGTCGACAAGATAGATCCCCACCCCGGACGCGCAGCCAATCCCAATATCGATCCCGCGAGTGCCGCCAACGTGTAAGCCATCTCGTAAGATCCTGGCGTTGCGATAAGGACCTTGCATGCGGAAGGGAACGTCGTTATCCAATCTTACGACTCAAAATTAGCTTCGGCAGTTCCATGAAAGAGCTGGAGCTCTTCGGAAGGCCGCCCGAGCTCTTCCAAGCGGGCCCGCGCTGCTTCGAATCGCTGTGTCAATACCGAGTTGGCGAACACGTGAACTGCTCATCCGTATGGGCACTTGGTCAGTATCAATATGCACACTGATGTGATGCGCAGTTGACCCCACACTGATGAAGCGATGACACACGTACACTTCAGCATCTTGCGCCCACTTCTCTCGAAAGCTTCCTTCCATGCTTGCAGTGTTTCCAGATCTTGCTCGAGGTTTCCATTCCCGGCCAACAGTGTGCCCAAAACGGCATCGTACGTCGTTGCCGTCGAAAATAGCGAAACCGACCCCGCAGACGCGGCAGAAGCGTCGACGGCTACGTCAACAGCAGGCATGCGAGGACGGGGTCACTTTTGCGATGGCTGAAGCCTGTGAGTGTCGAGGAGAAGGTGTGAGAACGGGAGGTCAAGGAGCGCTTGATGGGAGCACCTTAAAAGACCTTGAACCAAAGCTCGGGGAAATCGCGGAGTATGTCTAGGAACCGGACCGTAGAGTACTTAAATTTATATTGATGAGCGTCAGTCCCTTGCCACTTGGTAAGAAATCCCGTGAACAGACACAGTAAGCGAGGGAATTGTCAGGTGACCGTGTTCATGCGGCGCGTCCGTCTGGCGGCCCGGGCGGCTGTTGCGCATTCACGCTATCCTCTTTTTGCGCGAGTTTTGACAGATCTCTGTTCTGAACACCAAGAGCCATCAGGTTGGACCGGACCGCCGGTTTCAAAGAGCTATGGACTACGACGATGTCTCGGACCGGCCGGCTGATACGTCCTCGTCGTTGACCGCGCCGCCTCCGGTCGATTATCCCAACGTTCGCCAATCAGGGCAGAAACCGCGGGCAATGAGGCGGGAGGCGAGCGGCGATGTGGATTGCCACTTGTGAGCTAGAGCCAGCAAGGATATCACCTCGCGCATTCATGCTTACGCGTACCTGTAAGCGTCTTGAGCAGAAGTAAGCACGCTATTCAAGGATCGGAAGTTGGATCCCTTTGAACATCTCCCCTAGTCTTTGGTCACCAAGGGTACAAGGGGAAACAGAAAGAGATCTTCCAGGCCGCGGTACGAGGTCTGTCGCTCGCATGCTGTAGTCGTCGAGTGAAGGCTCGACCTTCCACGCAATCTTGCAGGCGCCGATGTGTTCGTGCTTGCGCCGACAGGAATGGGCAAGGTGTGCGATTTTGTCATAATAGCCCCCTCTATACCTCATTGAGTGCGACATTTCAGAGCGTTTGCTTCCAGGTACCAGCTATAGCAGACAAGGCAAGTTGGTGCGAAGCTCGTGCCTAATGGACAGAACATGACTGCATCTCGTATAGCATGGAATCACGATTGTTATCTCGCCTTTATTATGTGGGTCATGTTCGGATGCTGTCCGCGCAGTATAACTAACGCAGGTATGAAACATAGCGCTCATGAAGAATCGTATGATGAACCGAGTACATGTTTCCCACTGAAAAAGACTTATCTTGTTGAAAAGAGGTCGCAAATTTACACAAGAAATATCGTTACGCTGCGGCGCTCACCTCCGAGACACCACCGGACGAAAGGCTCGCGGTAAGCAGTCGTCGTGGCTTTCCATGCTGTCCTGACTGATATCTCCTCTACCCGTAGATCATAAAGGATATATCAAGCGGTCACCCCCGGAATCGCTTATTGTATAGTGCGTGTAGGCGCAAACCTGGTATTGTATTACCTCAGATTGATGCTCTCAACAGTTACTCCGGAAAGGCTTTCTTCCGCGGATTTTAGCAAGTTGCTGCAGAAAGTTTATCAGAACGGTGAGCTCAACAGGTTCGTCGTAGACGAGGTGAAGTGATTCGCTTGGGAATCGCTACAGTTTTAACATGGATTGACGTTAATTCCCTCAGGCCCATTGTATCTCGGTGATTTGCGCCCGCCGTTTTGTTCGCTGAACAGTCGCTTACTTGTGCATAGGAATGGGGGCACGATTTTCGTGCGGAATACCGCAAGCTGGGATCACTACGAGATCGCTTTCCCGATGTACCTATTATGGCGCTCACCGCCAGTGCGACTCCCCAGTAAGCGCATGTGTCATCGAATATCCGCATCTGATGGTCGTTCGCCATCAGCGTCGTCGAGGACATCATCTCCAACCTCAAGATGTCAAGAGATCATCTATACAAAGTCGTCCACCCCTTCAATAGAGCAAATCTGTACTACGAGGTCAGTCACCATCGTCGTTGCACATGATACCCCCTGACGCACCCGAGCAGGTCCGGTACCTATCAAACGCGGACCCAGCGTTACACATGCATGACGTATATGAATATATATCCACGTTGCATCGCCGGCGAAAGCGCGCGTCCTCCGGCATCGTCTACTGCCGCACTCGTGCCATATGCGATCAACTGTCCCAGTATCTTCGCGCGAAGGGTTTAAGCGCCCGTCCGTACCACCGCGGCGTCAAGTGAACCTCCTCAGATTTCGTCATGACGGGATACTCATGAGAGATGTTGATATTATAAGGCCTCAGCTCCTGGACAAGACTCTGAGGGAATGGGAGATGGGTGGTTCCGGAGAAGGCGGCGTTGACGTGGTGCGTACCTTGGCTGCAATCACCACCTGTACTCATATCTATCACAGGTCTGTGCGACGATAGCCTTTGGTATGGGCATTGATAAACCTGACGTCGTGAGTCAAGAGTTGCCACCTTTTATCCAGCTTCATCCAACCCCACATCGTGCAGAGGTATATCATACATTATGACCTGCCAAAGAGCCTTGAAGGTGGGTGTGATTGACTAATTCGCTTCCTAGCAGAGACTGATCACCGCTCAGGCTACTATCAAGAAACAGGCATGTAAACTGCATCCGCGCTTGAATATGGGCGCTAATGCGGTTTGGCAGGACGGGCAGGCCGTGACGGATCCGTGAGATCGCATATATCCACAAAAATGTTGCACTAATATACTTGACAACTCAGCCAGCTAAATGCGTCCTCTTCTACTGTACGCTGATTTGTTTCTGCCCCATGGTCGATATTAATCATGCTGTCCATCCAGCGCGAGAGGATGCTCTCCGAATAAGGAAGCTAACCGGTGATGCCAACAACCGCCGCATGGCGGCCAATGGGCCGCCTCCGAGCCAACGCGCCATGAATAGCCTGCGCGCGGTATGCACCTCGGCATGCTCACATAAGACCATCGCTCACGTACGAACGCAGTTGGAAGCGTTCGCAGAAAGTGTGAACATTTGCCGTCATGTTGTGCGTTCATCCTACCGCTGTCAGTGACCTGACGCTGATGCTTGCCAGTCTCTTTGCCGCTACTTCGGCGAGGTCATTGATGATAAGGACCCCGAAGTTCTCAGGCGTTATTGCAATGCGATGTGTGATGTAACTCCTTCCTCAACGCCAATGAATGCTACCTGGACTGACCCGGCGTTCAGGTCTGCAAATACCCGGACAAAGTTCGAGATCGGAAATCGAACCTGTCTTCTGATGAATGGGTCAGTTCCCAAGCTGCGACAATACAGCGCACCAACGCGAACTTCGACGACGACGACGACGTTGATGGCTACCCGAGGCCTCGACCTCGACCGGTTGCACAGACAGTGACCAGCTCGGAGTCAAGATTACAGCAGTACCCTGCAGCTGGTCTCCAGAACAATCGCATAATGCAACCGCCCTCGGCACCTTGGAGGGGACCCTCCCATCTGCCAAAAGAGAATCGGCCATCGACGTCTGGCACCTCGTCGAAGAGGGGCTTTTCTCCTGGCCCCCCGGTTGCACCCACCAAGCGCCCGAGAAATGAATACGACCCGTTAAGCTCAAGTGAGTGCGGCGGCTTTGGTCTAGTCTGTTTTCTCAAATACCACTCTGCTCAGAGGTCAAGCAGTTTGCGTCGCTCGGAACGGTCAAGAAACCTTTCAAGCCACCCCTCATGATCTCGAAGCCGACAGTCCGCAGCGTGGACATCGATCTATCAGAGGATATCGCCCTGGAACATCCATCGAAGGGGGAAGACCGCAACGTTGCTAAGCGACCGAGGAAGAGATCTATTTCGCCAGTTCCAACGCCGCGGGAAAAGGGGGATCCGGTCTTGTTGGATGACGCTGCCCCAATGCGTAGCTGTGCGTGGCGCCTGTCCCTGCGGAATACTCGGCTAACACCTCTTAGCATCGCCGGTGGATGGACTAGAGGACGTCATGATCAACCTAGACGTTGGATTCTCACAGAAGATATCGGTCAGTCCGTTCAGCATCCAATAGTTTCGGGGTTGATCATCCTCTTTAGCCTTCTGTACGACACGGCGCTTGCGCGCGAATGTCTAAGGCGCTTCGGAAAATTCTTCGCAAACATGGAGACAAGTATCACGAGGCCTGGTCTTCGCTGGACCACGATGCGAGGTGAAAGTGTACCCGTGCCAAGATTACCTATGAGACTGACGCTCACGTGTAACAGGGCCGAGCTGATCACGTCTACCACCAAGAAGACGGAGTTCTCCATCTTCTCCATGTGTACAACGGAGGAGGGCTACCGATCTCGCACCGAGACCATGTTAGATGCGATCAAGACCCTGTCTTCTCCCGAGGCTTGGACGGACAGCTCCGCAGACGATGATTATGAGGATGCACGAGAAATCGTTCAGTTCATCCGCGACGCTTCCCGTCTGACACGTTGAGCGTATCTAAACTCCGGGTACGATATTGGAGCGCATCGTGATCGGAACGCGGCGCGCATGTATATTCACGTAGACAGCCCTTGAGCCATAAATACTTGAAATGTCGGGAAGAGAGCGCAGAAGTATCCTCTACTGGCAAGCCCAATTATTATACCGTCGAGACTGAGGGCCAGAACTCAGTCGCACGACCACGACCGTGACATTGTCAGAAGTCCATTTATCCAAAGCGGTTCGGACCAAGATCGAGCTCGCATCACCGGGGTTTGCCTGTGCACGGACGATATTCACCGCCTCCTGGTCACTCATCACATCCCAGAGCTGTCGATAGAAGAGTATTGTGAGCTAACCGCAGAAAACGAAGGACCAGCGGCATCGCGCACCCCGTCACAGGCGATGATCATGAATTCGTCCACCTCTTCCAGCACGGTCCGCGTCGTGTAGGGTTCCGCGATCACCCACTGCTTCAAGTCGTGGTCGCCAAAACTGCGCGAGATCGCAAGGTATGCTTGCACGCGCCCTAACCAGACGTTGCCGTTCGCGGCCTCGATCCGCGCTCGCTCGTCCGCGTGGCTCGGTAGGTGGTCGCGCGTGAGGCGAACGGCCGTTCCGGCGCGGCAGAGCACGACTCGTGAGTCTCCGACGTTCGCGCAGTATAGCACGCGTTGTGGCGCCTTCCCTTGCGCTGACGGGCAATTGGGTTCGGCGGCGCCGTCTTCTAGGCGCACAACTGCGACTGCCGCTGTGCTTCCAGGATCCTTTGTCGGATCCGACTTGTCCAGCTCTTTGATCTTCTCATCTGTATCGAGGAAGGTCTGTCGGAGGACATCGAGTAAGGGTTCGTGTGGATGTTGGTGCATGTTCTGTAGCAACACCTGCAAAAGGCGGGTGCATCAGCGTTCTGAAGGAACAGCGGTGTAAGGTGTAAAAGAGGACGAGCTATGTCGGTCTCACCTCGTGCAAATGTTCGCCGCAATATCTGGCGACGTCGATGCTGCCGCCGTGACCGTCGTAGACGGCGAAGAATCCCTGCCCGTGTATCCCACCGAACTCGGGGACGATCGCGTGCACATCTTCCATAGTCGGGCGATGACCCTGCTCCGAGTGCGCGTGCGCCTGCAGCAGCCAAGTATGAGGGTTCTCGGTCGTCTGAAGTTTTTTCAGTCATACACGGTGGGATTCAGTAAGGGTACCTACGGCAGGGTCGGGGGTTGCGATGGTTTTCGGTGGCCCAGTTCGCCGGGACGCCCACAAGCGGCTATGGAAGGACTCGGGAACAGGATGTGATCGGATATCGTGGGTCATTTTGCTTGGGATGTTGATGGAGGGGTGTTTGTCGCGAAGGATGCCGTTGGGATATTGGCAGGGGTGAACTAAAAGCGCTCGTCTTATATCTTCAAGAGAAGTGCCACACAGGCAAATGGCTTTGTCCTGCAAGTGAGATCCACGACAGTGCTGGCCGCAATGAGCTGTACAGCCATGCTCATAAGTACGATATCCAGTGACTCCATATCGAGAATACTGTGGCATTATAGACATACCATCGTGCTGTCCGATCGACAAGTCAACACAACCACATGCGACCCCGCACCGCGGCGGTCCTCAACAATACAACGGCGCACGCTAATTAGACAAGCAGGTGACAACCTCCCCGCCACATCCCTGCTCAAATGTACGCGTCCAGCGCTAGTGCCGAGCGTCAAGAGACACTCAGAGTTTTCCTATCTTTGCGATCTTAACGCCAACGGCCAAATTCGAACGCAGCTCGGGGCAGTGCGTGCAGCGTGAGGACAGATCGGAACAGCTTCGGAGTCCGTACTAGTGGCCGAGGATGGCACAAAGAACGCCCAGCTTTTTTGCGCAGCAAATACGGACATCACGGCCCCAAGGGCGTATTGTTTTCTTTGTACGTGTTCGTGTCCGAGAAACGAATCGTCAGCTCTAGGCCTATCATCATAAGAATCGAGCGCCTTCTTTGCGAAGAGGCAGGGCTACATACCGTACGAGGCGTTGCAGTCGTGAGTCGCAGTGTGCCTGACTCTCAGCTATGATTCCCGTTGGACTCCGACGGAAAATACGTAACGTCTGGTCTCCCCAGTCAGACTCTCGATGAACAATGAAGACAGTCGTTCACACGCATGAGCCCAACGTCGACGCCGTTACACTGCGGGAAACAGGCTGAATCTGGGCAAAATATATCAGAGATAATTTGCAAAATAATTCAGAAACGCTATGAGCTAAGTTGACCCAAATGATGTCAAACTTACTGCAAAGAGACGGGGAAAGTAGTCATATTCTTGACATATATCTGCATCCTTGAGATAAGTCTGACATAACCTCAGACTAGCTTAGCTGCAAATATGTCAGTAACAACTATACAACATTTTTTTGATATGTTTTTCCCAGATTTAAGGGATTTCCCGCTGTGTTATGTATGGTCATTGGTGGCGCGTGCGGAGACTCGGACTCGTACGTGTACATTGTCGGTCATCTCTACTCAACATGTACACCGAGGCTCTGGATTCGCGATAAAAGCTGGTCACGCACCAGATACTTGCAGCGCTTATTCACTGTAGCTGGACCGCCAGCGAATTACGAGTCGGAAGGAGGACATAAAGTCGTAATTTACGACTTCATGTCCTCCTTCCGAACATTGCACTACTCCATGCGAGGCTCAACTGGCCGGGATCTATGCTACGTGGTATCTCCTCGGCTCTATGATCCAAAGCGCAAGTCGTTCCCCGAGATTTCTGGGAGGTCTGTGCACCGGGACTTGACCAAAGGAGCCAATCCACCTTCCGTCACGGAAGGCGGAATAACTGTGCGGCTCGACTTCACGGTGAAGTCGAGCCGCACAGTTATTCCGCATCCGCTCCTGGTATAAGAGCTCGCTGGATGCTCGATATAGGGCCAACTACATCTTCTCCTGATACATCCATCACCTCATTACTGCAAAGCAATCATAAACTTCCACATCTCAATCATCCCCTCATACTACCATGCGCTCCACTCTCATCGTCGCTGTCCATTACGCCGGTGCCTCCGTCTTCATCTACGAGAAGTCGGATGGTACGCTGGTCTTTTATGAAATCGTTCGCGGAGGTGTCCAGGTATGTGCCCTTGCCCCTTATTTTATCAACGACGAGCCTCATGAACGTTATATCGATCACGCAGGTGCCCACGAGCCCTTCGTCGTCGTCGCAAGTTAGAAAGGAGCTGCCCGCGGCCTCGGCCCGGCCCGTCGTTCTGCAGGCGGCGGTCACCGGTCTGAGGTCGGTCGAGAGGGGCTTGAAGAGGCTCGGTTCCATCGTCACTGGAAGGCGCAAGATGCCGGCGGTCGTCGAGATCAAGGTCGAGGTCGAGGTCAAGGTCGAGGAGGAGGTGCAGGAGATGGACTGGGATATGGTGCTCGGTGAGGGTCAAGCGACGGTGGAGAGGAGGAAGGCGATGAAGAAGGGCGTAATGGGGTCGAGGAAGGCTATGGTGGAGAGGAAGGGAGCGATTCGGCGGGCAGGTCAGGTTGATGTCTAAGGGCGTCGGAGTGGGGGCGCAGGTGGAACTTCGCACTGCACTTCTTTAGGTGAGTCTTCCTGTTTTTTCGTTATGATTCCTTGTCTGAATCTCGTTCGCAGATTTTACAGATTCCAGGGACCAGGGACCAGGGACCGGCGACCAGGCTTCAAGAGACTCTGATGCGCTGATATTTGTTTTCGGTAAGCCTCCCTTCATCTCCATACATATGATCATAGGCTAACCATTTACACAGGCTCTACTAATCGCTTTGCTCTTCTTTTCAGGTCTTGGCTTGGCTTGGTTTCGGCTCCGGTTTCTAGCTTCGGTCTCTTGCGCTGGTCGCAAGGGGGCGCGAGGTTCGAGGGGTTGGAGGTGCGCGGATATCGTTTGTGCATGGATGATGTTCGCGGTATCTTTGACTCTCGGCCCTCGTGCCCCCGGAGAGCGCGCGCCCGATTGCGAACACAGTCGGGCGCGTGCATCTCACCCCAACTCCCTCACTGACACACATCTCTCTAGGTGCCGAACGCGCTTTACTGAATGTTGAGTTTTTCTTAGGAATTTCAAGTTCGTTGTCGACGCTCCGGGATGGGACTGGGTCGGGCAATGGAATGGAATGTTATAACAGCGTCATGTATCTCTCTGCGCTCAGTGTCTCCCGCATCATTGTGCAATGTATTCGCGAATTCGATGACATACCTTGGGCTAATTTTGTGCGATTGCCCGTGTCTTCTTGCGCGGGGCACATCGCGAGGACCATGTCCATGGATCGTTGGTATGAACGGCCACGAGTGTATTGTCATGCATCCACAAAGGGAGATGATCATGTCGAAGGGTACATTGAACAGCGGCAGCGAGCAATGGAACCATTGATGTCACCAAGAAGACCGAAACGGTATATGTGCAGAGAGAAATGATAAGGATAAGAGACAGAGAATCCGCGGAGCACTATGACGAGGAGTACGATGA
>NW_006767434.1:1366904-1485882 GCF_000264995.1 Punctularia strigosozonata HHB-11173 SS5
TCGTTTGTGCATGGATGATGTTCGCGGTATCTTTGACTCTCGGCCCTCGTGCCCCCGGAGAGCGCGCGCCCGATTGCGAACACAGTCGGGCGCGTGCATCTCACCCCAACTCCCTCACTGACACACATCTCTCTAGGTGCCGAACGCGCTTTACTGAATGTTGAGTTTTTCTTAGGAATTTCAAGTTCGTTGTCGACGCTCCGGGATGGGACTGGGTCGGGCAATGGAATGGAATGTTATAACAGCGTCATGTATCTCTCTGCGCTCAGTGTCTCCCGCATCATTGTGCAATGTATTCGCGAATTCGATGACATACCTTGGGCTAATTTTGTGCGATTGCCCGTGTCTTCTTGCGCGGGGCACATCGCGAGGACCATGTCCATGGATCGTTGGTATGAACGGCCACGAGTGTATTGTCATGCATCCACAAAGGGAGATGATCATGTCGAAGGGTACATTGAACAGCGGCAGCGAGCAATGGAACCATTGATGTCACCAAGAAGACCGAAACGGTATATGTGCAGAGAGAAATGATAAGGATAAGAGACAGAGAATCCGCGGAGCACTATGACGAGGAGTACGATGAGGTATGAGATACAAAATGTGTGCGTATCAGGCGTGGTGTCTAAACGAGTGGACGGGTGGTCGCGCCCACGCATGCTTATCTTCTACTGAAGATGAGTGCGAGGACGCTTGCAGCCCAGGGTGCAGTGTAGCAAGGGAAGAGGACACAATCATGGCTGGTATAAGAGCATGAATGTACGGAGTCCAAGAAGGTGCGGGTCCTTCCTTCGACCGATATCGGATGGAGACCACCGTAAGTTCGGGCTTCAATCCAAACTCAAGCGCGACAAGTGCTCGGCGTGCCTTCGGTGCTTCTGCACAGCGCCGGTGGGGAACGCCTCTGCGGCGCGTTTCTCGACGGTCTTCGTCGGGCTGACATGAGGCGACGAGCTCGCTGCGAGCACACCACTGGTCGTGGCGGCGGCGGAAGAGGTGGCCGAGTGCTCGTCGGCCGAGCCACCAATGGCCTTGGGCGCGACGTGCGAGGGGTCGTTGTGAGAGACATACCATCCAAGTGCGATCGCTCCAACAACAGCCTTTTGCACGAAAGAAGCCATGAGCATGCATATTCAAGGGTATCGAAGTCAAAATTGCTTACAGCGAGCAGCAGCAATCCAATAACCCAGACCCAACGCGAGAAATGCGAGTGTCCGGAGCGCGTCTTCTTCAGCCAGCTGCTCTCCTTGTCTTTCTTGTGTGCCTCCTCCTTGACAACCATGCTGAACCGGCGCCAGAAGTCGTCGCCCTTCTCGCCGCGGCGGGGGATGAGCGTTTCCTCGCCATTGCCACGGATGATCGCCTTCTCGTCAAACTTGACGCCGTCGTCGGACTGGGGCTTCGCGGGGCGCGCGAAGACGGGCGTGATTGGCGAGAGCGCCGGGAGCGGGTGCGGCGTGGAAGGCACCGACGTCGGGCTGCGCGGGATCGCGGAGGCGAACTGCGCCTGCGAAGGCGACGGCATGGGCATCTGGATCTGGGGCTGCTGACGGTGCATCTCGGGTTGGGGAGAGCGCATCGCGGCGGGCGGGGGTGACTTCAGGCTGAACTGCGTCACGGGCGCGACGTAGCCAGGCTTGGGGGCAGCGAGCGGGATCGGCTGGTGCTGGTGCTGGTTCTGGACGTGCAGCGTGCCTGCCGGGTCGGCGAACGGATCTTGCTTCTTCTTCTTCTCCGAGGGAGGAGAGGCGGGAGGGGTATGCACGTTGTAACGCGGCGGCGGGATGTCGTCGTCGTCCGAATCGGAGTCGTCCATTGCGCCCGACATCAACATGCCCAGTGCAGCCGCGCCGGATTGGCGCTTGGCGTCGTCGTCGAGGTAGTTGTCATACCTGTGTTTCGGAGCGGGTGTCAGTAAAGAGAAGTGAGACACGGGATGACGGAAGCGGCGCTGTGCAGTAACGTACATGTTGTAGGCAGATGATCTGCTATTGGGGTCGTCTGCCTTTGGGCGCGGAGCGAGCGGCTTTGTCTATAGCAAAAGATGAGTAAGCGATTCGTATTCGAGGACTAGCGAGCGTGCCATTTGAGGAGTGCGACCGAACTGCGCCGTCATGGTTGGACACTGGGAAATAACGCGGGTTTGTTACTTGAAAGGGTCGAAGTTGGGTATTTGCTTCTTTTCTTGCTAAACCGGAATCAATGAGCGAGTTGGGGAGAGAATGGATGCCTCGGTTGGACCAAGGCGGAGGAAGTGAACACGGGGAGGAGGGGGACGACGAGCGTCGAGGGCGAGAGAGGAAGAATGAGCTGGGAACCGGTCGTCAGCGAATCGAGGGGTGAACACAAGGGTCAGAAGCTCGGCTCCCGAGGCCAATCCCGGCGCAAGCCGGACAGATCGCCGGCCTCGCCCTTGCGTTCCTATCTTTGATGAACCTTTTGCAGCTGGATAACAGAATGGATGGGCACCGTAATTTCAGCAGAATCTCCAGCAACAATCTACCTAATATCATGTACGATGAAGGGGAGGTAACCGGAGGTTATGAGGAGCCGAGAGATTTGCCCGATGCCGGCCGGACGGCGCCGTGCCCGCCCCGGGTCTCCCGAAATAGAATGATGGCGGGATCACGCTGCCCGACGCGCACGTGCGCGGTGCCTCGCTCCCACGCTTCACTGCGCGTCTCTTTCAGTTGCCACTCGCGCGTTTCTCCTATCTTGTCTGCACAAAGGTTCAACGAACAAGGGTTTTCATTGTTCATAGTATAGATCATGGCGAAGAGGCCGGCTTCGAGCGACGATGAGGGCGCATCTCAGGCAACGCCCCCTTCTACGTCGAAGAAGGCGCGTCTCGCGAACGGCGAGGCGAACGGTAGAGCCCCTCAACGCGCTTCAAGGAGCCGCGCACAGCAGGCAGGCTACGAAGACGATGATGATGGAGAGGGCGATGATGACGAGGAAGAGGACAACAATAACGATGAAGAAAATCAAGATGAAGACGACGCCAAGTTCGAGGAGGCGCACGTGGAGAAGATCCGTCAACAAGTGCAAGAGCGCACGCGCCACACAGGCGTGAGTCGTCTGTAAACATTCTTGCGATGCATGTCCGACTGACTTCTTTGATTAGTCGGTCGCGGAGAGCGGGATCATCGAGTCGATCGAGATGCACCAGTTCATGTGTCACAAGTTCCTCACTTTCACATTCGGTCCTCAGATCAACTTTATCATCGGACATAATGGCAGTACGTCTGATTGTGTGCATGATACATGCCCATGAACTGACTCTGGACTGTTAGGTGGAAAGAGTGCCGTGTTGACTGCTATCACCGTTGCCCTGGGCGGTAAAGCCACTACCACAGGTCGCGGATCCGGCCTCAAATCATTCATTCGCGAAGGCCAAAAGTATGTTCCTTACGTTACCTGTCATGATGGCTGCATTCCTCATGCGTGCCAATTAAAGCGCAGCGGAGGTGACCATCGTCCTCAAGAACCGCGGCGACGAAGCCTATCGGCCCGACGTCTACGGTAAATCGATCGCCATCACGCGCAAGTTCGACAAGAACGGCACGTCGCAATGGAAGATCAGGAGCGCGAGCGGAAAGATCATCTCGACCAAGCGCGAGGAGCTGAGCGCGATTTGCGACCATATGAACATTCAGGTGGACAACCCCATGAACGTGCTGACCCAAGGTTGGTCTCATTTGGCGCATATGATCCATAGGACCTAATTTCCTGATTCTTCTCGTCGCCCATTCTCAGATGCTGCCAGGGCCTTCTTGAGCGCGTCCACTGCCAGCGACAAGTACAAGGTACCGTGCCTTAGCATCGCCAGGCCTTGGAGGAAGATTTCTCAACGATTCTCGCACGCAGTTCTTCCTCCGCGGCACACAGCTTTCGCAGCTCTCGGACGAATACACTCTATGCTTGGAGAACATCACTCAAACTCAGCGCATCCTCGACAAGAAGAAGGATATCATCCCCGAGCTACGGGACCGATTCAAGCGCGCCAGAGAACGCTTCCAGGAGGCGAACAAAGCACTCGATATGCGCAACAAGGTGGACGATTTGAAGCGCGAGCTCGCATGGAGCCATGTGAAGGGCAAAGAGAGGGTGGGCGCGACGCACACGTCCATGAAGTAAGGATGCTGAATCGTGTTACCCCAGGAATTGGAGGCGAAGATCGGGGAGGTCGCGCGATTGGAGGCCAAGTTGCCGTCGCTCGACAAGAAGCTGGCCGACGCCAAGGCACGCTTTTCTTTCGTTCGGGCCCGTATGACCTTGGACTGCAATTCGCTCACTGTCTGAAACCGTAGGAGAAACTGGCGATATGCGAGCAAGAGCTTATGGCCGCCGAAGCCGAGCGTGACCAGCTCGGCGACATCGAGCACCTGCACGCGAAGAAACGCGAGCTGCAGGCGAAGCTCAACACGAACAAGCAGGAACTTGCGGAGGCGATCCTGTCCGGGAAGCAGCTCAACGCAACCTTCAAGCAGATCAACAAGATCATCGCCGACACGGCGCAGCAGATCGAGGAGGAGACGCGCAAGATGGAGAAGAACACGCAGGAGAAGCGAGACGAGGTCCGTCGCCGGCTCGAGGCCGCCGACGTCGCGCTCCGCGCCGCGGAGGACCACCTGCACGCGCTCAACGTCCAGATGCAAGAGAAGAGGCAGGAGGCGGATCGCATTCGGGCGGAAG
The DNA here is from genome assembly GCF_000264995.1 of Punctularia strigosozonata HHB-11173 SS5. Lineage (NCBI taxonomy): Eukaryota > Fungi > Basidiomycota > Agaricomycetes > Corticiales > Punctulariaceae > Punctularia > Punctularia strigosozonata. Next base: position 1,371,600 of record NW_006767434.1, read on the forward strand.
GGAGGACGGCTCAGGACGAGAAGAACGCAGTGCAGGCGCAGATAGAGGGCTTCGACGAGCAGATTGCGCGCGCGAAGGAAGCGCAGATGAACGCGCTCGCGCCGTACGGCCGCAACTTGAACGCCGTGTTGGAACGCATCAAGAATATGCGCTGGCACGGCAATGTGCCCGTGGGCCCGTTCGGCGCGTACGTGAAGGTGAAGGATCCGGAGAAGTGGGCGGGGCTCATGCGAGTGCAGCTGGGCAACCTCATGTTCCGGTTCGCGGTCACCGACCCCCGCGATCGTCCCGCGTTGCAGAAGATACTTAAGGACAGTAACAAGTGCGTAGGATCCACTTTTCCGCATATTCCGTGCTTTCTGACGCCCTGCTACCATTGCAGCACTCACATCGAGATCATCATTGCAGAGTATGATCTCTTCGATTACTCTGCGGGTGAGCCTGCACCAGGTCTGCCAACTGTTCTCCGTCAGCTAGAGGTTCGGGTTTACGCTTTGATTCCGTCATGACAATCGACTTAAATCATTTCCAGGTCTCCGACCCTTATGTTTTGCGTGTCCTGATCAATGCTGCTCAGATCGAACGCACGTTCATCACAGAGAAACGTGGAGAGGCAGACTCGCTCCTGAGGAGTGTGAACGGCGGAGGCCAAGCGTGGTCCGCCGACGGCTTCCGTGTCGTCAAATATCCGTATGTTTTTCGCCTCGCTCGTACATCGCCCTGATCAAGAACGTTCGCTCAGCGACGGAGGTGGAGCTTCCCAACCGCTCAACGCGTTGGGTCCCAAGGACAACAGGCATCAACTGTTCACCGGGAGGGACCCAGGGGAACAGCTTAGGTAAGTTTCGGATTTGCTATTATAACGCTTACTGATATTCCGTTCCAGGTATCTCCAGAACAAGCGCGAGGAATGCGAACCGAAGTGGAAGGAAGCCGTCAATAAAGAACGAGACCTCCTGCGGCGGTACCAGGAAACCCAGGAGATCATCAGGTCACTCGAAGTGAGCCTTGTCACCGCGGAACTCCCCTACTATCCGATTATCCGTGTACTGAGTAACCCGTTTTTCGACAGGGCGATGCCCGTAAGGCTTCCAGCGACAAAACCCATGCAAAGCTCGCACGCGATAACATCCGGAATGAGGCGAACCAAGATGTTCCGGCCAACATATCTGGCCTTGAGGAATATAAAGCGGTACGGGAAACGAGTCACGGGCCCTTCACTTTCACTTACCGTCTTATGCAGGAGCAAGAGGAGGAGAAAGCCAAGTTGTCAAGGGAGTTTGAAGAGATCGAGAAGGCCAAAAAATCGCTCAACGAACAACAAATACCTCTTCTTCATGAGCAGAACAAAATCAAAGCACAGATCGCGGACTTTGACGAGAAGAACAAAGTCATCATGGTGAGTAGCAGTCATGTCCCATGCCTCTCCTTGAAGATACAATGTACGATATAGGAAAGAGCGGAGAGAGCCGGCCTCGCGCGCATCCAGACACAGGCTGACGTGAAGCACTACGAGACGAAGAAGGCTGAACTGCAAGAAGAAATTGCGCAGGCACAGGCCGAAGCCGACGAGACTGAAAATACGTTCAAAGTAGGCTCGGCTGTGTGGTCTCACAGACGTGTTCACTGATATCCCCGTAGGAATGGACCGCCAAGGCCGAAAAATACTGTGAGCGTGTTGAGAGGCCCAGGAAGACCGCCGACGTGCAACGTCAGCTTGATAGCGTGCAGGCGGCTCTAAAGGAACGTGAAGAGAGGTAACGGCCTCGCCGCCTGGAGTTTCGTATCCCGCTGACACTGTTACAGACAAGGCGCAACTGTGGAACAAGTGGTGACGGAAGTCAACACAGCTAAAGCGACCCTTGAGAGTGTCGAGACCGAGTTTAGGCAGATGGTCGCCTTGAACAAGGTCCGGCTGGCTCATGCATTTGCGATTGTCCTCATTCAACAAACATCGTGTAGGCTCTCAGAAACTCGCTTCATGTCCGCGTGGAGCGCTGGGGAGAATTCCGCCGCCACATCGCCCTTCGGACCAAGGTTATCTTCCAGTATCATCTCTCCCAGCGAGGCTACTTCGGAAAGGTTCTCTTCGACCACTTTAGAGAGACGCTAACCTTGAAGGCACTTGTTCATTTATGCTCGTGGTTGTTCCCTTCCTAATATACTGCAGGTCCAAACGGAGGACCTGGTCGGTGTCGGAGCGACGCAGAGTAAGGAGAAGGATCCTAGGTCGCTTAGTGGAGGCGAAAAGTCCTTTTCAACGATCTGCCTGCTACTGGCGCTTTGGGAAGCAATCGGATGCCCCATTCGGTGCCTCGACGAGTTCGACGTCTTCATGGATGCCGTCAACAGGTATGAACTAAACAGTTTTGTTAGTTCTCCGCCGTTCCTGATTTCTTGTTGTTCTATAGACGTATTAGCATGAAGATGATGGTAAGAACATCGCGTTGACGTTTAGAGTTTTCTGACCTGACCCGAAACCGTAGATCGAGGTCGCAAACACCTCAGATCGAAAGCAGTATGTTCTCATCACGCCCCAGGACATGACCAACATACATGCCGGCAAAACCGTCCGCATTCATCGCATGACGGATCCTGAGAGAGGTGAGAATCCGAACTTCACCGAGCGCGACGACCCCTGACCATCAAGGGCATCAGGCCAAGCTCAGCTGAATTTCGGCAACGCGTAATCGTGAACACCCATGGCCATGACACCTCTATGTTATTACATTCATCGATAATATACATTAGGAGAGGATGCATATATTATCATGTCATTGACTATGTGAAAGAGTGAAGGTGCTAAACGCACGAGATGCGATTGAAAATAGAACCCCAAGATAGCATGCAACAAAAAGAAGTGAAATGAAAGCAGTGCGGACATTCTGCATCAACCACGTAAACGAGTAGCTTCCTGTTGGACAGGTTGTTCTCGTTGCTTCGGTGCTCCGCCTGTTCGCCTCGCACGATGTCTGGGTTTGCGCGAATTTGAAGGCCTGGCTTCCTCAACGGTTTTGACCTCTTCGATCTCGATGTCGGAATCGCTGTCCACGGTCTCACCGTCCCCGCCGGACCTCTTGTCTTCGCCAGTAGTTTCCCCTCTCCGTTTCGCATCTTCGTCCTTAATCCTCCGCCATTCTTCAGACAGGGCCTCGATCTTCGCTATGTATTCTTCTCGCATCGTACTGACAGCCTCGCCTTGCCAATGCTCCGAACTATCCTTGTAGGTGATCGACTTCTTTGGTGCCTTGCGTGACACACGCATGAGTGCGAGGACTATTGATCATAGGTTGCAAACTCACCCATATCAGTGCTGCAAACCTCTCCGGGTCTTCCATGAAGGTTTTCGCGAAATGCAGTAGGTAAACACCACAGTCGCAGGAATTTGGTTGAACAGGGACCTGGAAGAATGACCAATCAGTTCCATTCCGGACTGTTGTGGTGTTCCTCTCACCTGTGCTACTTGTGCGCGGGGCTTGCTTGTATTCTCGATTTGCTTCTTGTCCCGCGCCTCCAACTCCAAGTATCTTGAAAGTATCCTCACAGCTTTCGGGTGAGCTGATCGGAGCGAATCGAAGATAAAAATAGATGTACTGAAGACAGCGTATCAGTCATGAAGCATTCATCATACTACGAACCCACAACGTACGTAGGGTGCTCGGTGTTGGCTGAGGTGGTGACGTTCGTTTGGGTCTCTTCCTCGCTCGGCGGCGCCTTCCTCTTCAGTCCCTTGCCATAGAAGGAGACAGGAGAAATGGTACTTCCATCATTGTTGACAGGACCCGGGGCTTCTTCAGCTTCAGGTTTGTCAAGCTCCATGCCAGGTGTCTCCAACGGTGACTGGGGTAAGGAATCCTGTTGGTCTTCCATCGGCGATGCGTCGGGGCGCGACTCAGAAAACGACATGGAGCCAAGCAATTCCTGTACGTCTTGTTCGCTCGCAAGTTGCGTTGACTGCGTCGACTGAGAATGATTTGACTCGGACCGTTGATGTTTGGACTCGTCCTTGTCATCGGTCTGTTCAGGCTTCTCAATCTCAATCTCCGGGGAATCCGTGGTGATAGATGTTTCTGTCTCGACCTCAAGTGCGTCTGACTTCCGCTTTTGGGCGCGGGTAACAACCTTTTGAGGCGTGGGCGGAGGCGGCGAAAGAATGTACTCTGGTTGGTAGATAATTGCAAGATACCAATGAAAGCTGTACGGATCTTAATGACATCCCACAATCATAGGCGAACCAGACATACTTCTCATTGATAGGCACGATTATGTACTTTTTCTTGAAAATATCGACTTTCGACGTCCATTTGCGTATGCTAGAATATCCGTCTTCGGCGCTAGAAATTGTCAGAAAGTGTGCTTGCGCAGTCATATTGCGGGATTTACCGTCTGTTGTCTAACTTTTTGAAGAAAAAGGAGCTGAAGACATGAACTTGATCCGCGAGATCCGGATCCTTGGCTCGTAGCTCGTTGAGCCAGAACCTATCATTTCAGTAAGCATCTAGTATGATAGTAGGTCGGCATAGTCGCATGCGCACTTGAGACCAAACTCGATCAAAGTGTCGTTCAGGAACTCTCCGGGCTTCAGTCGGCTGACGTCACCTCGCGTGATTGTAACTTTGCCGGCGCCAGTGCCGTTCAGAGGGTATACCAGGATACTGTCACCGTGCAGTCAGCAAAATATCCTCGGCTCTTTGTAACGCCGCACTCACATCTCCTCAGGATCAACCGCAGGTGTAGGGGTTTGTCTACCGTTTGGTAATGAATGACGAGTTGAACGACGCAAAGGTGTGAGCTGCGCTGCGGCACTACCCCCCGCTCTGGCCCTGTCACTGGAGCTGATGCCTATGTTAGGCTCGGCCACGGCTTACCGCAGATCGTACTCACTACGTCTTTGGTTGCCGCTTAGCCTCCGGAGGGACCAGTCTTGGTGTTTCGGAGTCGAGTTCTTCAGTCTCCAGCCCAGACGCCTTCCGGGACGCTGATTGTGCCCTGTGATTCGAACCTCCGAGGTTATCCGATTCGAGCCCCGGTGGCGGCTTCGAACGCTCCGCTGTCGCCTGTATGGCTTCGAGCATCGACTTCACCGTCACGAAACTGGATGACAGAGGGTTGGCCCGATGCATACCGGACTGCGTGAACATTGTGCTGCACTCACTTGATCCTACAAACTGATCTTTTCTCGAAGAAAGACCCGAGCTTCCTGATCATGGCATTGAATTCCGTAGTATTCGGATGTCGCTCTTCAATGACGAAGACTAGTCGGCCAACCCAGTTTTGCGAGCCTGCGACGCTTGATCAACGGTTTGGCTTCACGCCGTCTGATTGTCCGCACTCACCCGGTACGAACTTGCCTGGGGTCTTCCGTTGCTGATCGGAAGGAAGCGTTTGCATCGAGATGAATGGAACTTTCGGTCCCTCACAGTACTAAATAGGTGATTAATGACAAAGCATCCGATGTTCAGTTGCGGACCTCACCTCGATATGAACAATTTCGCGATCGCACTCAAATTCGAACGATTCCTTTGATAATTGGGACTCCGGCGACCGACTCTGGACAACGAGCCGCCCGGAGGCTTGCAAGACAAGCCACCAGTTGTGATCACCTTCAGTGTTCCTCCGCTCGAGACCACGGTACCAGTACTGCAGAGGAAGAGCGGTTTCGGATATTTGACCTCGCGCTTGCGATCGCGGTTTTGACCGTTGCGAATCAGGCCGTGCACGAGACTTAGCGCTGGACGCGCCGGTGTCGTTGGAACGGGCCTACGAACGAAGGTCATTAGCACTCCGCTGCGATGCTGGACGGATACATACATTCGGATTGCGTGACTTCATCCCGCTCGCGAGTCCGCCTCTCCGTTCCGTTCTCGGGGGGTTGTTGAGGTCTATGCGTCGAGGAACATCCTCATAGGGAAACAACGTTCTCATTCGGGCGACTGAGCCAGGCTTGATGGATTGCCTTGCGGGTGATTGCAACCTGATTTCTGTGGAGACCTTGCTGGTAGAGGCGTGTGGCTGTTGACCTCCCTCCTCATCGCGAGCAGCAACGTTATGAGCGTCCCATCCACTCGCTGACTGGATATCATCCTCTTCGTCGACGTAGATGGTTTCAGGACCGGGAACATTCCACGGAGCAGTAACTTTTGGCTCGATAACCTCGTCGGAACGTCCGCTTAGAAAATCTAACGGATCATCTTCGCTTTTCTTGTCTGCGTAAGGTCGTCTGGGCCTTGACATGTCACCCTCGTCCTCACTATCTTCAATCACAGTTACTCCCTTCCCGTCAGGGATGTGGGCGGACACGGGGGAGAAGTGACTGGAGGGATCGTTCTTCCGCGCAGCAGCGCGTGGTGGCAGGAGCGAGTCGGAAGCAGACGCGTCCGAATCGTTCAGCTTCCGCCGTTTCGCAACTCGGCTACTGTTTCCGAAGGTACTGGCGCGAAGGGTGTACGGTAGTACGGTATCTTGAACGCGGAATTTCTGGGACGGCGCTGTGAGAGTGTCCGCCATACGACCTTTGGAAAATGGAGTCTATCGTGAACCACGAAGGTGAGTATGAGCCAACAGAGCTCCGGGTGTACACACATTCATTGGAGCAGTTATTGGTTTACCAGAGAGGTGGCCACTATAGCGATAATAAGTCATAGAAATGCATCTGGAAAGAACTCACGGACTTTGCCCTTGAGCTGGAACCACCCCCAATACCGTGCATTCTGGCGATGGCGTCTCTGTCCTGTCTCATGATGCCGCTCATTGATAGGCATGAGCGATCGCCGAGTGCACCGTGACGACGAGGATGGTACGAAGCGAAGGAGCATGACCGGAAAAGCCAGTCTCACGCTCGTGTACCAACGACCAGTCTGACGGCGATGTCCATCGACCTCTCTCTCGACAGAATCCGCGCCCTGAGCGCACTTTTACCCGCATACACTCGGCCAACGGTACATATCGCGGGTACGAATGGGAAAGGGAGCGTATCCGCTCTGCTGTTTTCTATCCTACGCGCGACGGAGCCCAAGCTGGACGTCGGGCGGTTCAACAGTCCACATCTGATCTCGGTTCGCGATTGCATCGTGATCAACGGTCAACCAGTGGACGAGGCCACCTACGCTTCCGCTCGGAACGAAGTCGAAAGCGTCGACAGGACACATGCTGTCGGAGCGAGCAGCTTCGAGTTGCTCACCGCTACCGCCTTGCTCATCTTCGAGAGAGCTGCGCTGGACATTGTCATCTTGGAGGTGGGCATGGGAGGCAGGCTGGACGCGACGAACGTGATCCCGACGGAGTGGGTGATGGTGTCTGCGCTGACCGCCGTCGATTTGGACCACCAAGCGTTCCTCGGCGATACCCCCTCGGCCATCGCGAGAGAGAAGGCGGGAATCGCGCGCCCGAACGTCCCTTTTGTCTTAGGACGCCAGCGCTTCGATGAGGTCACGCAAATCGTTGCAGAGATTGTTGGAGAGACGCTTGTCGATGTCTACCACGTTCAACGGGCCTCGATCATGATTTACTCCGACACCCTTGCCTTCCAGAGCGTGCAATTCACCATGTCTGCATTCCCCGAACCCTTGAACGCTCCTCTCCCTCTTCTCGGCGACCACCAACTCGACAACCTCGGCGTAGCGATCACGATCGTCGACGTGCTGCTCACCCACCCCCGTTGCGCATCCTTGCGACTCCGGACGCGCGTCACGCCGTTATCAATTACCCGCGGCATTGAGGAGACCACCTGGCCGGGTCGTCTTTCTTTCCACGCGCATACCCTCGAATCAGGACACATGATCACCATTCTCGCCGACGGCGCGCACAATCCCGCCTCAGCTGAGACGCTCAGCAAGTTCGTCCACCAGTGGCTGCAGCTGCGACGCAACACCCCCTTCCGCCTCATCTACGTCCTCGGCCTATCTCACTCGCCGCCTAAGACGCCGAAGGAGACATTGCAGCCTTTGTTCCGCAAAGTTAAGACCCTTGCCGCCTTCAAAATCGCGGACCCAAAAGTCGCGGTGCTGCGCTTCACACCGCCCGAGGGGATGCCCTGGGTCAAGTCTGTGCCTCCTTCGACGCTCAGTAGTGTCGTCGAGGAACTGGCGCCAGGGACCGACGTTTGGGCTCCAGGCGATGAAGATCCGGTCGAAGGGCAGCTTGCCAACGCTCTCCAGTGGGCCGCAGAGCATGAGGAAGGGGAGCCATTGGTCATCGTGGCGGGTAGTCTTTACCTGGTTGCCGACTTGTATCGCTTGATGGGAAATAGAGGGCGACTCTGACCAACGACGTGATTGAATATGCGAGCGTGCGCGCTGTACGACACAATATTGTGCGGTACCTATCCCATGTGATGGCAGACACCGTCGAGACAGCGAAATCTGAGGTACTGTACGCCTCGTTCAAGCTTATTTGTACACACAAACCTTCACTGACGTCCAGACAACTTCGCAGCTTCCAGACCGGCCTTCCGTGCGAACACCGCGCCGGCCGTCAACCCGCTCCCTGTCATTCAACCCTCAGCTCGCGGATCGTCCCCGAAGAAGGCGCGACATACCGCCGGGGTAATTGCCGAAGAACAGCCCGCCGACGGCCTCACCCGTGGCGAACAGCCCCGGGATCGGCGTGCCATCGCGCGAGAGCACATTCGCCGTGTCCGGATCTATGGCGAGCCCACCGAAGGTGAAGGTGATCGCGCCGCACACCTTGACGGCCACGAAAGGCGCCGAGTCCAGCGGAAGCGCCCAGTTCGACTTGGGTGGATTCAGCTTGGCCTGGGTGGATTGGGTGGAGAGCCCGTCCTTGATGGCTGGGTCCCACTTTTCGTCAGGTTTCTCTTCCTGATGGTGACCTACCGCATCGTTGTACTCGACGACTGTTTGTACGAATCGCTCACGATCCTTCATTCCCATCTCTACCAGCTTATCAGCCAACTCGTCCAAGTTGTCGGCATGGATCTTTTCCACGACGTCGTCCCCGTATTCTTCCTTGCGGAGCCACGGAGTGACCCTCGCATCGTAGATCTGGAAGGCGTACCCGTCCTCTTGCTCCAGAATCGCGCGCCCGAACTTAGCATAGGTGTAGTTGCGGAAGTCCTCTCCCTCGTCGACGAACCTCAATCCTCTTGCGTTTACCATGATGCCGAGTGGGTACCCGGACTGGGAAAGTTATGAGGATCGCGCAAAGAGTTGGATGGAGTACAGGGTAAACTTGCTTTGGTAAACTGATTTGTTACTGTGCGATCTCCCGCATCTGATGGTGCGTTCGCATCCCATGTCGTGCTGGCATCCAATGTAAGCACCTTTGTGAATCGCAATGAACCTGCTCCATGCTGACCTGTGACATCCTTGCCAGTCGCCGGCCAACCTTGCGCCGACATCTTCGGCGAGCTTAAATCCATCACCCGTATTGTACGGTGTCCCTCGTACCTGGTGTCCATGAAGTACGCCTCCGTCGTTTGACTGCGATAGAACCTACCTTCGCTTTTGCCCATCCTGGACCAAGGTGTTTCCTGCGAAGATCGGCACTCGATTCATACCCTCCGCATGCCAACACGACTGCTGTGGTTCTCAAGCGTACTTTCTGGCCTTCCTTCTTCACTTCAAGGCCTTCAATCTTCCCCTCCTTCACGATCAATTTGGTGGCAGGGCAATTGAACCACGTTTGGACGCCGATGCGTTGGAGGGCCTGCCGATGGGCTGCTATCAAGCCTTTCCCGCCGTCTTCTGTGGCTAACACCATACCGCCCTATGTTCGCATTCGGGTCATCCGCGTAACATGTCATGGAATGGTGCAAGGGGAACGTACCCAAAACACATGTCTGCCATCGACCTCATACGCCTGGCGATTAAACGAGAAAACATACGGAACTTGAATTTTCTCCGCCAGCCAACCCACCGCATCCCTCGATCCCTCGACCATCGTTTTGACGAGGATAGGATCAGATCTCCAATCTCCGAGTCGCATGATGTCTCTCGTGAAGTCCTCGACGGTGTACGGATCCATATCGATCTTCTGTGCCTGCTCCGGGGACACCCCTCGGACTATGGGGAGCAAATCATGTAGGCCGCCGTGAACGGTTCGATGCGCGCCCGCCGTGAAATATCCGTTTCCGCCTACCCACTCCGGCGGGCACTTGTCGACGATCAGGACGTTTTTGCAGCCGGACTCCACGGCTGCATACGCCGCGCAGCTCCCAGCGTGGCCGGATCCCACTACGACGCAGTCGTAGTCGACTTCCGGCATTGATGCATTGTTGTCGCGACGGCTGGTGCTTGTGTCGCTCGACATCGTTCCGTGTTCGAGTCAGGCCATGATCCATTGGAGATCGAGCCCACAGATAAGATGCGCATCTCGATCTTATCGCACGTCCCGGCCCGGACATTCCCGGTGACCGCGCTGTGTCGTCATCGCCTTCAGTAGAGTACAGCCACACGCCCGGAGAAGGCTTCGAGAAGACAGCCGCGACCGAAGTCGGCGTTCTCAGTCGCATTGACGTTGCCCGGGGATGTCAGCGATGCACGTTTAACGTTGTCTCAGGCTCTCAGCCCGCCGACGGGCTCGTACTTCCCCTCCAAGGGTCCCGGACAACACGCGAAAGGATACGCATGCGGTCGATGGCGCTTAGGCGGCAGCTCTGCGCGCTAGCATGTAGTGGCCGCTCACCCCGTGTGCCCAAACCTAGATCGTCGCCGGCCTTCGTTGACCAAGCACGGAGAGTGAAACAGCATATGAGCGCCCCTATGGAACCAGCCGTCTGTCCCGCCCCCTGCTCGTCCCGTCTTCTGTCTTTCTCCCGACGCAATGCCCCGTTTGCTGCGACGGATCACCTGGCGGGGGGCCCACCTCCGTCGATCGCTCTTTGACCTCATCGTCTTCAGGATCTTTCGAAGAAGGTGAGACTAGACCCTGCCACCCCTGCTTTGCTCGCGTGTATATATACTGAGGGCGTACGTCTGACAGGGGTGCATCCCGTACGTTCGAAACGTCGCAGCGATGAAGTTCCCTCCTCACCCTGACCTAGGTTCACTTCGTCGACTGGGCTCTAGGAAACGCAAGACACCTCATCCCATTCACAGGCTTCCCCTCGAGTTGATCGCACATATATTCCTTCTCGGTAGCAGAAACGACGTTGGGTTCCCAGTCACGGTTTCCCATGTATGCTCAGGTAACTATCCCATGTATGTTCCGAGGACTTCACGGTACTTATCGTCCATCGTCGTTCCACAGTATGGCGCTGGCTCGCACTGAGCACTCCCGCCCTCTGGACCCGAATCGCGCTCGACACGCGCATCGAGATGTGGCAGGAGCGCATACGGCGTGCAAGGCACCATCCTCTATCAATCTCCCTGATCACTCGCCCATACGGAACTCGCGCCGCGCGGCTTCCGCGGCGCTACCGATACATCGCCGAAGAGGACTACGTCAGCGTCCAGTGGTACATGCACTCCGTCGCGCCGTACATGTACCGCTGGCGGCAATTGCACGTCGCATTCTACACGTACGCGCCCTACTTGATGGCGGCAGCGCTCGGCCAGCTCGGGACCGCACGGGCTCAGGCGCCCATGCTCGAAGATCTCTCCCTGATTTACCCTCGGAACGATGACCCGACGGAGTTTTCGATATTCAACGGTGTCGTGCCGCACTTGCGGCGGGTCACGCTCTTGGGTGTCAGGCTGGCATGGCATCCTTCCGCCTTCGCCAACTTATCACATCTCGATTAGTACGTCGTACTCGCTAAGGTTGATAGGAGAGGTATCTGAACTGAGCATTTGGTTACAGCACCCACCACGGCTTCACCCGCGGGGTGTCCGCCGTGACAGAGGTCCTCTCTATGCTGCAAATCTCGACCCGCCTAGTCCACCTCCGCATCACATTCCCCGCCAGCCCGGAAGATTTCATCTCCATGGCCGTACCTCCCTACCGCTCCTCTCTTCTCAGTCTCCCCGCCCTCCGCACGCTCCGCATCACCTGCCACACGCGCGACATCCCCGTCGAGCTCGTCCACCTCGTCGCGCACCTGCACCTCCCCGCCCTCACCGCCCTGTTCCTGCTCGATCCCCGCCGCTCGCGCCGGCCGTTCCAGCGCGTGCACGACTTCGTGAAGGCGTTCACGTACGGGCGCGAGCGGGCGGACTCGATGATGCCGGTGACGAGCGTGCAGATCGAAGACGGGTGGTTCGAGCATCGGGCGGCGCTCGCGCTCGTGCGCGCGCTGCCGCGTGTGCAGAAGCTCGTGGTCGAGGGGCCGCGGGTCACGGATGCGTTTATGGCGGACGTGGCGAAGATACGGGCGGGGAGGCCTCGGAGGTTGGCAGGTCGGAAGGCCAGCGCGATGTCCGAAGGAAGGGGCTTGGACGGGATGACCGCCGGCAAGGCGCAAAGCGGCGTCCAGGAAGCGAGGAGCTTGGATGCGCTCTCGAGAGTGGTGATGAACGCCGGGAGCGTGGCGAGGCGGAGGAGGGCGAGCGAAGATCGCGCGACGTACGGGTCCTTGCGGCGCCGACTCTCGATTCGGTGAACTCTACGACAACACAACCGCTCCTTCAGGTTATGGACACTCTACTCTTCGATCACATCTTTCACTCCTTCAGTTTATGGACTCTCCGTGCTTTGCTCGCTCTTGATGTACGTTATTACTCTCCCGCCTTCCCTCACACAAACGGACACCTCGTAATGCAAGCGTATTGTATCTGTATGGTATATATTCTCTTGTATTTCTACTCACGAACATGCTATGATATGACATGATATGCATTTGACGACCATCTACGTAGTTGCAGGGTTGACCGCGACATATCCGCCATCGACCACGATCTCTTGCCCGAAGACGTACCCGCCCGCGCGCGAGGCGAGGTACACCGCCGTGCCTGCCACCTCTTCCTCCCTGTACGTCAAGACCCACGTCAAGACCGAGATACGGCGAAACCCAGGGCATGTTACTCACGTTCCTGCTCTCCGAGAAGGCACCGGGACCAGGGCCTGGGAGATCGTCTGCACGTCTTCTGGGGTGTTGACCGGAATCGTCATCTCCGTTGCGTAGACACCCGGGGAGATGGCATTGACGCGCACGTTGATGTTCTTGAGCGCGAACTCTGTGGACATCTATAGGCTTTGGGTCGGCACCTTTCTGCGTGCTACTTGGAAGGCGAAGAAGTTACCATCTTTGTGAGGTGAGAAGCCGCCGCCTTCGCCGAGTTGTACGCAAACTGTAAGCGGAGTCGACGTTAGATTCCACGTCATGGAGAGGATATGGACATCGGGAGACTCACATGGCACTGAGCGATCTTGAGCGTTCCGCTGACGGACGTCACGTTCACGACGGAGGACGTCCATCCGGGAACGTCATTGCTTCCGACATCTAGAAGCCCGAGGAAGGCCGTCGTCACAAAGAAGACGGAAAAAGTGTTGATCTTGTACAGGTCTGACCAAGTCTCGAAGCTCTCGTTGTTGAAGAGCGCTCGTCCAAGCGTTTCGGGATCTTTGTGCTCCGGTGCGGAAGTGTTGTTGAGGAATTCGGAAACGGGGCCCGTTTGCCCCGCGCTGGCGATATCAGAATCGAACGTGAGTGAGGAGCTAGGAAGGGCAAGAGACCTCTCAACTTGTTAACGAGGAAATGAAGCTTTCCGTCTTCTTTGGCAACGACGTCGCGAGCTTTCAAGATGCTATCTTTGCTCGTGGCATCCATTTGAAGTCTCCGTGGATCAAGAAATCATTGTATGGTCGGAATTCGATGCTTGGTGATAACATACGGGATCAGAACACCGCCATTGGAGCTTTCGTTCTTCCAAGCACTGGCAGCTTTCTCCAAGGTTTCCTGCCTCCTCCCAGTGATGTATACCTTTGATTCCGCCATTCACTACGTTTCATGATCGGATGTCCTGCAGGTAAATCAACTACCTTGGCTCCGTGCGATGCCAATCCGCGCGCGATATGAAGACCGATTCCCGTTCCTCCTCCAGTGACGAGACAGATGCGATCTTTCAGATCGAACATCGTGTTTAGGCTCATGATCGGCGCTCAGAGCAAAGTGGAGTGAAAAGAGAGGTAATATGGCGTTCCGAATTAGTCGAAGCCCAGACCTGCTGAAGGTGAGGGTACTGCCGGAGTCCCGGCCCGGAACAGATGGTTTGAGGATTGCGCATGACATCCTCGGACTGGTAGCATGCGATCTGTGCGTTCATACGCTGAACCCTGACCGGTGACCGGAATGGAACCCGCATTGGTAACGGCCTGGTAGGGCAGTATCCATCGAGAGACAGGGGCGGAGTGAGTGAGACCGTCCATTCCCTGGAGCATCGCCGTCAAGGTTGCAAACCTTTCGCTGGCGCTTGACACCGGCGCTTGAGCTTGTGAGCGACAACGGTTTCAGAGGAAAGACGTCATCAGTGCTCACCGCCACACAGAAACGCGCCGACACTGATAAGTTACGAGTCACGCGTCATTGATTCATTGACGAGCCCCGTGCGTCAGAGCGCGTTACGCTCGCCGCCTCGTCGTCCGCGAGCATGGACGCAAACGAAGCTCTCGAGGCACTCTCCAATCTCCTCACGACCCTGTCTGAAAACCCGTATGATCTTGATCTGCACGCGCAGCACATCCGGCTCGCCGACGCCAGTGGCGACGCCGAGCAAGCGGTCGCTGCGCGTGAGATGATGACCGCGTACTGGCCCGCGGGCGACGAGGTCTGGCTCCCTCTGTTACGCGCGAAGCGGCAATCGGTCAACGTTGAGACTGCAGAAGGAATCCCGGACGTGCTCGCGCTTTACGCCGTTGCGGAAGACGACTACTTCTGTACGTGTGCCTAAGGAATGCTTGGTGAAATGCTCATAGGGACGCTCAGCTGTGCCTGTGCTGCAAAGTCATCTCGAGTTCCTCACGGAGACGTTCGATCACTTCCGGCAGCAGACTGAGAGACCGGAACCGCTGGGAGAGTTGTTCACTTCATCTTGGACGCGCCAAGCTGTCTCGGAGGTGGTGAGCAAAGGCTCGGGTCATCTCATCAAGGTGCTGTGCCTACACGAGCTAGTTGAAGCACCATGTTGACATCCAATATCATGTAGAGTCACGTATTATGGGATGCCGCTAGGGACTGGGCTACGGATGCTCTCGAGAATGCATCCGCGGAAGAAAAGTGCGCATATTCCCGGGGTTTTTTTTGCACATCTTGCATCACTGGCTGACGCGGCTTTCTAGGCAGGATTGGATAGACTACCTTGAATCTCTGCACAAAGCACGCCTTCAGCAACCTCACTCTAGTTCGTATCTATCCCTAGTCTTGGAAGTCGTACTGAACCTTTGTACATTAGATCACGAGGAGACTTTCCAGTCATACTCTTCCTTCACGACCAATCACAAGCCACCGCAGGACTACGAATCCACCCTCGTCGCTGCCACGAAGCTCCGCGGCCGTGCGACCAAGAACTACGAACGGAGAGAAAGGCTTGAAAACGCTGTTGTACGTCCTTGAGTCCCCAGTCATCAACCAACGTCACTACAACGGCGATGTTTGCATCCAGACCTCCAGCAACAACTCGCTCCACGCGTACGCTGAATATATCACGTACGAGCGGCGTGCTCGTTACCTAGATCTGCTCGTGGCCTCGGGCGTCTTCGAACGCGCCATCGCCGAAGCGGCGAAGCGCCGCTTTCATGGAGAAGCCGAGGGGGAGCCAGCGCTGCGCGCGTTCTGGGCGCAGTACCTCGATACTCTGGTATGGCCGCGTTCCGTCATACATCCGGAGGGAGACCCTGATTTTCTCGTTGGCGGGCGCAGAGAAGTTCCCAGGTGGCTGACGCGTCGAAGATGCTCGAGGCGGCGAAGAGGGCGGTCAGGAGCGTTCCGGCATCGGGAGAAGTGTGGGCGCGGTACATCCGGCTCATCGTATGTTCCTTTACAGGCTGCTAAAGCTACCAGCGATTCAGAGTACCTATTAGGAACGCGTTTCCAGCGCACCTTCTGACGGGAATGGAGCTGCCATGCAGCCTTCCGAGAGCGTATCCGGTGAGTACTCCGGTGGCGAAGTAAATTGATCTCTTACTGATCTCCCATGCGATAGATGTATACGCGAAAGCACTCTCGACAAATCTCGTGCAGCAAGACGTAGAGCAGATTATACCACTGGTCTTGGCGCGAGCTGGATACGAAGCGAGGCGCATCGAAAGCGGGAGTGCGGGTGCGTGGTTGTGGCCTATCCTTATTCTATATAGGCTAAGTGCGATCCAGATGAGGATACACCCGGTATCCTCGTACAGACCCTTGAAGATGGCATAAATATGGTCCGCAAAGGTGGGCACTATCACGACCCGATCCTAGCGTCTAATTCTGACACGGTCGACGACAGCGTCCCCGGACGGAGATCCTCGTCTCAGGTTGGAAAAGTACCTCGCGCAGTTTGTAAGTATTACTTGGCGCGCATATGGTGAAGCTGGCTGATCGTGTCGTTCAGTACGCGAGCATCGTCGATTTGCCCGAAGCAGCACTGGAAGTCTGGAAAGGTGCTACGAAGCACTACAAAAACAGTTATATCGCTTGGACGGCGTACACCGACCTTCTCGTCAAGCAACATGACTACGAGACGGCTCGCGCTGTCTTCAGCGATGTCTGCTTGAAGAACTTGGACTGGCCCGAGGCAATCTGGGAAGCGTGGCTGAGCATGGAACATCTGCATGGATCGTTGGAGCAACTTGAAGCATGCATGGATAAGGTGGAGCGGGCGCAGTCCAACGTCAACTTCAAGAGGGCAAAGGTGGGACTCAGGGTTCAGTCCCGATACCGAAAGCTTGAACTTGATTGCGCTCGCGTTTCAGGAGGCAGAGAAGGCGTCATATCAAGCGCTGCAAGTCGCCATGGAACAGGCGGCCTCCGTACCGGTGGCAGAAGTCATCCATCCGGAACAGTATGTGGAGGCGCCGATGGACGTCGATTCAGCTCCGAGTATTCATATTGCGGAGTCGAACGCAAAGCGAAAGGCTGAGGATCAGCCGGACGCAGAAAGCAGCAAGAAGCCGAAGTTGGGTGCGTGTATACGCTGGCATTGGTGGTCGTAGCTGATGAACACTGCGATCTAGACACTACACCGGCGCAGCTGAAGAGGTACGTCTAACTCCAGTAAACCATCAGACCGCTCATCCACGTGTCACTAGGGACCGCGAGAACTGTACTATCTTCGTCGCTGATCTACCAGTAAACACCGCGGAAGGCGATCTAAAGGCATTATTCAAAGACGTCTGTCGCTCCTCCAACTTCCAGGTTACGCACGAACTCATCCTTCGTGACAGTGCGGTGGCATCCGGGATATCAAGATCACGAAATTGCCTAATGCTGTAGTGGCTACCGTCGAATTTAACGAACGAGTACTTGGTCTCGCGCCTTTATCCTTCTACTCTGCTGATAGATCCTGCTAGGAAAGCGTTCCCGCAGCGTTGACCAAGGACAAAAAGCGCATTCACGGAGAAGAAATCGCGGTGCACCTCGCTTGGCAGTCGACGCTTTACATCACCAACTTCCCCGAGGGCACGGACGACCAGGCTATCAGGGGGTTATTCTCCAAGGTAGATTGCATCGTTTCTCGTCATCTATGCCCCTGATGTTCATGCATATAATAGTATGGCACTATTTTCGATGTTCGTTGGCCCTCGAAGAAGTTCAAGAGCACACGACGATTCTGTTACGTGCAGTTCACCTCTCCGGTATGCTTTCTAACTGCACGATTCCTCGCCGTGTACTGATATAATCACAATGCGTAGGACGCTGCGAAAGCTTCTCTGGAGCTGCATGGTCGCGAGCTAGAGCCAGGCATGCCCTTGAGCGTACTCATCTCGAATCCCGAACGGAGAAAGGAGCGGACTGACGCGAACGCCGACGATCGGGAGATCTACGTTGCCGGATTGAGCAAGTTCGCGACCAAGGCGGATTTGGAGAAGATCTTTAAGACAGTGAGTTAGCTGTACTCTTATATAGCCATCCTAGCGATAATTCACTCACGGCATGCGATTTCTCTTCAGTACGGTACATTGAAGGATGTCCGGATGGCGCTTGACGATAAAGGCAATTGCAAGGGTTTCGCCTTCGTCGAGTTCGAGGATGAGGTATGGTCTGACCCTTTCGTAGTTTATTGCCATCTCACGCGTTTGCACAGAAATCGGCATCGGCAGCCCTTGCTGCGAACAATCATGAACTGAAAAGCCGCCGTATGGCCGTTACCTTGGCCGACTCCCGCTTCAGGGCGCGCAACCGGTTAGTTCTCACGCACGATAATTGCCGGTACTCCCGCTCATTGACGTATCGTTGAAAGCGAGGAGGGCGCAAGCACCGGCTTAGGCAAACGTGCGGAAGCCCGGAGCCGCTCCCTGCGTGTTCGCAACCTACCCGACGGCACCCAGGAAGGCCTCCTGCAACAAGCGCTAGAGAAACATGCTCGTGTCAAGCGAGTCGAAGTCTTCGAGGGCCGTAACGAAGCTGTCGTCGAGCTCGAAAATGCCGCGGTCCGATTTCTTGCACTTCGTTTACCGAAGAACGAGTGAATTGATGTATGATCTTGTTCACTAGGAAGCAGGGAAGCTTATGCTTCTTGTGGAACCAATCAACTTCAATGGTCAAGAACTCCAATTCTCTGAGGATCTACCACCTCCCAGAGGCGCTGCAGGCGCTCGAGGCAAAGCAGCCAAAGCCCCCGCTGGCTTGTTTGTACCGCGTGCTGCAGCATCTCGGCCACGCGCAGGGCTTGGTCATGCACGGCGGCCTGCGGGTGCTACCGCATCTGCTGGAGCTGGTGCGCCTGCATCGCAGCCGCAACCTCCCAAAGGACAAGATGATTTCAGGAAGATGCTGGGTTAGAGATGCTGGTCCATGTCGGTAGATTGCAGAGGAGATTTTGATTGGACACCACCTATTGATCAACCAGAATATATATGTGCTTGACAACTTGTTCTCCTATACCATTTACTTTGATGTGTCAGAGGCCACCAAATGGCTGCGGTGGCACAAAGGAAGTGGCGAACTTGACGTCACGGGTAAAGGCCCCTATTTAGTTCGCGACGGAGCGCGACGCGACACGACTTGTCCTCGTGCGTGCTACGGTGACCATGGTCGACATCCCTGAATACCAAGAAACGACATCGCTCACATTCGAATGGACCCTGAAAGGCCTTAAACAGATATTTGAAACGAGGTAGGCTCTGAGACATCGTATATATTCGATGTCATGACAATCTTGCAGTAAAGGCGAAGCGAAGGCGAAGGTAGAACTCATCTTGGGAGTATGTCTAGGCCATATCCTGATCTGTATTCTAGGTCATAAAATCCGCGAAATTTGATAAAGGACGATGGCAGGTTGTTCTGCTTGGCACCTCTGTTCTCCCCTCAGCACTCAAAACGTTTGGTAGATCCTGTTCTATGCCAACTCTGGTACCAGTGTGACGGCAGGTTCCGGAACGAACATAGAATCCCAAGGTTGGGTTAGCATATATCTTTCCTGTGAACCCACGCCAGAGGAACTGGAACTTGGTGTAGATGGCAGGTCAGTACCCAACGATCTTGTCTTTATCAATGAGCCACATTGTTCACTATGGTTTGAAGGTGGACTCGCCAAGGGATCTATAACTTTCAGTTCATCCTGAAGACGTAAGTTCAACCAACCGTCATTCACTCTGGGTTCTCATTTGAACTCTGCAGCTTGGGTCCCAAGGCTCAAATTTTCAACACGAAAGAGGCGCATTCGCACAGATTCAGCTCGAAGACGGCCAATTGGGGCTGGGCGCAGTTTGCTCGGCGTGATTTGGTCTTCTACAACTGCAGCGCTGTCAAGTCAGCGGATGCCTTCGTAATTCAATGCAATATCACCGGTACTCCCAGCGCGCCATTGTCCTCTCCGCCACCTGGAAAGTTTGTGCCGCCGTCCATTCTCGATGCCGTGGGCTCTCTCTTGGACGACCCAAAATACTCCGACATCGAGTTCGTCTTGCCCAAGCGGGGTGGCACCAAGCGCATATATGCTGCCAAGAGGTTACTTCAGCGCGCTGACTATTTCCGGGCCAGTGAGTCTAAACTAGTGCCATGTATGCTGCCTGTGAATCTGACAGCATGGCAGTGTTCGACTCAGGCTTCTCCGAGGGCCTTCCCGTCGATGCAGTTTCCCGTACAACTCCTCGCGCCAGTCTCTCTAATGAGACGGAAGTTGCAGAGGAGCCGAGCATATTCCGATCATTCGATGACTCAGATGAGGAGGACGAGGATGACGCGGACTACGAGGGACTTGAGCACGACTCGGATCAAAACGCGGAGCTGGATACGTTTCGACCCGCACCGGGCAGTAGTCAAGAGGTTATGCAGGGCCTCGTACCTTCTCCCGCGCCATCAGAGACGACGGAGATGAATGCGAGTGATCTGATGGTAGAATCCCCCGCCGCCGCGCAAGACCACGATGGGACTGCACCTGCCACGAAGGAAGAGGAACGTTCTGAGGTTGCTGCTCGGACGGATTCGAGGATTCCAGTTCAAGAAGAAGAACTGCAAACTTATCGCAACGTCCGTCCGAAATTAGACCATCCGTCCAGTCCACGCAGTCGAGGACTCGTGATGAGCGTTCCAACGGACGGCAATGCGCACAACTCACCAGAGAGCGGGTTCAAGGCCCCCCATCAACGCATTGTCGTGCGCGACGTGGCTTACAACACCTACAAAGCCGTCCTCTATTACGTAGGGCATGTCTTCGTTCGTGATGCAATCGCTGACTGACGGATGGACAGGTCTATACGGACACAATCAAGTTTGCTCCTCTTTCCTCGTCGTTCATCAACACCTCGTTGCCTCCAGCCGATGCTGCTTCCTTTCGGCCCGCCACGCATAGGCCCAGTGGGACGGCCGAGGTATCCGCCAATGGCACAGGGACTGGACCAGGAGCTCCACGCCACACGCAGCCAAGTGACGGGCAAAGGTCGGGCGACGTGAGCAGGAAGGATTGGATCGCTAAGTGGATGAAGAACCACCCGGATCGGCCCACTCCGTGCTCCGCCAAGAGCGTGTATCGACTTGCAGATCGTGAGTATCTTAATGGGTTTGCCTTTGGTTTAGCGTTGATCCATGCCGTCGCCGTACAGGTCTGGATATGCTAGAATTGAAGGAACGAGCGTTCCAGGTAGGCTTCACGTCTCATAGCTCTGCCACTACCATCTGACCGTTTTCTCCACCCACCAGCACATTGCGAAATCGCTGACGATAGATAACGTGCCCCATGAAGTGTTTTCCAACTTCTCCGCTACGTTCTCCCAAGTCAGGAAGGTGGGCTATCTGCATATCTTCTGATGTCGTTTTTTATACCTACACCTCGATGCTCGGCTGGTTCCGTAGGTCGAAGTTAACTACTTCCTCGAACATTGGGCCGAAATCCGATCTTCGCCTGCGATGCGTAGCGTCTGGCAACAGATGAGAATGGGTCGGCACCCTGGGTTCGAAGAAGGTATGATCATCTATTCCTCCGCTGATCTCGCAAAAGTACTCACTGGATTGCGATTTCGCATCATATCTGCCAGTCTGGCCTACAATTGCGCTTAGCTTGGAATTCAGGCCCCGCAAGGGAGAGGGCGCGAGTGACGACGAGAGGGACAACTCGGTGGCGGACATATGATTCAGATTTCCTTTGCTTGTCCCATGGTGTGGAACATCAGGCTTCTTGCCCTACCCATTGTACTTGTGTCTGCACAATCATGTACTATGTCGCGCGCCGAGGAATGCTATCGCTTGCACCCAAACAACATTCCATCCAATGCCATTGAACTTATGGATGGATGCATTGCGGGATGATGCGACAAATACAGATACATGGTGCCGCTATATCATTCCATCGCCATATGTCATCCCAGTCCATGTCCCGTGCCGAAGGTTCCGCAGGCAGCTTTGCAACTGTAACGAACAACATGTTTCAGTCGGGTCCTCTTGCAACCAGCACACAAGACCGAAGCCAGAGAGCGAAGCCAGAAACCGAAGCCGAGACCAAGCTACTACATAGAAAATAACCAAAGCGATCAGGATAACCTGTAAAAGGATCAGCCATGATACACAAGGAGATGTCGAAGGAATGCATATTGCCAAATATCGGTACGACGAGCCCTTGAAGCCTTGGTCATCGGTCTCTCGGATCTGTAAAGCTGCAAATGTAAGGTTCAGGCCTGAGTAGATAGCGAAAGGCGGAAGGACTTGCGGTGAGAAGCTCGACGCAGCGCGTGGATGAAGCTCTCCACCTGCGCCCCCCTCCCCCAACTCGTTTAGACCTCAACTTGACTTTCCCGCCTAATCGCACCCTTCCTCTTCATCGTCGCCTTCCCCGCCTCCATCACGCCCCTCTTCATCGCCTTCTTCCTCTACACGTCGCTTGACCCTCACCCAACACTATATCTCGGTCCACCTCCTCCTCGACTTCGATCTTAACATCGACCTTGACCTCGATGGCCGCCGGCTTCTTGCGCCTTCCAGTGGCGATGGAAACGAGCCTCTTCAAGCTCCATTCAATCGAATGCAGGCCGGTGACCGCCGCGACGGGCCGGGCCAAGGCCGCGGGCAGCTCCTTTTCAACTTCTGATGACGACGAAAGGTTCGTAAGCGTCTGGTGTGATTGATATATGGTTCACGAGACTCGTCGTTCATAGCAAATGAAGGCAATGGCACATACCTGCATATCTCCGCGAACGTTTTCTAGAAGACCAGCGCACCATCCAACTTCATGTGTTTGAAGACGGAGGCGCCAGCCGAACGGACAGCGACGGTGAGAGTAGAGGGCATGGTTCTGTGGGGAATGTATGAGAAATAGACTTGTGATCGCTATGCAACAATGAGACTGGTGTATGAGGGGAAGACGTAGTCGGCTGTAGATAGCGCCCAGCAAACTTGAGAGAGCGGAAGTGGATTAACTGTGCGTCTCCCGTTGTGGTATGGTAGGTTGTCCAGTTTTCGTCAAGCCCCGCGTTGCACAGACCTCCTGGTAAATGTCAGCGCACTATTCTAGGTTATCCTCAACAAGCTTTGCAGCCGTGTATGGATACATTAGGTCCCAAAGCTTCAGAACGAGGGCAGACCACCATGTTTGGCGGCCCATAGGAGGGCGGTGTCTGTATAAAAAGACCCACGATTCCAGAGTTGATGAATGGTCAAAATGACCAGTTCAAGCATCCTGTACGCATGACATGCACGGGGCAAACGTAGGAAGTGGGACGGCCTAGAGGATTTAGCGGGAAAGAGGATACAGTCCCAATCAATAGGCCGATGCGCGGCGGCATTAGCGCCGGCATTCCAGAATGTCATCGCGTTTCACCTCTTTCAAGCTCACTTCTAAGCGCTTTGACCCATCTTTCTCGCCCACCGTTGGTCTGATCAGCAACGGCGTCATGAATCCCAATTTCGTGCTGTATTGGATGGCGGCCTTGTCAAATCAAGTGTTATTCTAGGCAACGGATCGGAAACAGAGTTGACATGTTAACGACCGATACTGATCCTGTACCCGACATGGACATACGACAATCTCATATCCCAAAAAACGCGAGACAGAGGGCTGGCCGGAAACGAGTCATGCGTCGGACTTGGCGCAGTTATGGCCACTTTTGGGGCAATCCTGTGTTGTCCGGCTGATTGTCCGTCTGATTGTCCTTCTGATTGTCCGTCTTCGGTCTCTGCACCCAACGCCTCGCCGATGTACCCAGGATAAGGTTCGAAGGACGGAAATTGCTTGAGGGCTCTGCACGTCGACGCTGATGATTGTGGCACGCTTCGCCAGATGGAAGGATCCCGTTCGGCTAGCACCACGCCATAGTCCACTTCCTGAAGAACTGGAGTAGCCAAGAATCAGGGATCGGGAAAACAGCAGCTCTGGCATATGCAATGCTCGCAGTGAAGCCATCGCGTATCTATCCATACCGCCAGGCGCAGGCTTGCGGCGGCGTTATCGCAATCGATCGTGTCAGCTGCCGCCTCAACTACATCCATACGCTTCAATCAGACATGACCATGAGCACGGAGAATAACAGTGAAGCCTTCTGAGTGTTTAGGCCTCGTTGGGCTGTTCTTCCGCATTCATGCCCGTATTCCTGCCGCCACTCTCTACAGCAACAACGTACAGCGGGTTCCGAGTTCCTCGTCTTGCCCATTTTCCATTCCCTACTATTTCACTAGGACATGTTACGGTACTGGGGTGGACGGGGTGTCTTTCTCCTCTCATTCTATACGTGTCTCGCCTTATTTGCACAGGCTTCGAGCGATTGATGACGAAAATGGTGACACTCGAACCGGATCGCCTGTGATATACTCCGTATGTGCCACAATTTCCTCTCAGCAGAATCTTCACAAAACTGATTCAGCTTTAGGGTACTCGCTGGAACTTCGGGCCCAATTGCTCTTCTTGCGGCATTCATTTTGACCCTGACCTGATATTTGATGAGACCTGGCACGAGACCACCAACGATCCTATCAGCAATCCTGAATGGCCAAAGCTGCCATCCGTCACGGTGAACTTCGCCGGCTCCGTAAGTACTCGCTGTTGGTCGAACGCTAAGTGCAACTATCTGTGCTTATCCGTTTTTGTAGGCCATTTGGGTGTTCTGCATAGTGCCTAATAACATCACACCCATGAAGGCGGATGTGTTGACATTGGCCAACCTGACTTTCATCCTCGATGGAATCCAGGTCCAAAGCTTTGTCCACGTGCCAAGCGGCTCAGAATTTTTGTACAGCCATCGGGTGTTCAGTACCGAAGGTCTGCACCCTGGACCGCACATCCTTACTTTCGAAGTCCAGAATGCATCGTACGTTGCATTTGACTATGCCATTTACACGTATGTAATGCCATTAAACACTGTCGTTCACCTGAAATTTAATATTTCGCAGCTTTGAAAACGACACCTTACCACTTGAAGCTACGGTCTCGCCATCGTCCAACATCAGTGCCCCCACCTCATTACCACAGTCCGTAATGAGCCAGACGACCATTACGACCACTTGGTCATCGGCTCTAGCCACTATAGCTAGCACCACCAGCGTCTCGCCCTCGCGGGTGAGCTCTACCCTTGCTTCGCGTACATCGAGCAATACCCTTCCAGTCGTCCTCGGCATTGCCATCGGCGCATTGTTATTCTGCGGTATTCCAATTGCGTTTTACATCGGACGTCGAAGGCGAAGGACGGGTATGATCAACCAGATTAAGGTCTGCATGGCGCAAATTGAATACCTTTTACAGTTGGGAAGGAGCCATTCATCCATTCAATGAACTCAGATCTGGGCCCGATCTCCAGCCGCTGGAATCGCGCCGTCAATCCCCAGACGCAAAGTCTACAAGGGAACGTCAGCGGGGTTGTGGACGAATCGGAACCGCGTATGGGCACGCATCCATCTCGAACCAAATCATCACGGCTCAAATTAAAGCCTCGTGTCCTTGGGCTATCCCGCGGTTTGAGGGAGCCTAACCCCGAAACTGGACGTGGGGCAGGGCAAGCCGCGTTGTCCGAAGATGGCGGACGCGCAGCAAGGCAGCCGGTGTGAACGCGACTGGAGTGGTTACGTGCGAAGGACCAACCTCACATCAACCATCTGCTCGATGGCCTACCACCACCAGCATATGATCATTCTGAAACGGGCTCCGGTCCTATATAGTCACTCTTTCAGATGTCCCCATTGACTACGCCGAATCGCAAGGCTCACGGGTGTGCAATGGTCTCGGCTAACATACTACGCATGGATATTTCTGTCCAGGTACTACAATGAGCATGCTTGTTTCTGTCCATATACTACGGATGTATCCGCAATTCTCAGATCTCACTCGTTTGGTTGTTCACGCCGTCTGTATAATCCGACCGGTGCGTAATCGTGGTCGGAGCTCCTCGCGATTGCAGCGTCAGCTCCGTTGAGAATTATAACATCATGCGCGACCCTTCCTCAAGGAAGATGCTTAGGCAACATGATGACCATACCGAAAACTACTCGACGCTTGACAAGCTCGCCTGGGAGGTAAAGGGACTAGTGGGGCTTGATGCATCTCCTTCCCTTCCGCCCTCGGATGACCTCCGGCTCGAAGATGCGATCCTCGGTGACTGTGACCTTCCGTTCGAGCCAACGAGTGAGTCAGACCGCGGTAGGTTCTGCGGAGGCGACCGCAATCCTGAGAAGCCAGGGCCTGAGCACATAAATGTCAGAACGTATTGTGAAGCGGCGACGTGGTTGACATACCGCCATGGGAGAACCCGGGGGAAGCAGGACGCTGGGACGTGAACGAGCTAGCCCGCAGGGGTGTGGAACCGCGGGGGAACCCCGGACGTGTGAGAGGGGATGGAGAGCTTGGTCGGCTTGCAGGACTAGGCGAGTGTGCATGGCGATGAGCATGTGCGGGTTGGTGGTCATGGTGGTCGTGGTCATGGTGGTGATTATGGTCGTGGTCGTGGTCATGATCGTGATCGTGCCCATGATCGTGCGCGTGTTCGTGGTCGTGTTCGTGGTCGTGCCCATGATCGTGCGCGTGTCTGTCCTCCTCATGACTGCTCTGTGAATGATGATGGTGGGCATGGCCTCCATGTACGGCGTGCCGTCCTGGCTGATCGTGCCGTATATGCGTAGACGCAGGTAGAGACGTTGCAGAGGATATAGTCTCTGCTAAGCCGGGTCGCGGCTGCAGGTCATCCGCAGGCACGAAGAGACTCTCCGGTTCATCGCCCGCCTCGAGTTCAAGGGGAAGGGACCCTGGCTGTCGATCCGCGGAAGGAGGCGGGATACGGTGAAGAAGCCCGAAGCTGAGGTTTGCACGCGTCAGGGCAACTATGTCGCAGAAAGTTCCAAACATACCCAAAGATGCATCCGAGTAAGCCCTCTCCTCCCCAATGACGATTGGGGATCACAACGACCTCTCTTATAGTGCTGTAGCCAAAAGGGTCATTAGTCACGACTTTTCACCCACATCGACAGGATATATGCGTCGAAAAGGAACATACTCAAAGTCATAAGAGTAAACGTAGATCCTAAGCGGTTTGTCGATATGCTATGACTTGCATTAGTTTGACAGTGCTACCGAGCAATGATGAGCGCTCCTTACTGCTTCGACCACGTCGTAGAAGTCCCCTTCCGCGCTCAAAGCTCCACCGGACCAGCCAATGACCTAGCATAATCAAACTTCGTTTGTTAATGTGTGGTCTTCACAAGGGCCAACACTTACCCAGTCACCATAGGGTACCAAGCCAGCCATCTCTGCGGGGCTGCCTTCCAAAACGTCCATGACGTGCCATACATCTGATATAAGCTACTTAGAAGATGCATCTACAAGGATATACGAAGCCACTTACTGTCCAATGCAGTAGAAGGGTCACATATTCGCATGCTCAAACCCAGCAGAGACGGGCGCGCGTCAGCTTCCGGCTCCGTAGGATGCGCGCCATTCGAGAGCTCGGTCCATTCGCGCGAAGGACGGATGGGGACCACTTCCAGACACAAGATATTCAGCATGCAACACGTCGTCTAAGGCCAGCTCAAGTTGGCTTTACCTCGCGTATCCTGGCTTTTGCTGTTCCAAACATACAGTCGCAACGTCTGACCCTCATGCTGCTCAACAATCTTCTCCAGCTCTGATCCCATAGCATCTATGTTGTGTGATGTGTCCTCATCGAAGCCGACGATGAAGTCGAAGAACGGCTCGATGCTAGTCTGAGAGGCTGGTGAAGCGGGTGTAACGCGCAGGATGTGCAGGCCGGATTTCGGGGAGGCGTTCGTCAGCGAGGAGGATCCTGCTCCCATGTTCCCCACAAAGTCCTCGGTAGTCTCAAAAAAGTTGCAGCAGATGGAACTAGTGCGTTGGATGCAACGGTGACTTCGGGAGTCGGGACTGGGGGCGCTCGTAACCACGTGGGCGCGCGTGGCATGACCCCGTCAGCTTCAGGCCCCGCGGCGTTCGGCGTGTAAATCATAACTCAAGCTCAACATCTGAGAGACCGCAGGCATCATCAGGAGGACGTTCCTTCGGATGCAGTGATCCAGTTTCAGCAGGGTTCCGACAAGCATGGAACAAGAGTCAGGTGCAAACGTCAACGGTCCGGTTGCTTGACAGGGATGCTCATCGATTTCCCTACAGCATCAAGAGCAATGGAGGTATTTAGAGACGAGCGTCATGGTCGTCCGTTAAATCCGTGGACGAACGCATATAAACATGTATGACGGTCTCGCCGACGCACGCCGTTGCTTGGTCTGGGAGAATAACGCGTAGTCCACTGCGGTGAGGGTGAACACCGTACGCAAAACGGTTTATCTCTTCTCACATATGCGTGTGTGGAAGACACCCGGAGGACCGGACAATCAGTAAAAATACGGATCGTGACCGTAAAGAGTGAAAATGCAGGTTCGAGATGGGGACGCCACACGCGTCAGAGGCTTCATCACCGCTCTGTATTTTCGACCTCCGGGGGCGCACCAGTCCGGCGAGACGTTGATGCTCGTCAACGGCGTTCGGACAAGGCCAACTTAGGCTACAAGCATGCGAACATGCGTGATGCTTGTCAAACAGGCTTCGAGCAGTGATGACCTATAGCTCGTGCCTGCGGTGGTCGAGAGAGAAGCCCTCGGCAAAATCTCGCTCGGATCAGCTGCCATTCCGCTCCTGGGCGCAAAGGAGCCCCTTGGCAAGCTTTTGCGAGAAGGAACGGCCGGCTTCCCACATATCACTTCTGCAAGCTGCGTCATCCGTCGTCAGCTCGGAGTAAAGACGGATAGTTAGAATATGCAAGGCGGCGAGATCAGGATGTTCCTTCTTCCCCGGATCTGGGGCAAGAGAGTTAGGTGCGTACTGGTACGAGAAACGCAGCGTAGCGGCCGTCGGTCTTGAGCGAGCGGTGATGAATGTAAAGCCACGCTGCGCTCCTCTTCCTCGTCTGGGTTCGCGTCAAAGTTCCACATGATGCGCAAATAAATAGCAGGGTTATGCTTTCAGCGACCGACCCTATACCACACCCCAGAGAATTCGATCGATGAATTGGACGACCAACGCGAACAACGCGATGAAGAAGCATAGTACGATTGCATCCGGGGAGCATCCAGGGTGCAACCGACGTTGCTCCACCTGGGACGAGGCCGTCGGATAATTGCGAACAGGCCCGCGTCGAGGAACACGATCCGGAGATCGCGGGCTATTTGCACGAATCAGGGGGCGCGTGAACACACGCGCGGTGTCATAGGGCAAGCCGTACGAGCGAGAAGGCCAGGCGACAGGAGAAGGCCGGCGATGGCGTACCAAATAAGTGACGGTAAAGCCACCAGCGTGACGACTGGCGACGGGTTTGCGTAGATGGCAAGAAAAGGGATCGCACCAAAAAAGAATCTTGGCAGCATGTGAAGCGGCGTACAAGGTCGCGACAGCTGATGTTGCTGTTCAGCGTAGACCCGATAGACACCGATTTCGATCTATCAACTCCGTGCTTCATCACGGTCCAGATCGCAGTAAGGTGGATGGAGACCATGTAAACGTGCGAGTTCGCCATGACGAGGCCTCGGAATCGAGCGGAGACGGCACACCGCATCGATGCGTAAGGAGCGAAGAGTAATGGGGTCGAATATCATATGTACCGAGTACATCTGCCGTGCAAGGGGGATCCCAGGCCTGTCCAGCCGGAAGATATACCAGACAAGACTGTGTTCACATGATTTGGACGGTGAATGAATGCGAGAACTTGCCTGGGTTTGAATCTGTTGAAGAAATTCGCGTCGCTATGATCGAGGAAGGACAGCGCGCGCGTCGGTCACGGCGGTCGGGTGGCGGAAGAGGAGGCGCGGAGGTATTACGTAAAACACACCCGGCTTCACACCGACTTTTTGCTGGCACGGCAGACGTCCTTCGCTGGAGGCGCGTTCTTGGTCGATATAGGCTGCAAACGCGCAGAAAATAGCGTTGAAATGCGGTGAGGAGCAGTTACCGTCGAAAGAAAGACGCGATACTGAGCATATGCGTTCGTAGCTGACTTATGTCACTTTCGCGACTCAACCTCCTTCGACCTCAAGTCCTTCCTCACATTCGTGTCATACAGCTCATCCAACGCCGCCAACAGATACATATCAAGCTATATGGAGTGCGAACCTATTCGAAAGGTATCTCCAAGTATGGGCAAGTCGTCGCAAAACGCGACCGACAAAGCGAGGTTTACGCACCTCCCGTCTCCGGGTCTTCTCTGCCCACGGCTACCTTATTGGAGCGGATCAACAACTCATATTCGTCAAACAACTGGGAGGATACAACGACTGAGGGTACAGCGGAGAATGTCCCTCGGAACACGGAGGGATCGGCAGGGGCGGACACGGAATCGCTGGACGCGTACTTCGCCCTCCGACACAGAGATCGTGGCACCATCCTCCAACTTCCACCATCCGTATTCACCCGCCTGTCCCAGAGCGCATTCAGCCTCGAATCCGTGGCCGCGTTGGCGGACGTCGCCCAGGACGCCGTGGAGGCCTTCGCGCGCGACGAAGACGAACGCGCCCGTCAGCTGCGGCATCTCATAAACCTCGCCGCCCGCCTCCCGGACTTCCCCCGCCTTCGGATCCTCTCCATGCTGCGCACGCTGCAGCTCTGCACCAACGTGCCCATGACCCTGTCGCAAACGACGCTCGCCGCGCTCCTCGACGGCATCTTCCGGGCCCCCTCCCCAGAAACGCGCGTCGACCGCGCCGTGCTCCGGCTCATCCAACCGCTTTTCGTCGCGTACATCCGCGACGACGAGCTCTCCGCCCGCTCCTTCATACAGCGCTCGGCCCGCACCGCGCACGCCGACTTCGTCTGGGCCGCCTTCGCCGCCGTCGTCCGGCTCGCGCACTGCAGCCTCCCCCAGGAATCGTTCGCGCTCTTCGAGGCGCTCACCGAGGCGGGCTACGTCCCGCCCGAGGCGACGCGCGACCCGCTCGTGCAATCCGGCACGTCCTTCGAGGCCATCGTCCTCGCCGGCCTCGTCCGCGCCGCGCTGCACTGGGGCTGGCTCGGGCGCGCGATCGCGCTCCTGGACGACCGCGCGGACCATGTGTCGGCGATCGAGCCCGCGCTGCACGACTTTATCGTCGACGTCATGTACTCGCTCCTCCGCGGCGGAAAACCGAACCACGTCCGCGCGGCGGCGACGGTGCTCGCCAAGATCGTCCGGCGCGGGTACGCCACGCGGCGGTTTCCGCCCGACCGCCTCTTCCGGCTGTTCTACGACCGCGCGCTGCACTACAGGCTGTCGAGCGTCGCCGCGTTCGTGTTTTCCGCGACGGTGCCGGGCGACCGCGAGCACCGGTTCCCGGTCCCGGCGGGCCCGAGCTTTTTGTGGCTGTTCAAGCACCTGGCGGTGGAGGAGAAGAACGTGCATTTGGCGAGGGTGCTCGTGGAGCGGCTCGCGGAGCAGCAGGAGGAGACGCCGATCTCGATGTACAGCCGCGGCAAGATCGTGGCGATCGCGGCGGAGAACGGGTACGGGCGGTCGGCGCGCACGGTGTGGGAGCGGTGGATGAAGGAGAGGGATTGGAGGCAGGTGGCGGGGTACGCGCCGGCGATGCTGCGCTTGGTGAGCCTGTATATGGCGAAGGTGCGCCGGATCGAGGAGCGCTTGCCGGAGGGCGTGGTGGATATGTTGGACGCGGAGGAAGGCGAGGCGATCGTCCGTCCGCCTAGCGCCGAGCAGGAGGAGAAGCGTCTCGCCGCCCTTGCCCGCAGGCAACACCAAAGCGTCGTCGCCGAAAGTCTCGACACGGACGTTATAGGATACGAGGCGGAGGACGACTCGCAGAAGAAGAAGGAATCGGCGTCGTCGCCGCCTGCGGAGATGCCGGACGACGACGATCTCCTTGGCTACGGCGAGGAGGTGCGCGACCAGGTCGCTCTCATGAAGGACTACCTCGACTTTGCGCAACGGGTCGCCGCGGAGTTCCGCAAGGTGCAGGAACCGATCCGGGACGCGCCGCACGCGGCGCTGAACGCGCTCGCCCGGGCGTACTTCCTCATCGGGGACTTTCCGAGCGGCTTCGAGCTGTTCCGGGTCGTCTTACGGCGGCGGGAGGTGCCGGACATGCGCGACCTCAACGTGGCGCTGTCGGCGATGGCGGAGGGCAGCCCGCGGTCGGCGGCGGCGTGGATCAAGCGGATGATCAGGAGGGGCGTCGAGCCGGACGAGGTGACGTTCGGGACGGTGATTCACCAGGCGTTCACGCACGACGACCGGGCGCTGGTGGAGTGGCTGCTCAGGACGGCGCGGACGCTCGGGCACGGCAAGCTGACGAACAAGTCGATGTCGGCGTACATACGGGGCCTGCTCTCGGATCGCCGGAACGGGCAGGAGGGGCTGCGGCAGGCGCTGGAGAGCGCGATGACGCTGATCGAATCGGCGGTGGGGGGGCCGTACGTGGCGACGGCGAACATGGGGGAGCTGTGCGTGGCGACGGCGCTGGAGGCGGACATGCCGGCGATGGCGTTCAGGTTCTGGAAGATGCTGATCGCGGGGCGGACGGAGGAGGGGGACGCGGAGCAGGTGGGGCAGCGGCGGGCGATTGCGACGCGGCTTCGGGCGCACGTGTCGGCGGGACGGATGGGTGCGGGTGCGGCGGAGGGGATGCTGCTGGAGCTGGAGGGGCTGGGCGTTCGTGTGTAGTGGCTGGTGTATTTTCGCGGGCAATAGAAGCGCGGACGTGATTGGTGCGATGGGGGCGATGGGCGGCGTGAGAGTGCGGGGAATCAGCCCCGGACCAGGTGGGATCCCGGCCCGGGAGAAACTCGGGGGAGCGCACGTCTGTCTGGGGCGCGTGACCTGGGGTCGGACGCGCGCGCAGGCCCTGACGGGCGTCGGCCGGATTGGGCCTTCGATGCTGCATCGGGCGAGAAGCGACGAGTCTATGTCGATAGCCTCCGCGAGACGGGCAAGCAACAGACAACAAGCACACTTCAAAATCACCACCACCTCCTTCTCCGCCAAGCCCCCCACACCCCCGCCGCCGACAGCCATCACCGCACCCACCCACGGCCCTCGCTGCCCATGCCCGTCTCGCGCGCAAAAAAAGACGGCTCTTCGTCCGACGACACTGGGAAGGACGCCGAAAACAACAAGGTTCACGTTAAGAGAAAGTCAGTATGCGTGCGCACACACCGCCCACGCCGCGCGACCCCCCGGGGTTTCTCCGTCCCCACCCTCCAGGCCCGACTCGCTTTCTACCCGCGCGTCGACGCCCCACACCCGTCCCGACCTTCGCGTCGACATTCCCCGCCCCACCTCTCGCCCATGTTGTATTTCGTCTCCCCTTCTCCTCCTCTCCGTCGTCCGAACCTGTCGCTGACTGTCTGTTCTTTTCTGTTTGCCCCCCCTCCCCTCGTTCAGGCGCCAATCGCAGAGTAAGCGACTCCTTGAATTCGCTGCGTTCGGACCGGGGTCTGATATCGCTCGTCGCTCCAGGCTGTGACGCGTGCCGCGCTCGCAAGGTACGATGCGCTCGCGAAAACCCGGAAGACTCCAAGCAGTCCTGCAAGCACTGCATCGCCCTCGGCATCCCCTGCACGTACGACTACCAGCCCAAAAAGCGCGGGCCGCCTAACCTGTACGGAATCTCTCGCCCACCGATCTCAGAATCCGCGCAGCGGCGCCAGACCGGGCTAACGATCTCGTCTGCCAGATACCTGAGGCGCCTGCAAGAGGCCGCAGCCGCCGCGGCCGCCGCGCAGCAAGACGGGGGCGGGGGCGGGGGCAAGACCGAGAGCTCGGCGTCGCCCAAGTCGACGAACGGGCTCCCGAGCCCGACGCTCACGACGGCGACCCAGGCGTCCGCGACCTCGCCCTTCTTGGACGCCTCCCTCGGCTCGATCTCGCCCAACCTCCCGCCGTCGCGGTACCCGATCGTCGCCGACACCTTCAACCAGTTCCCGTCCCTCCACATCTCGTCCTCCGCGTTCTCGCTCTCGGACTCGTCGGGCCGGTCGACGCTCGGCGGCGGCGGTGGCGGCGGCGAGAACGGCTTCGGCTCTCCATCCTCGTCGGACCAGTACAACACCTACCCGCTCCACAACTGGTCGTACAAGCAGCACACGGCGCTCCCCCTGCCCTCGCCCCAGGTCATCCCGCCCCTATCGTACTACTACCGACCGCACCGGCTCGAGGACGTCGCGCCCCGGGACACGATCTCGCTCATCATCGCGCTCTTCTTCGATTTCGTCTACCCGCTCACGCCCTGCATCCACAAGCCGTCCTTCATGGCCGACCTCCACGCGCGCAGGGAGGAGCGCGACCCGCTGTTCTTCGCGCTCGTCATGTCGACCGTGGCCTCGACGTTGGTCCAGGTCCCGCGCTCGTACGTCCCGATGGACCGCCCCGCCGTCCGCAAGCTCGCGCAGACGTGCTACGAGGCCAGCAGACACATCTCCGTCGCGACCTACGACCCGCCGACGTCGATGCACGTCGTCGTCCGATACTTGTACGTACCCGTCTCGATATGTCAATTCCGTCACGCGGCCCCATCCTGATGAGCGATATTATATTCATCCCCGTGCCTTTCCTTTTTTTTCCCTCCCCCTCTCCTTTATCATCCTATTTGCCACGCCCCCCCCCCCCTTTCTATTTATACAGCGACTGCGTGTATCACTTCTGCGAAGGTCACGATGCGACGCAGCACGCGGCGTTCGGCGAGGCGGCGCACATCGCCGTGACGCTCCGGATGCACGAGGAGGCGTCGTACGAGGGCTTGGACCCGATCGAGAGCGAGGTCCGCCGCCGGACCTTCTGGTTGCTCTTCGACGGTGCGTCTGCATTACTCTTCTACCGGCCGTTTCGGACCGCAGAAGTACTGAATCGGGGCGTGCCCTTTGCTCTTTTTTTGTTTGTTTTTGGCTTCATGCAGCGGACAAGTCGATGTCGATCTTGCTCGGCCGCCCGATATGTCTACGCGACGAGGATTGCACGGTGCATTTCCCGAAAGAGCTCGACGACGAATAGTGAGCAACGCGCGGAGCGCGATCGATCTCGTCGTCCATCACAGACCGTCCTGACGTATCGTCGATGCTCTTCCCTCCCCTCCCCCCCATCCCCCCATCCTTCTCTCTCTCTCTCTCTCTCTCTCTACCTCCCTCTCTGCGATAGCATCACGCCGAGCGCGTACCTCCCGCAGCCGCACGGCAAGACGGCGCTCGTCTCCGGCCTCAACTACATCTCGCGCATCTTCGCGCTCCTCGGCGAGATCCTCGTCCGGATCCGGGTCGACAAGCGGTCGCCGCCGCAGGGGCAGTTCGCCACCGCGCGGCTGGAGGAGGTGCAGACGCTGCACGCGCGCATCCTCGCCGCGCTCGTGCACTGCCCCGAGCCGCTCCGCCTCGCGGCGAGCCACCCGGCCGAGTACGGCGGCGCGGCGTTCAGGCAGAGCACGTTCGCGGAGGTGAAGGACTTTTTCGATAACCCGAACGCGTCTCGGGCGAACGCGCTCAACCCGTTCTTGGTCATGCGCGCGAACTTGTATGTCACCCAGGTGAGCGTCGCCCGCTTCTTTTTTTTGGTCGATTGGGGTGTCTCTCCGGCGTGGGTGCTGACGTTGGCGTTCTTGCGTGTTTACCAGCAACTGGTCCGATTCGTCATCGAGCAGTACCG
Organism: Punctularia strigosozonata HHB-11173 SS5; assembly: GCF_000264995.1. NCBI lineage: Eukaryota > Fungi > Basidiomycota > Agaricomycetes > Corticiales > Punctulariaceae > Punctularia > Punctularia strigosozonata. The sequence goes on from NW_006767434.1 coordinate 1,407,168, forward strand.
GGACGAGCTTATATTGTCGTTGCAAGGCACGCTCGACGAGAACAGGGTCGCCGAGGACCGCCAAGCCGTCGCGAGCGAGCTGCTCAATATACTGCACAGCATCCCCATTCAGTCCATCGCCACGAACGGACCCTCCCTGGTCAGCTGCTCCCTCAGATTCTCTTTCCTCACCCCCCCTTTTTTTTGTTTTTGTACGCTGACGTTGGGTGTTGTTCCGCGGGCAGGTCCACAAAGTGCGTTTCGTCGCATCGACGTTATTGGATACGGTCCGGAAGGCTGAGACGGCGCCCGCGTCCGCCGCGCGAGCGCACGCTTATCTATGGGACTTCCTGTCCATATTATCGGAGATCGAACGCAACTACCTGTGAGTTTCGCTCCCCCTCCCCCCCCCTCCTCTCGTAACCGCCAAGACACGTCATCGTTGACGCGGCGCTGCGCGCTTGTTTAGGCTCGACGATGACAGGGACACCGGTTCGAGCGGCGATGGTTTGTCGTTGGTGGGAGGCATCGGCGCGAGCTGAGACGACGGGCGGTGCGATCCGGCAGCGGGACTCCCATGACGGCTTGCTCGCTCGTCCCGCGTCCATCCTGGCGCTCTGCGGCTTACTCCCATCGCGCTGTTTTTTTATCTTTTTGGTTCCTTCCTCCTACATACTATCCATGGACGACGACCGTGTTTATCTTTTCGTCTGCTTTCGTGCTTGCTATGGGTGGACCCGCCGTTATCTATTTCCCTGGTGTTGTTGTTCATGATACTTATTTCCTAACGACGAGGGCTCTGTATGCTGGCGTCCACGGTCCGCAGCACCCCCTCGGTCTGTATATTTCAAGAATACCCCCCCTCCCCCTTTTTCCTGCCCTGCCCTGCCTCCTCCAAACTTGCCGCAATTGTAGTCCTAGCGTCCCTGCATTAATGTATTCACGTCTCGTTTTTCGATTGAGACTCGGAATGTTATAACACGCGCGCCGTTCTTGGCATTGTCACACACACATGAGAACGGGGTTTTTTTTTCGGTGACGTTGAACGAAAATGTGGCGAGTGCGGCCTTACGGGTGACGTCCGGAGCATGGAGGAGCGTGGGCGGGTGACCTGAGGTGACGCGCGCGTGGCGGGCGTGACAGAAGAACTCCCGTCGCGACCCCGGGACCTATACGCGTCTAGCTCTAGGGTACTCTAATACAGTTACGCTACGAACACCTGGAGCCGACTTCTGACCACGTCGTCGTCACCGGTGCCGACTCCGCCCACAGAACGACAATGGAAGCCGGATCCAAGTCCGTCCCGGTCCAAATCACCGAAGGTACGAGCCTCGCGGCATCCTTTGTCGGGACGCGCGAGAGACGCGCGCAGCTGTCCAAACGCCTGCGCGTGATGTTCCTAACTTTACGCGCCTGTACAGATGAAGCGGCCGTGTATGACCGGCAGATACGTCTCTGGGGACTCGAGGCTCAACAGAGGTCAGTGTGGCTTTCGTGCATTGCGTCCGCGATATCCGCCGCGCCGCGTTTGCGTAAGTGGTCCTGGGACCGGATCACAAGCATAGCGCAGAGACGTCCCCGTATCGCGGGTGCATTCGCATCATCATAGCTGGGGGGGGAACGAAAGGGTCTTATCAGGGCTTTGATCACAGGATGCGCAATGCCACGATCCTAGTGGTCAAGCTCAAGGGCGTCGCGACCGAGGCGGTGAAAAATATTGTATTGGCCGGTATCGGTAGGCTCGTCATCGTCGACGAAGACGACGTCGCGCCGGAAGACCTCGGCTGCAATTTCCTCTTGCGCGACGAGGACGTTGGAAAAAAGGTGAGCTCAGCAGAAGCCGTTTCCGTTCGTCTCTCGTTTCGCCCGACCTATACCACGCGGGTCGCGTGATGATGGCGCGCTGTTCTTTGCCTTCCCGGTGGCCCCTCGCTGGCATTGGATTCTCGTCTGCGCTGGGCCGATATGGCAGGTCGGGGCATGCTTCCGCTCGCTTGATCCTCGGGAGTATCCTCCGTCCGGGCGATGCACGATACCCCTGCTGCCCCCCGCACACGTTCGGCCTATCGTCGCTAATATCCTTCGCCATACCGGGCTCCTGTCAAGGCTTGCTATATTTCGCCTGGCTTTTGAGCACGGCTGCCACGGGTCGCGACCACATGTTTACCTCTGGACGATCGACGCCGCCCGACCCGGCCTTCGGAGTGACTTTGCGCCCGCCCGCTGGTGCCTATCAGCGGGTGGGGGATCCTCCCGCCTCCACATGTCTCGGCGAAAAGGACGATGGCATCTGCCACACGGTGTTCCAGTCAAAACGTTCGAGGATCGCTCGTTTGAATTGGGCGGTACCTATCGCGCAATGATTCGTGCGGCTCGACGGACTGGCTTCTGCAGTCAATTGTATTCATATCGTATCAAGCTCGATAACGGCTCTCACGATCGACGACGATTCAATCCGGCCTTCTCTTCTTTTTTTCCTCGTTTTCTCGGGGCTGGCTGCACCGGGCGGCTCTTTCCTCTCGAACCTTCCCCGCGCATAAACATGACACAACTGACGCTTTGCGTGCTCTGCAGAGGGCTGAGGCCGCGAAGCCGAGGGTGGAGAGCCTCAACCCGCTCGTGACCGTCGAAGTGATCACATCATACGACGTCTTGCGGCCGAGCAATATCGATGCGACGCTGCAAGGCGTCGACCTCGTCTGTGTGACCGAGTTCGACAAATTGAGTCTGGTCGGTCGATCCCCCCTCGTGGAACACACCCCTAAAGGCTCACTGGTGCGCACAGTTCGAGCTCAACGAGGCCTGCCGCAGGCTGAACAAACCGTTCTACGCCGGCGGAAGCTATGGATTGCTCGGCTATATTTTCTGCGACTTACTACAACATGAGTATATCGCTCCGTGAGTTCTTTTTGTTTCAATGCGCAAAGCCGACCTCGAGGGACCCCCTAATTTGCTACTATTCAGAGATCGCTCGGGCCAAAAAGATGCACCGAAGACCTCGAGAGCGACCGTGAACTACTGCCCCCTTAACGTCGCTCTGCAACACAAATGGAGCGGGATGACGAGGCGGCAGACCAAAGAGCTGAACCTGCATGTCGTGTTCACCGTGCTGGGTGAGACATCGGTTGTTGCTCATGGTTTCATGAAACGTCTTTCGAACGGAGATCCCCCCATTCTTTGTTTTGTTTCAGCTCTATGGGAGTACCAGGCCGCGCACAAGACGCTCCCCGATGACGTCTCTGCTGCTGCAGAACTGCAGACGCTCGCGACGTCATTATTGGCCGCGGCACAGCTCAACACGCAAGCCAAGGTCGCCATACCGGAGGAACTGACCACGTACGCTTTCTTGTGTTTCCTTCCGCTCGTTCTACGCGCTCGTCTGCTGACCTGAACGACACGGTAAGGTCCATGGCGACGACGGCCGCTCACGAGTTCTCGCCGGTATGCGCGGTGATTGGAGGCATGCTCGCTCAAGATATATTGAAAGCGTTGGCCGCTCGGGAACCGCCCATCGCCAACTTCCTCACCTTCGACGGCTCAACGGGAGCCGCCACCGTTTGCCGCATGAACATGTAGCATGATTTTCTGGCACCGAAAAGCTTGCGACGACACATGCTCCTGTTTGCGATTGCAGTACCAGTATACATTCCCTCGAGGTCTCCTAACAGTACACCATGATCCAATATCAAAAGCAATAAGGTTTAGGCTTCATATGCTTTCCGCTGTATGCCCGTCCCGCGCCCCTAGCCCCGACGTACGCGCCCCGTCATTATTATAGAAGTGCTGATCCCGCCGGGTGTAACCTCGGAGCGTGCCTGGACGTCTGCGTTACGCAGGCGGGCGATCTCCCTTAACAGGCCCTGAGGCACCGCTGGCCCAACGATCTGCAGTTTCCGAAGACCCGGCGACGTATAAGAAAGGCCCAGGATGAAACGTTGCGAACACCATCGCCCTTCCGCATGCAGTGAATCGAGAGTGGAGATGTGGTGCACGGCGGGTAGGAAGGCCGGCAGGGCACGAAAGGGTCGGCCTGGACGGCCTAGATCTACGAGATGGAAGGTCGTGATAACGGGCATGGACAGCATGGCGAGCAGTTGGATGACTTCGGACGGGACATCCCTCCCGCAGACGCGCACGCGCAGGATCTGCAGGTGCTGTAACGGCACGATCCCGCAGAGGTCACCCGAGCGGTGGTCGTGATCGGCCTGCGCCGTCTTCGGCCGCTCGTCCGGAAACATGATGTGCAGCTCGCGGACGGATCGGGAGACGGAGAGCATCTCGGCCACCTCCGCCACCGCCGCGTTGCCCCGGGTGAACCCGTGGAAGGTCAGGTCGAGGTACGTGAGCCGTTCGTAGAGGGAGGGGGTCCAGGCGAGGCGCAGGCCCTGGACCCTGAGCGTCCGCAGGCGGGGCGCGACGCCGTTGAAGAGCGCAAACTCCTTCGAGTCGTCGTTGCGCGGGAAGCAGAGGGTGAGCGCTTCGAGGCGGGGCGCCTCGACCCTCGCGCTGTCGCCGCAGCAGGGCGAGAGCAGCGCGTTCCAGAGGAGCGGGGCGTACGCGCGCTCGTCGAGGCGGATGCGGAGCGAGCGCCAGCGCCGGATGAAGGGCGTGACGGCGTGCGTGTGGAGCTGCACGCAGCGCGCGTCGAGCGGCCAGATGCGCGTGGAGAAGTCGACGTCGAGCGAGCAGCGCTTGGCGCGGGCGATGCGCTCGGCCCACATCGCGGTCCGGTGGTCGACGAGGACGCGCCGCCAGAGGATCGGGCTGGCGTGCACGGCGAGGTAGCGCCAGTGCGCGCAGACGCCGGAGATCGAGACGGGGGCCATGGGGTCGGAGTGGGTGGCGAGGAGGAAGATGTCGACGAGGATTTCGTCGGGGAGGGTCAGCACGGGGTGTTGGGTGAGCGATTTGGGGCGGGTCGGTTGCGGCTTTCCGCATCGTCTGGAGTCGCGGCTCTTCGAGCTCCATCGGTCGGACTCGACGCGACGACGGTGGGTAGGTAGGCTGAAGGTCGATTGGATGGTCAATGGAATGTCACATATCGAGGACAGCTCGTGAGGCGTCGACTCACCGCGTCCCGTACACTGTGGTTTTCATCGTGTTCAAGAACGACGGGCTCAGCACGAGCTCGCGTCGCCTCGTGCGCTTCAAGGTGCCAGGCATAATGGAGTGTGAGAGGGCGCCCCGCCGCAGACGACGGCGGTGGGCGGTGGGGGGCCTCGATCCCTGCGTCCCGTAACCATTATGAGGGAGGGTTTCCACCCGGGCTTGGGAGTTTCCGAGGGGGTGCCGGACTTGGAGAGGGCGGTTGTAAAGGGCTGCGGCAGGGCGCTTAGATCGACGTTCGCTGGCTGGTGGTCCGAGGCGAACATAATAAGGCAAATGGCTCCCGGCGAACGGGGCTCGTGCATTGTCCCTTCGAGTTCGAGCGCCACTGGCAGGTCTTGTGCTCAGCGGGCTTTCGCAGGTATTTTATCGATTGCGAAGCGGAAGGCTTTACATAGCAGGGTTTGAGGGTTGGTGACCTGCAGGCAAGGATCCAATAAGCTGTAAGATGAACTGCGTTCGCGGAGACGTCACTCCTGCCGGAGCCGGTATGGAGACCGGGTGGCACAGCAACCGATCGAGCTGCACCAGGCTCTCGATCTCCCTCTGTGAAGTGGTGAAATGGAAGCAAAAACGTCTCCTAGCATCATATAATGATACAGGTTCTATTGTACTCCTAGCGAAAGGGGATCGATACCGTCCGCTCAAAAAGTCGTGAGATCGAGCAAAGAAAAGAATGAACGAATAACACGATCCACGCGGAGAAAAGAAGAGGCTCGATTTCGTCAGGAAGGGGGGAGGGGGGGTAATCATGGATAGTCTGTGTGTACCATTGCGTCGCGAGGGTGCATGCAGAAAGGGGGGCGGCTAAGGGAAGGGGGCCGTCAAATCGACGAGACGAGTAAAGATTGCGTAGGATATTACTACAGTGCGCGGGTCAATAAGTGAGGGAGGTTTGCATGCTAGGGGCGATGTCCGTGGTGCGCGAGCTGCCGGTGAGCGTGAGGTTGGGGTGTGTCGGGGGTCATTATCGAGATCGTGAAGCTGGAGAGCGAGGTGTCAGGGTCGTCTAGAAGCATCCGTCGTAGAGCGAGTTTCGAGGGAAAGAGTAGCCCGCTTGGGCCCATGTCGTGAGGTTCGCGTTCGTGTACGCGTTGAGATGCCTAGAAGGGACCAAGGGTCAGAAAAAAGTGTCGCCTTACTGGTTGGGTCAGAGACGACGCACTTCTCGATGTAGTCTGACGTTGGATGGCTGCGGGGGTTGCATCCGATGGCGTCAGAGCTCGCGCCCTCGCGCTGGTAGACGCGCACGTAGTCGATATACATCTTTGCCGGAAATTGGAGGTGCTTGAAGTCTTGTCCTTGGAATGAGGGTGACATGCCGAGGTTGAAGATGATGTACTAAGAAAAAAAAAGGTCAGCCGAAGGTACGGTGATCGAGATGAACCTGCGCACCATGGGCTCCTCGGGGATGAGGCGAGCGCTGACTTGCGTCGTGCTATCCGGTCCGATGGCGCTCGCGGTCGCCGTCCACGCCTTCGTGCCTTGGCTGAACCACGTCACGTACCCGTCGTCCCGGTTGCTCGGGTCCGAGAACCACTCGAAGCCGTACGTCGCGAAGCCGTTGTCGTTGTAGTTCGCGCTGTCGATCTCGGTCACGCCCGAGAGCGCCTGCTGGTACAGCCCGCCCTTGTACGTGTTGTATTTAGTGAGGGTGTCGTCGTAGATCGTCGCCCCGTCCTGGTTGAACGTGTACTGGTAGTTGTAGGGCGCCGTCTGGAGCGACTGCGAAACTTCGCCTTCGAACTTGCTCACGTCCACCTGCGTTTCGAACACGTCGATCTCGGGCACGCCGCGCCCGGTGTCGATGGAGGGGCCGGGGTGGTCAGAGTCGGGGCAGGTGCAAGCGGAGAGCCGTTGTCCAGGGAGGAAGGAGATCGGGCCTCCATCTGAACCACCCGTAGCCGCCGCGTTCGGGGTACCGTCTTTCGTCGTTTGATTGGGGAAGGTACCGAGGTCACAGGTGTCGTAGCTGTAGGGCCACATGCCTTCGGTGGTGGCGCCGTAGCCGGCCCTGCCGAGGTTGCCCATCGTCCATACGGCTGTCGAGGAAAGCAAGTCAACCAAGCCGAACGTAAGAAGCGCGGAGATTGAGCGCACCTGGCCAGAGACCGGGCGCTTGCGGGCTGCCGGGCATACTGACGGAGACCTCGATGTAGCCGGTCGTGAAGCAAAACTTGTTCCAGGACTGGAGCATCCCGCTGCGGAAGTTGAGGTTGTGGTTCTCGACTTCGTCCATGGTGATGACGAGCTTGCCGTCCTCGGTCGTGACCGCGACGGGGTCGTACCACTCGAGGTCGCCCGTGGGCCAGTAGTTGAGGTCGACGGCCTCCCAGTACGGGTCGTCGCCGGGGTAGAACGAGCGCCCGGGTGTTTCGAACTCGTCGCTGAAGACGAGGTTGTATTGCGTCTTGCCGTCGGTGCCGACCCGGGTGTGGAATTCGGAGGGCGTGGCGTCGTCGACGAGGGAGGGAACGTTGGGTAGTTTGGGGATCTGCCCGGTGGCGTTGATCCCGCCCAGGTTGAAGCCGTTGCTCGTCAGATGGCGCTTCCGGAACTCGGCGATGATGGGGTAGCCCGCGAAGAGCAGCAGGAGGCCGCCGATGAGGACGAAGATGGCGGAGGCGTTGATCCAGCCTCGGAGCGAGAACGGGTCGAAGTGGCGGTCGAGGGCGGCGTCGCGGACGGGGTCGGGGTTGTGCAGGATGTCGTCCAGCTCCGAGTCTTTGGTGTCCCACATCGTGGCGGGCACGGTCGAGGTGTTCACCCGTTGCACGGGCGGCTTTTCTACGTGGGACGAGCCCTCGCTGGGGGCGACGCTGTAGTGCGCGTAGGTGTTGGGCGGTGCGGCGGGGACGGCCTGTTGCTCGTACTGCAAGCGCTCCGTCTCAGCCGATGGGCTCGCGTGAGAGGATCATTGAACGAGGAATGCGCTCACCGAGTATGGCCCGTATCCGTTGCCGATCTGGCCTGTGGCTACGCCCCGATAGACGTCTTGCGAGGGGGCGAGCGGCGCCTGGCTGCTGGCCTGACTCCGGCTCGAGGACGCGCGCGAGGGCGACGCCTGCGGCTGGCGGGACGTCCGTGGGCCTTGCGGATGGCCGGTTGATGCGGTGTAGCGGGACGCCGAGTACGCGCTCTGGGCGCTCTGGGGGACGGCGTAGTACTGGTGGGGATTGACGCTGGGCGCGGGGACCCGTCTGCTAGGCATGTCGAGGTCGTCGAGGTCGTCGTCGTCGTGCAATGGCAGACGCTGCGGGGCGTGCCAGTTGGGCTTGTACCACGGTGGCGCTGGGTCTCGGTGACGCTCCCCGCGATGGGAACGGCCCACGGGGGCATGCGTCGAACACGCGCCGAGTCACGTGATTTTTGTGCCGAGAGTGCTCTTCGCACGCGGCACAGCTTCAGGCTTTTTCGGGCGGAGCGCGCGTCGGAGCGTAAAGATGGATGATTCACCGGGCTGGGAGGAGTCTGGGCGACGCACCTCTCAGCTGTCCGCGTCGTTGGTCATCTCACGCCAAAACCTCTTCGTCGCCACCACCGACGATGAGCATCCCGCCTCCTCCCCCGGGCTACGTGCCCTCCATGGCTGGAATGCCACCTCCGCCTCCGGGCGCACCGTCTGGCATGCTGCCGCCGCCACCTGGCGCGCCGAGTGGTTCGAAAATGCCGCCGGAGGTCCTCAAGCAAAAGTCGCAGAAGTGGATCCAGATGCAGAACAGGCGCTACGGGGAGAAGCGCAAGGGCGGATACGTGGACATAGGGAAGCAGGTCAGTCCCAGTTCGCTTCGCATGTTGCGCTGAAGCAGCGGGCTTATCCGTTCGTTTTGCCGTGTCGCAGGATTTGCCGCCCGAGCACGTTCGCAAGATCATCAAGGATCACGGCGACATGAGCAACCGCAAGTTCAGGAACGACAAGCGGGTGCATCTCGGCGCGCTCAAGTACGTGCCTCACGCCGTTATGAAGCTGTTGGAGAACCTACCCTTCCCCTGGGAGCAAGTGCGCGAGGTCCCGGTCCTCTACCACATCACGGGCGCCATCACGTTCGTCAACGACATCCCGCGGGTCATCGAGCCCGTCTACCATGCGCAGTGGGCGACCATGTGGCTCGCCATGCGTCGCGAGAAGCGCGATCGACGGCACTTCAAGCGCATGCGTTTCCCGCCGTTCGACGACGAAGAACCACCTCTCGACTACGGCGACAACGTTTTGGACGTGGAACCGCTAGAAGCCATCCAGCTCGAGCTCGACCCGGAAGAAGACGCCGCCGTCATTGATTGGTTTTACGACGCGAAGCCTCTCATCGACACCCCGGCGGTCAACGGCCCATCGTACAGGTACTGGTCGCTCGACCTGCCCGTCATGGCCAACCTCTACCGCTTCGGCCGGACCCTCCTCTCCGACCGCACCGACATCAACTCGTCATACCTCTTCGACAAGAAGTCGTTCTTTACCGCCAAGGCGCTCAACATGGCCATCCCGGGCGGGCCCAAGTTCGAGCCGCTTTACCGCGACCTGGACACGTTCGACGAGGACTGGAACGAGTTCAACGACATCGGCAAGGTCATCATCCGCCAGCAGATCCGCACCGAGTACCGCGTCGCGTTCCCGCACCTGTACAACTCGCTCCCGCGCTCCGTCCAGCTCTCCCCTTACCACGCGCCGAAGAACGTCTACATCCGCACGGACGACCCCGACCTGCCCGCGTTCTACTTCGACCCTCTCATCAATCCCATCTCCCTCCGCGGCCTAAACAAGGGCGCGCCGCTCGTCCCGCACGAGGACGTCATCTTCGGGCCGAACGGCGCCGACGACGACGACTTTGAGCTGCCGGAGGAGGTCGCGCCGTTCTTGGAGGATAAGGAGCTCGAGAACGACCTCACGGCCGACGCCATCGCGCTGTGGTGGGCGCCCGAGCCGTACTGCCGGCGCTCGGGGCGCATGCGCCGTGCGCAAGATATACCGCTCGTCAAGAACTGGTACCTCGAGCACTGCCCGCCGAACCAGCCGGTGAAGGTTCGCGTTTCGTATCAGAAGCTGCTGAAGGTCTTCGTTCTTAATGAGTTGCACACGAGGCCGGAGAAGGCCATGACGAAGAAGAACTTGTTCAGGCAGTTGAAGGCGACCAAATTTTTCCAAACGACGAGGCTTGATTGGGTAGAGGCCGGCTTGCAGGTTTGCAGGCAGGGATACAACATGCTGAACCTGCTTATTCACCGCAAGGTTTGCTCGCAAATCGCCTATATGCGTAGCTGGTATACTGACAGTCTCTCTCTCCTAAGAACCTGAACTACCTACATTTGGATTACAACTTGAACCTGAAGCCGGTCAAGACGCTCACGACCAAGGAGCGTAAGAAGTCGCGGTTCGGAAACGCGTTCCACTTGTGCCGTGAGATCCTACGCCTCACCAAGCTCGTCGTCGACGCCAACGTTCAATACCGCCTCGGCAACGTCGACGCCTTCCAGCTCGCCGACGCGCTGCAATACATATTCGCGCATATCGGCGCGCTCACCGGCATGTACCGTTACAAGTACAAGCTGATGCGGCAGGTGCGCATGACGAAGGACCTCAAGCACCTGATCTACTATCGCTTCAACACCGGGCCCGTCGGCAAAGGTCCCGGCTGCGGCTTCTGGGCGCCCGGCTGGCGCGTTTGGCTCTTCTTCATGCGCGGCATCGTGCCGCTGCTCGAGCGCTGGCTCGGGAACCTGCTCGCCCGCCAGTTCGAGGGCCGCAACAGCAAGGGCGTCGCGAAGACGGTGACGAAGCAGCGCGTCGAGTCGCACTACGATCTCGAGCTCCGCGCGGCGGTCATGCACGACATCCTCGACATGATGCCCGAGTCGATCAAGCAGAACAAGGCGAAGACGATCCTGCAGCACCTGTCCGAGGCGTGGCGGTGCTGGAAGGCGAACATCCCGTGGAAGGTGCCCGGCATGCCGACGGCGATCGAGAACATCATCCTCCGGTATATCAAGAGCAAGGCGGACTGGTGGACGTCGGTCGCGCACTATAACCGTGAGCGGATACGGCGTGGAGCGACGGTCGACAAGGCGGTCGTGAAGAAGAACCTCGGTCGTCTCACCCGGCTGTACCTCAAGGCCGAGCAGGAGCGCCAGCACGCGTACCTCAAGGACGGCCCGTACATCAGCGCCGAGGAGGCCGTGGCTATCTATACGGCCACGGTGCATTGGCTGGAGAGCCGCAAGTTTGCACCCATCCCGTTCCCTCCGCTCTCGTACAAGCATGATACCAAGCTGCTCGTGCTTGCGCTCGAGAAGCTGAAGGAGGCGTACTCCGTCAAGGGCCGCCTGAACCAGTCGCAGCGAGAGGAGCTCGCGCTCATCGAGCAGGCGTACGACAACCCGCACGAGTGCCTGTCGCGTATCAAGCGGCTGCTCCTCACCCAGCGCGCGTTCAAGGAGGCCGGCATCGAGTTCTTCGACACGTACGACAAGCTTATCCCGTGTTACGACATCGAGCCCGTCGAGAAGATCACGGACGCGTATCTGGACCAGTTCCTGTTCTTCGAGGCGGACAAGCGCGGTCTGTTCCCCGCGTGGATCAAGCCGGCCGACACGGAGCCGCCGCCGCTGTTGGTGTACAAGTGGTGTCAGGGCATCAACAACCTCACGGATATTTGGGAGACGAACGAAGGCGAGTGCGTCGTCATGATGGAGACCGTGCTGTCGAAGGTATATGAGAAGATCGATTTGACGCTGCTCAACCGTCTTCTCCGTCTCATCCTCGACCATAACTTGGCGGATTACATTACGGCGAAGAACAACACGGTCCTGACCTACAAAGGTGCGAGAGCCTCCGTGGTTCGTCTTCGGTTTTTAGGGCTGACCTTCTTTCCGTAGATATGGCTCATACGAACGCGTACGGTCTCATCCGTGGTCTCCAGTTCTCGGCCTTCGTCTTCCAGTACTATGGTCTCGTGCTCGATATCCTCATACTCGGCTTGCAACGGGCTAGCGAGATGGCGGGACCTCCGCAGATGCCTAACAACTTCTTGCAGTACCGCGACTCGGCGACGGAGACCCGGCATCCGATCCGTTTGTACTCGCGTTACGTCGACCGCCTCCACATCCTCTTCCGCTTCAGTGCGGAGGAGTCGCGAGACCTCATCCAGCGGTACCTCAGCGCGAACCCGGACCCGACCAACAACAATGTTATCGGCTACAACAACAAGCGTTGCTGGCCGCGCGACTGCCGTATGAGGCTGATCAAGCACGACGTCAACCTCGGGCGGGCGGTGTTCTGGAACGTGAAGAACTCGTTGCCGCGATCGTTGACGACTATCGAGTGGGAGGACACGTTCGTCAGCGTCTACTCCAAGGATAACCCACAGCTCCTCTTCTCGATGTGCGGCTTCGAGATTCGCATCCTGCCGAAGATCAGGACCATGGGTGGCGAGCAGTACTCGCTCAAGGATGCGGTGTGGAACCTCACGAACGAGCAGACCAAGGAGCGTACGGCGCAGGCCTTCTTGCGGGTCTCGGACGAAGGTGTTCAGCAATTCAACAACCGTATTCGTCAAGTCCTTATGAGCTCCGGCTCGACGACCTTCTCGAAGATCGTGAACAAGTGGAACACGGCGCTCATCGGTCTGATGACCTACTACCGCGAGGCCGTCATCCACACCAACGAGCTGCTCGATGCTCTCGTTAAGGCCGAGAACAAGATCCAGACGCGAGTGAAGATCGGCCTCAACAGTAAGATGCCGTCGCGTTTCCCGCCCGTCGTCTTCTACACGCCGAAGGAACTCGGTGGTCTTGGTATGCTTTCCATGGGCCACGTGCTCATCCCCCAGAGCGATCTGCGGTGGTCGAAGCAGACCGACGTCGGCGTTACCCACTTCCGGGCCGGCATGTCGCACGAGGAGGACCAACTTATCCCGAACTTGTACCGTTACCTCCAGCCGTGGGAGGCCGAATTCCTCGACTCTGCCCGCGTATGGTCCGAGTACTCGATGAAGCGGAAGGAGGCGAACGCGCAGAACCGCCGGCTGACGCTGGAAGATCTGGAGGACAGCTGGGATCGCGGTATTCCTCGCATCAACACCCTGTTCCAGAAGGATCGGCATACGCTCGCATACGACCGTGGTTGGCGGGTACGGACGGACTGGAAGCAGTACCAGCTCCTGAAGCACAATCCGTTCTGGTGGACGTCTCAGCGCCACGACGGCAAGCTTTGGCAGTTGAACAACTACCGCGTCGATGTCATCGCTGCGCTTGGCGGTGTCGAAACCATCCTCGAGCACACCTTGTTCAAGGGTACCTACTTCCCCACATGGGAGGGTCTCTTCTGGGAGAAGGCGTCCGGTTTCGAAGAATCCATGCGATACAAGAAGTTGACGAACGCTCAGCGGTCCGGTCTGAATCAGATCCCTAACCGTCGGTTCACGCTCTGGTGGAGTCCGACTATCAACCGAGCGAATGTATACGTCGGTTTCCAAGTGCAGCTCGACTTGACGGGCATCTTCATGCACGGCAAGATCCCGACCCTGAAGATCTCGCTCATCCAGATCTTCCGTGCTCACTTGTGGCAGAAAAGTGGGTTTACACATTCACCTCCTATGTCATGCATCGTAGTTAATCTTTGGTCTACAGTCCACGAGAGTGTCGTCATGGACTTGTGTCAAGTCTTCGACCAGGAGCTCGAGCCTTTGCAAATCGAGACCGTGCAAAAGGAGACCATTCACCCTCGTAAGAGTTACAAGATGAACTCATCCTGCGCGGATATCCTGCTGTTCTCTGCATACAAGGTATGTTCGCGCTGTATTCGTCCACCGTACCGACACTGACCGGTCTCGCTGTCGTAGTGGAACATTACTCGTCCGTCACTCGTGGCCGATGGCAAGGACGTCCTCGACGGTACGACGTCCAACAAGTACTGGATCGATGTGCAGCTGCGTTGGGGCGATTTCGACTCGCACGATATCGACCGATACACTCGCGCCAAGTTCTTGGACTACGTCTCGGACTCGATGAGTATCTATCCGTCCCCTACCGGTGTCATGATCGGCATGGATTTGGCCTACAACCTGTGGTCGGCGTACGGTAACTGGTTCCCTGGCATGAAGCCCCTCATTCAGCAGGCTATGGCGAAGATCGTCAAAGCCAATCCGGCTCTGCACGTCCTTCGAGAACGTATTCGGAAGGGTCTCCAGCTTTACTCTTCCGAGCCGACGGAGCCGTACCTCAACAGTCAGAACTATTCCGAGCTGTTCTCGAACCAGATCATCTGGTTCGTTGACGATACGAACGTTTACCGTGTCACGATCCACAAGACCTTCGAGGGTAACTTGACGACGAAGCCTATCAACGGCGCCATCTTCATCTTCAACCCCCGCTCCGGCCAGTTGTTCTTGAAGATCATTCACACCAGCGTGTGGGCTGGCCAGAAGCGTCTCGGGCAGCTTGCGAAGTGGAAGACCGCCGAAGAAGTCGCGGCGTTAGTTCGTTCGTTACCGGTCGAAGAACAGCCGAAGCAAGTCATCGTCACCCGGAAGGGCATGTTGGACCCGCTCGAAGTCCACTTGCTCGACTTCCCGAACATCGTCATCAAGGGTAGCGAGCTGCAACTGCCATTCCAGGCCTGCATGAAGATGGAGAAGTTCGGTGATCTCATCCTTCGTGCCACTCAACCCCAGATGGTCCTCTTCAGTCTGTATGATGACTGGCTCAAGTCCATTTCGAGCTACACCGCGTTCTCGCGCCTCATCCTCTTGCTCCGTGGTCTGCACGTTAACAACGAGAAGGCGAAGATCATCCTCCACCCTGACAAGAACACCATCACCGAGCCACACTTCGTTTGGCCGTCATTGTCGGACGAGGAGTGGATCAAGGTTGAGGTCGCCATGAAGGACCTGATTCTTGCGGACTTCGGCAAGCGTAATAGCGTGAACATCGCCTCGCTCACCGCAAGTGAGATCAGGGACATCATCCTTGGTCAGGAGATTGCCGCTCCGTCCGTGCAGAGGCAGCAGATGGCGGAGCTCGAGAAGAGCTCGGAGGCACAAGGTCAGGTTACGGCTGTGCAAACGCAGACGACCAACGTCCACGGTGATACCATCCAGACCGTCACTACCACGAATTATGAGCAGCAGGTCTTCAGCAGCAAGTCCGACTGGCGTGTTCGTGCCATCTCCGCCACGCACCTGCCACTCAGGCTGCAACATATCTACGTCTCCAACGACGACGTCAAGGACGATGCGAGCGCCTTTACCTACGTTCTGCCGAAAAACATCCTCCGTGCCTTCGTCACAGCGGCCGACCTCCGCACTCAGGTCGCCGCGTTTTTGTACGGTGTATCGCCGCCGGATAACAAGCAAGTCAAGGAGATCAAGGCCGTCGCTTGGGCACCTCAGCGCGGCAACAACAACACGGTTGAGCTCCCTTCGCGCCTGCCGAAGGACGACTATCTGCTGAAGGACCTCGAGCCCCTTGGCTGGATCAAGACGCAGGCGTTGGAGCTGCCGCATCTCTCGCCAACGGACGTCACCACACAGGCGAAGATCATGGCCGACCACCCAGAGTGGGGTCCGTCGTCGATCTGTCTGACGGTGTCGTTCACACCCGGTTCGGTGTCTTTGTCCGCGCATTCGTTGACCGTCGCCGGCTTCGAGTGGGGTCGCAAGAACAATGATAACTCGGTGAACCCGCCGGTAAGATCGAGTTATCGTATCTAGTCCATGCATGCGCTAATTTGTGATTTTCCCGCTGCAGGGCTTCAACCCCAACATGTCGGAACGCGTGCAGCTCCTGCTCTCTGACCGTATTCTCGGTATGACTCTTGTCCCGGAGGGCAAGGTGTGGAATTATGGCATCGGGTTGACCAACATCTGGTCACCAAACATGCCTTACTCTATGACTCTGGACACCCCGTTACTCTTCTGGGCGGAGGAGCATCGGCCGGCCGCATTCTTGAGCGTAAGTCTTCCTCATGTGGTCTATGTTCGCGTGGCTGACGATTCGTTTAGTTCGCCAACCTCGAAACCGGAGACGACAGCGCTGACGTCGAAAACGCCCTGGCTTGATTTCATTCTGGACCCCCCTCTCTATCAGCAATGTTCTTGTACTTCTAAATGCTTTGTATGAATGATACAATAGGGTAGTATAATCCGATTGCCTGAATCCGCGGTACGCTTGCAAGAGAGCCAAAAATAGATGTACATCGAAAAGGTAGAAACAGATATGCCGAAATACCTAAGGTGAGGATGCATAGACCAGGAAACAGAAACCAAACGGGAGACGCGTAGATGACCAGATGCAGGGGGAAGGGATCAAAGCGGTGGTGAAGAACCTTGAGTGATTGCTCCGAAGAATGCTGAGTCTTGGTGAGATAGTCTGAGATAGGCGGGCTTTTCGGGCGGAGGATCAGCGGCAGCGTCTTCCTGGTCGTGCTCCACGATGCGCATCTCCAGCTGTCTCGATCCCCGTCGTGGAGGTGGCGATAGAGGCGTGGTTTCCGGCATCGTTGGTGAGCTGTCCGGGACTGTAAGCGCGATGGAGCGCGACTCGTTATCAGCCAGCAAGTCGGAATCTTTGCAGAGCACCATGATCGGCTCGCCGATGGGGGTCGATGGCGCGAGCATCGGTGACGACGAGCGCGAAGAGAGTGGGTCCGGGGCTGGAGCGGGCACGAACGGCGGCGGGGCGGGCACGTCGCGCAGGGACGGTGTAGGCGAAGATGTCGAACCCGGGTTGCTGAGCAGCCGCAGGCGCTGCTTGAAGGACGCCCCGCGAGAGAGGACCGGCGCGGTCACCTTGCCGATAGGCATCGGGTGCGTCGGGGCGGGAATGACAGGTGAGCCGGAGATGGGCGTCAGGGTCGGCACGTTGCTCACGCTCGAGGAACGGCGATGGTGGCCCCGGAAGCCGCGCCCGGTGGTCGACGGCTCGTCGGGTCGCGGAGGGAGCGCGGCGCTCGGGGGAAGCGTCGGCGGGAGGAGCGAGAGCCTGAGCGCGCGGTGCGCGCGCGAAGGCGGGATAATGCTCCTCGGCGGAGAGCGGGGTGCGCTGCCGGAACCGGAGCTGGAGGGGCGCACGGGCGCGGGAGAGGCATCGTAGCTGCCACGGTGTCCGGGAGTCGGCGGCAGCGCAGAATTGGGCGGGCGTGAGGGAGGCGGTAGGGAGAGGCGCTTGAGGCCCATGAGGCGCGTCGTCGGCGGACCGCTCAATTGCCGATCTGCAGGCGGGCTGCTGCCCGGTTCATGCCCGTTCACGCTCCCGTTCCCGTTGGAATGAATCCAGGAGTGCGCGCCGTGTGAGTGCGACGTGCTCATCGTGTTGACGCTGCGCACCGAGCTTCCTGACACGCTCGCGCGCTTCGAGAAGGACGTGCTTCGCTGAGGCGGCGACGATGCGCTCCCGCTTGCTGGCGACGCCGGCGAATGAACTGACGACGCGCGGGAGCGCGCTGAAGGTGAGTATGCGCCGCGCTCCGTGCCGCCGCCCGAGCTCGAGCCTGCACTCGGCACGGGCGGGAGCGGGCCCGCTGGAGGCGTGAGCATCTTCGGAAGTGCGTGGCGCGACCAGCGGCGGCTGCCGCGGCTCGTGCCCTGTTGCTCGCCAGACGCGAGGGTGGAAACGGACGAGACGGACGGGGCCCGCGGTCGCTGCTCTGGCGTGCCAAAGAAGGAAAAGCCGGCGAGGCCCGTGCTCGGTGGCGACAGGCGCGAGCCGTCCTCGCTTGAGCGTGGGGTAGATGCGGGCAGAGGCGAGGATTGCGGCGTGGGGCTGTGCGATGGGACGGCGCTGCGAGGCGCGAATTCGAGCGACGTGCGTGCACTCGTCGGCGGGCTCTGGTTCTCTCCGTGCCCGCCGTCCGCCTTGGTCTCTCCATCTTCGCCATCCACCCGGGTATGGATGTTCCGCGGCGTCGACCTTCCGCTGCCGCTGCCGCTTTGATCCTGCGCTGTCAGTACACTCCCTGATGTCCACGGTCGTCTGTTCGGCCGCGGCGGCGGAAGCAGGGACAGCGAACCGGCGCGGTTCCGATTCAGGCTGCCGTCCGACGCCTCACGTTCCCTCAACCCATCTGCCGCTGAGCGCGGCGTCCACTCAGCCGAACGGTGATGCTGCACGATCTTGAGCTCGAGCGCCTGCGGGTCGATGGCCGGCGCGGGCGCAGGCGCGTCCGCGAAACCGGCCGGGTTCATCGCCGTAGAGAAAGTAGGCGAGGTAGGCGAGGATAGCGTCGAGCCGGCCCCTCGGTGGAAGCCACGGATGTGGTCTCCCGCGACGCCGAAGGAGCTCGCGGCGTCGTTGTCGGGGTCCGACGCGACGGTGACGACATGCGAAGCGACGGAGGGCGAGCGCGGACGCACGGAGAAGAGGCCCTTGAGCGAGAGCACGGCGCTCGGCGCGCTCAGCGGGCGTCCGCCCGCGCTTGAGATCGAGCTCACGTTCGAGTGCAGCGGCGGGGGGCTGGCGGGCGCGTTTGCGTTTGCGTGCAGGGCGGCGTTCGAGTGCGCGCTGCGGACCGAGTGCGGCGGTGTCGCGGACGAGCCGCGGGAAGAGGCCGTGTGGTGGTCGTACGCCGCTGTACCCGTAGGGGCGGCGGACGCCAGCGACGAGGGTAGCAGTCCGGTTTTGCGCATGGTGAATTGGACGTCCATGTCTCCTCTGGGCTCTGACGGGCCCGACGTGTGGGCTGTGTGCGACGCGTAACCCAGGCCGGCGCGGACGGTCCTATATACCCCGGAACAAAAACAGACATGATGGCGTCAGCGATCTATCATCACGCTATATATAAAGCAGCGTAAAATGGGGGCAGCGAGCGAGAATGTAGGCGCAATTTTTGAAGGAAATGTTACGCACCGCTGCGACAGGACGGCATTCTTGATCGCGTCGATCCAACGTTGGCTCTCGGTCTGGTCCACGATCTGCAATAACCACATCGCGCGTCCCTCATCTTCCGGGTCCGCATCCTTCTTCCCTGCTCCGCCTCCTGCTCCCCTCCCCCCCTGACTACTGCTGGTGCTTGCATTCAACCCATTCCCGTTCGCGGGTGCGACGGTCGCGTCGAGCCCGCCCACCTTGAGCACGCCCTTCCGCCCGACCTCGTCCCCGGCAACGAACACGACGCTCGCCTCGTCCACCGCGAGCCGCTCCAGCTCGCGCTCGTCCGACCCCATGCCCTTGAACACGTGCAAATAACTCTTCATCGACGACCCCCTCCCCGTCCCTCCCCCGCCACCACCACCTCCTCCTCCTCCTGATCCCGCCGGCAGCGGCGCCGACAGAACGACGAACCTTCTCTTCCACTGCCTCCCAAACGGCATCAGCACGCTCGCGGGCGGACAGTGCTTCGGGAACGCCCCTTGCAGCTGCGAGAAGCGCGCGAGCTGCGCCGGCGTAGCGGGGAACGGCGGGATCCCGCCCCCTCCTCCGTCGCCTGCGCCGCGATTATCGCTATCGCTGAGCGTGGATGCGGTGAGCGGAGACGGGACGGGCGCGGAGGCGCCGGCGCGGGAGGAGGAGCGCGCGCGGGAGAGCGCCTGCGCGAGCGAGCCCGAGCGCAGGCGGCCGTTCGCCGGTGCCGCCGGTGGCGCGAGGGACACCGGGACGGGCGCAGAGGGCATGGGCGGCGTAGGCGCCGCGTACGGGTGGCGCGGCGCGGGCGCGTCGTCGTCGTCGCCGTCCTCAAAGTCAAACGCGCCGGTGCCGTTGTGGTGCATCCGGCGGTGGTCGTACCAGTCCTCGTCGGTTTCGTCGATGCTGCCCACGTAGCTCATCGCGTCCATCCCGTTCGGGTGCGGGTGGGAGGTGAGCGAGTGGTTGAGGCCGTCGAGGCCGGCGGCGGGCATGCCGATGCTTTCCGCCGCGGCGGCGCGCAGGCGCTCGCGCTCCGCGTCTTCTTCTTCCCTTCTCGACGGTGCGGGCGCGATCTCGATCACGTCGGGGAGGATCACGCCCTTGCCGCCGAACGCGCCGAATCCGTTGGCGCCGGAGTAGTAGGAGCCGGGGTAGGAGTGCGAGGGGTAGTGCGAAGTGGAGGTGGATGTTGAGGAAGAGGAGAGCGGGTGGGGTGGTTTTTTGGTCGAGTTGAGCCGGCGGAAGGCGGAGAAGAGGGTGGAGGAGCGCGAGCGGCGGCCGGTGGCCGAGCCGGTGGCCGAGGAGGAGAGGGAGGGGTCGGGCTGCATGTGGTTGGAGGTCGAGTGCGAGAGGGAGAGGGAGGCGGTGGGAGAGTGAGAGTGCCGCGGGGGGTCGATGATGTCTGCAGACAAAGAAAGGGTGTGTGCGTCAGCGAACGGAGGATCGGTGATGTTTGCGACGTGCGGAAGGCATGGGAGGGTGGTAGTGCGCCATGAGATTCGCGCCCGGGCACGGAGAAAGATCACCAGGATCACCCTAAATAACTGCGCCCCAGGAGACGCGGAGAAAAGACAGCCCCGCGCCTGTCCGGGGTGGACGGAAGGAAATGGAAATTGCGCGCGAAGGCGATGACGCAACCAACACGACACCAGCGCAATGAAATGCAACGTCGCGCCAGCACATGAAAGTGACGAGGAGCGAGAAGGAAGTGAAGGGGGTCGTCGCCCACTCACCGAAAGAGCTGTCCTCCGAGCGCTTGCTCGCGGCCGTGCCCGGTCTCGCGCCGGGATGGTTCAAGTTCGAGCGCGCCGCGCGGCTGGACGTACTCTGGTGGTCGCTCAGGACCGACTCGGCGCGGGTCGAGTTGGTGCGGGTGAGGATGGCCTGGACCGAGCTCCGGCGGAAGGCCTTGAACGCCGAGCTCGAGGAGGAGGAGGAGGTCGACGGTCGCGCGCTGGAGCTGACGCCGGCGCTGGTGCTGGGGCGGGTGGCGGAGCGGGAAGCGGCGTCGTTGTGGTGGAGGTGGTTATTCATACCGGCGTTCGTGCTCGACGACGGCATGCGCGCGGTGGTGGGTGTGTCTCCCGCGGGTGTCGATTGGTCCTCGGTTCCTTGTTTCGAATTCCCTTACTATCCCGGGCGGTAGATGCACAGGATGCGAGATGCGCCGGAGGCGGTGCGTAGAAAGCGTTCGCGGGCTGGGAGAGAGAATGGCGGTCTGGCAGGAGAGAGACGGGGTGCAGGTCAGCGCGTCTGCATCAGGTTCGGGCTAAAGAGGGATGATGAAGGTGCTGATGAAGGGTCTAAGGAGACGGAAGCTGTATGCGCCGGGGAAGAAGAAGGGGAGGGAATTAATAATGGGATGATGTTGCAGTCCCGGTGTCCCGAGCAACCGCGGACGTTTCTCTCTCGAAAATCCACTGCGCGCTCGGAGGAAGTTGCGACGGCTCGGTCGGTCGTCGCCCAAGGGCGAGTGACGAACGCGTATATAAGATGTGGGCGAGACGAAAGCTGAATACGAGTACTCACCCTACGCAGCAAGAGCGCTAGTGACCAGTCCACACGGGTTCGCCGTCGAGAGCGTCGTGTCTCACAGCGACGCAAGCGCGTGGGCCGTGGTGGTAATATATCTACCGCGTCGCCTTCTAGAACGCCTCCGTGCTCGCCGGGGTGCACGACGCCGAGCGCATTCAGCGGTCGTCGTCGTTGTCGTCGTTGTTGTTGAGAACAACAGGGACAGGGTTGAGGACCAAGTCGCCGACGCCGGAGCCAACGGTGACCGGTGCCTCAACTGAAAAACCGTCATTAAAATTCAATTTTGCGGCCAGGCACCAGCCCGGGATCACCGGCCGGTCCTCTCCCGCCGTTATAATTGCCTCCGAGCGCAGTATCAGATTCTGTGGTTGTTCGCGATCTCACCCAAGTGCAATACACTACAGTAGAATTGATAACCACATGATGTGCGCATCGCCATTGCAGTCGGCACAGACAGCAATGGCGCAGAAAGTCCAAAGGCGGATGAATTCTAGAGTTACATGCACCGCACACACCATGTGTTACAGTACGCTTCCGCGGAGAGTGGTAGCCCAACCTTAGCCTCGTCATGATCCCATCCGGAGTCCCTGATGCGCGACGCACAATCAATCGCATCTCTCGTGCCGTGCCTGCGAGCTTGAATAGACCGGTAGATCCAAGATAGGCCTGCGGTCGACTGCCCGCTGTCGTCGCGGGGGAAACGCGTCATCCGCTTCCCAGATAGATCTCAGGGAGCGGGTTCTGGTTCCGCGTTCACAGGTATCGGTGACGGCGCGACATCCTCCTCTCGCTCCTCCTCGCTCTGGTAGGTCGGCTCGTCCTTCGCCTGCTCAACGACCTCCTCTTCTTCTGCTTCTGCCTCTTCCTCGGGTTGCTCCTTTTCTGCCAAAGCTTCCTCCACCTTCTCCTCCTCCTCCCGCTGTTGGCTGTGCTCCTCCCCATGTTGACTTTGCACCTCGTGCTCGTGCTCCCCCCGCCCCTGTCCCCTCCCAATCCACTTCCTCAGATCCGGCAATCCCGCCCCCCGCGCCTGGCCCGACCCCTGCTGAGGCACGCTCACCGCCCTCATCTGCTCCCTCATCGCGAGCAACCGCCTCAACTCCTCGTTCTCCCTCTCCACCCTCGCCAGCTCGCACTCCCTCTCCAGCGCCCACTCGCTCACCCCCGCCTCCGCCCACTCCTCCTCCCCTATCTCCCCCTCCTCCTCCCCGCTCGTATGGGTATGCATGATATCGTCGTGCTCCCCGTCGATGATCACCCGCGCGCGCACGTCCGCCGGCGCATAATACCCGTCCTCGCCCTGCGCCGCCCTCAACGCGCGCCTCAACAACCGGCTCATCCTCCCCACGCTCTGCGACACCGCCGCGCTCGCGCCCAGCGCCGCCCCGAGCTCCGCGTCCTCACGATCCATCAACCGCGCCTCGTACTCGCGTATCAGCGACAGCTCCCGCACTTGCACCTCGTGCTAACATCCCAAAAAAAAAAAAAAAACGATCGCGTTAGAACTTTCCAATCGCGTGTATATACGTAGAACATAGAGAAAAGGACGCAGAAGAGAGAGAAAGGGGTGGGGGGAAGGGAACGTACGGCTCGTTTGCGAAACGCGTCCATGACGTTCTCGAGCGTTTGCTCGTACTCCTTGATGAGCGCCCCGAGCTGCTTGTTCTCGTTCGCCAACGCGCTGTTCTCCTCCCCGAGCGCGGCGTTCATCCGCTTCAGCTCCGTCTCGTACTCCTCTGCACACGTATACCCGTATCGTCAGTTCGCCGAAGTCGTACGGACGTTTAGAAGAGAGAGAGAGAGAGAGAGAGAGGAGAGAGGATGGACGCACCATCGCTCTTGTCCGTGTTAAACCTGCCCGTACAAGCGAGAATCAGTC
This sequence comes from Punctularia strigosozonata HHB-11173 SS5, assembly GCF_000264995.1. Lineage (NCBI taxonomy): Eukaryota > Fungi > Basidiomycota > Agaricomycetes > Corticiales > Punctulariaceae > Punctularia > Punctularia strigosozonata. The sequence continues at coordinate 1,430,497 of NW_006767434.1, forward strand.
GGTCGGTTGGTCTGATCGTTAGCGTATGAGCGATCGAAACCCACCTCCTGAGCACGAACCCCGTCTGCGAGTGTATCGCCTGCGTCTACACATCCACACCCAACTCTTCATGAGCTCCCTCCCCTGGCCACTTACGAAAGGGATAACGGGAACGCGCACGTACCTTGAGATCGCCGACCTGCGCATGCAACGCGCTCGCCGCCTGGCGGTGCAGCGACAGCTGCTCGGACAGCTCCGCGACGAGTCCCCATAGGCGAAGCAGCTCCTGGTCTCCTCCACCGCCGCCCGTCGCGGCGCCTCCGTCGATGATCGCCATGAAGTAGCCCGTCGTCTAGCGGTAGCGATATCTGAAGTTTGCCGTGCAAGTGACTATCCCGTCGTTGTAGTGGGTTCGCAAAGCCCCAGGCTCGGGGGGACAGTACGTCTGGAGGGGAGAGCAAGAAGGTTCTCAAGAAGACGACCGGTGTGCAGAGCAGCGAGATGAGCGAGGGAACGCGGGTCGCGGTGCCCGCGGCGAGCGTCCGATGCGGGGTAAATTCGCCACGTGGTTACATTGAATACTTAAGTCGTCGAATCGCGGGCGTTGTCTATGGCCAAATATTGTGCGGTCCTGTACTACTTTCTTACTATGACTATGACTATGACTATGACTATGACTATGACTATGACTATGACTATGACTATGACTATGACGATGACGATGACTATGACTATGACTATGCAACGCTACTCATGTCGGAGAACTCCAAGGTTCGTTGGGTGTAAGGTAGGGCTCATTCATACATAGCTACTAGTGACATTGCAGTGACACTCACGTGAATATGTGATACTCAAATTCAGTCGATGCCCCGAGCGTGACCAAATCAGGGACATCTAACCACCTCGAACCCTTACAGCGAGGCGTGAGAGAAGCGCATTAAGAAAATTTTCTATACAATATCTGCGCACAGTCTGCATCTATCTTTTTTATAGAAAATTATTGGGAAAAGTAGTCGGACAAACGAGTAGTGAGCCAATGTAACGCTCCATCTCCGTTCCCCGCCAAAAGTCTCCATAGCGTGACAGGTCTGAGCGCGTGATAGTGGCTATATATGAATGAGCCCTACCTTAGGTGCAGCCCGTCAGTGATCATCACGCGATTCCGATCACGAGAGCCTGAGAGGACATTCAATATTCAATATTCAACATTCAGCGCTCACGCCGCCGCCTATCGCACAACACCGACGGTTAATACTACCTCGTCAAGGGACGGATTCCGACCGAAAGAATGTTTGTACCGTAGCGGATCTATGACGCAGCCTTTCAAGGAATAGTGTAGAGTACTCGGCGAGCTCGGTTCTTGTGGGTGAGGAGCGTTCTGATAACCAGCGATGATATACAGTGCTTCATACAGTGTCTGACCTTTATCCTACTCACAAAGAGAGCAATCGTACACGCCCCACATCCTCGAACAATCAAATCGCGAGCCCTCTCGAATCACACCCCAACACCGCCCTCCATATGCGCGCGACGCCCTCCTCCCCCTCCCCCTCGGCGCCCTCGCACCCCACGGTCATTCCGTTGTCCCTGAGTACGAATACTTCCCTCGCCATCGCCTGCACCACCGCGAGGGCTGGGTGCAGATTCCCACCACCGCGCGAAGCGGTGAAATGCACGGATTCAACGTGATGCTGCGCGGGGAGAAACAGGTTGACCCTTGGCATGACCTTTGCACGCGAATGTTTCAAAGCCGCAGCGGAGGACAAAGACGCGGACTCCTGCGCCATCTCGATGTTCGACATCCACCTTCCGCTCAATCTTTTTTCCAGCGAGTGCAGCGAATCCGAGTCAGCCCTGATGAGACGATATATGGCCAGGAAATTGACGTACCCGTTCCCAACGACGCTGGCGAGGATATACCGCTCCGCGACCTGCCTCTTCGCCTCGCCAACGGCGCCTTCCCGACCCACGCGCACGAGCCACAACCGGCTCACGCCTCTGTCGTATTCCGCCGTGTGTTGCCACGCCAATCGGTCCAAGAGCGCCGCTCGCGGCCTCTCTCCTTCCTCTGGCAGGTCCCGCAGCATCTCCTGGACGTAAGCAAACCAATCCTCCCGCACCGGAAACTGCGAGTCTTGCTGCGGATAAGGATCTTCGGGTCGCCCGATTAGTTCTGCAGTAGCCTCGAGGACGTAACAGGTCCTCGTCTCCCCCGTCTTCTTCAGCAGGACGGTCACGGACCATACCGCGCCCTTCACGACGGGCTGAACGTCCACAACCATTTCGTCCATCCACGGCCTCATAGCTTGGGCTGCATCTTCATCGCCTCCCCATTCGCCGATGCAAATATGAAACCACACTCTCGACAACACGAAACTGGGGAACAAAACAGTAAGCACACGAATTCATGGGCTTCCCGCATTCGCGAGAGATGTGACAGGAGTATGTGAATCCTTCACCGAAGCGCGACGCTGGCCTGCCTCTCGTAATCCGGGCTCGTCCAGAGCCTCTTTGCGATGGGTCGCCCACCCTTAAACACGTTCGTGCCCAAGAACGAGTTATCAAAGACGGCTCTCGCAGCCGCGGCCTCTCTGCGACGTTGGCGCAGGTACGGCCACATATTGGTCCGGCTCCGCTGGCAGCATGCCGCGACGCTAGCGAGCCGTCTCCCCGCGCACTCGCGCTCGAGGATGGCGACTGCAGACAGGTATACTATGCAGCGTTACAAGGTATGAGTTGTAGAGGCGCGCATGACGGGAAGCGTTCGCGTACCTGCGTATCGAAACACCCTCGAGACATGCGTGCACTTCGCCCTCTCTGTGTCGGAGAGGCCGCTGAGGATAATAGACCACCGATCGATCGACCTGCGTTGAGCAAGCTTCGGCGGTAGCGTAATATTGACGAGTGCCGGCGGCGGTGGTGCTGGAGGAAGATCGGGGTAACTCAGATTTAAGATGGTAGAAGGTACACGATTCTGCTGGGTAGCGACATAGTTGCCAGCAGTCAGTTCCAAGCCGGGACCTGGCCGTTTCGGAACTATCGGCTTGAACCGCCGCCATGAAGCCGTCTTGGCTGATCCGGATTCGAGTGGTTTGGTGACCGATGCAGATGTCAGATTCGAAGCCGGAACCAGTGCAGAAGCAGGCGCGGGAGCACGAGCGGGAGTACGCGCGCGAGCAGCAGCAGCAGCAGGAGCGCGGGCAGATGCTGGTGCTGGCTCTGGAGCTGGAGGATGAGCAGGTACGGGAGCTGGGGCTGGGGCTGGGGCACGAGCAGAAGCAGGAGTCGTGGAAGAACCAACATTGACAGCAACGGCCCTATCACCGATGGTGACTTTGTTTGGTAACTCTGGAACCTTGAAATACCTCACGCGTTCAGCAGGCCGGCGAACCATGGACGGTAGACACTGGATGATTGCGGCAGACGCAGCAATCGGGGGCGGATCGATACCCTGGCGCGAGTCAGTTGGGGGCATGCTATCGACTGGCTGGTTGTGAATCGCCGATGTCGCCGGGGATCGAGATTGATTAGTGTCGATTTTCTTCTTCTTATGCAACGTAGCAGGTTTATTAACAGACTGGTCCAAAGGTCGTTTACGAGGTTTCCTCTCGGCAGCTCGCGGAGCACCTGAGATTGACGGAGCCCCTGCTGAGACGCCTTCAGTCCGCGAGGACTCTAGACCTTCTGAAACATTTGGTGGATCAGTGATTGACGTTGCTGTAGCAGTCAAGACAGTAGCGCCATCCAGAAAGGTGCCAGTAAAGCCAGAGGAACCGCCAGCATGAGCGATGTGCGAGGGCATCAGGGTGAGTGTAAGCGTCGTAGGGCCAGGGAGAGATACAGAAGTTGCAATGCTGGAGTTGTTCGCTCCCTCGCTCGACCTTGCACCATCCGGCCCATGGAGTGTGGATGTATGCGCGTCCGTAAGCGTTGTGCTAGGTGTGTGGGCGTTACCTGTAGTTGCTGCGGCCCCCTTGTGCTTCCTCTGAGCGCCGGACGATGATGCTGCAGTGTCGTGCTGTGGGGCCCGACGATTCGCGTTGCCAACCTTCGGGACTTTCGAGAAGGGTTCAGCGGCTGCCTCAGCGTCTCGAAGTTTCTGAATGATCGCGGCTTTGTTGAGAGTCCAGAAGCCAGACAACCCGCGCTCTTTGCAAAGTTCCTTGAGCTGCGGGACCTTATATGAGTAGTAATCAATCGCGGCGCCTGATGTTGTCATCGTCGTTCAAGGTCGCGGAAGGAGGAAGTCAAGGCGAAGAATGCTTTACATAAGACGTCGAAACGAGACCTGAATATTGAATCCATGACGATCTCTGGCTTCGGTCCTGGACTCTTTCTTTGTGACAAAGATCACATCCCGGTCAAAGAATTCTTTTGTCGATGCATCTGATCCGTCTTTGCAAATACTCATATTGTAGCTCGATGATATATAACACTCCCTTGGTTCATCCATCGTGCCACTCAAGCGTAGACCACGCATTCTTCGCCGCCACCCTCGTTGCCTGTAGAGCTATGGGGCTACATAATCATGGCATGCACACTTGACGAGCCCCACAGCATGCTGCGGGTTCCAAGAAGTATGCAGGCTGTAGCGGGACATTGTACGTGGCCTTGCGCAGCTGTGGGACACACTTTATATTATGTCGCACCATCCGGACTTCAAATCGCAGCTCCGGCGTGAACGCTCGCGTATTGATGGTGTATATAGCTGAACATTGGGACATTTGAAGTGGTAGATCTGTACACGGACACGTTCAGATATAGTCTCTAACTCTCAGCAGTATCATTATTCCTGGGTGTAACAATGGCTGAAGTAGTATGTCGGACTTCAACGTGCAATGAGTCGTGACGTCCAGAAGACATCGCCATCGCTGTTGATGCGATGCTCGTATTAAGGAATGTTATGTTATGGTACCGTATACCTGGCCTCCGCCAACGCTTCATGACGAGGTGGCCGCCTTTTTCGTCGACCCCTTCGGTCTTCCCCGCCTCTCCCGTCTCTTCGTCAACAAGTTCTCGAAATTGCGCCTCTCGGGAACGACGTTCTCCAACCCGAGATGTTCGAGTAAGTCCTCCTCTGTCGGGGTGTCCACGCGCTCCCACGGATCGTCATCCATATCCAGCATGTCATCGTTCTCCTCGTCCTCCGCCTCGCGCGTCGTCTCCGCCAAGTGCTCTGGATCGACCCTCCGCCAGAGGCCGTAGTCGTTGAGGTGCAGGCCGCGCCGAGACGCGCGCTCGCGGGTGTCGCGCACGAACTCGACGTCGCCCGTTCGCGCGAGCAGCGCCGCCGCAGCGCACTCCTTCGGGTACACCCTGTCCGCCGCCGTCGTAAGTACGTCGGTTCGCCCTGGGCAAGGGAGTGGAGCGAAGCGTACCATATGTCCATACGTCGGTAGGCGGGTGTTCTGGCGTGTTGGTCGTTGTTAAGCCGTACAATGCCCTGCCATTGGGTCAGGCCGCCTGATATCGTCACCGCGGCACCGCTTTCGTCGCGCTCCAGCGCCTTGATCGTTTCCGCGAGGACGCCAGTGGGGCGCCGTCGGCCGGCACTCGCACGTTGTGGGATTGGGGAGGATGGCGCGGGCATGTCCGGGTCCAATATGAGGATGTCTATGTCGGAGGGCTGCGCGGCGCCGCGGCGGCTGATATAGGACGATATGTCAACATATGGTCAGTTAAGGGAGGTGCCGAGACGTGTACTTACTAGCTGCCGACAAGATGAGCTTCGCAGGACGATGGTACGCACATGCGCACGAGTTTCTGTGTCGATCAGACAGAAACGTCGTCAAGTAGATTTGGAGGAGCGGTACAATCACTTACAAGCGCTTGTTCGCTCTGCGCACGCGTGACACCCTTCTTGAGCTGGCCATGAAAATCGAGCGCTATCCGCTGCGAGCGGGTGAGCTTATTTTTTAGCTCAGGGCTGGCCCGGAGCTGGGCGATCGAGGTGCAGCCGGCCGCGACGAGCGTTCTTGCTTTGCTGGGGCTGCGGCACGGGTGATGAACATACTATGTAGGTACAGAGGAGGAGAGAGAAGGAACCGACCCAATTCCGGTTATCTGTTGCAGCTCTTTGGCAGCCCGGTCGGCGATCACGTCTTCGCTTTCCGCCGCGGCGGACGAAGAATGGTGCGACTCATGAGAAACGTCGCGGTTCTGCGCCGTCCATGAGCACAAAGGAAGAACGGGAAACGGTCAGGAGGATGGGGCACGCACTAACTCCTGCAGGAACTGGTCGATCCGCGCCGCGATGCGTGGGCCAATACCTCTGAGCTATGGGTGGGGGCGTGAGACAAGTTGACAGCATGATACGACGACCAGTGCGACGAACGTCTTTGGCTTGTTCGCCAGAAGTGATGGGATCCTCGAGGGCATTGATGGTCCGTATGGCGAGCTTGAAGGCGCGAATTTTGAATGTGTTCGGGGTCGGTGCCGACGTCTCTTCGTCAAGACCTAACAGAGCAGTTATGATGGTGTATATGCGGTTTCATAGATTACTCGTACTGCGCGTGAGCATCTCTACAATGGCACTGAGGACCGGCCATGTCAGCGTGAGGCCGCAAGGAGGCCGCAAGGAGGCCGTAGGCAGCGACTCACGGGTTGTAGTTGTGTTGCGGACGCTTGGCTGCTGTTCTAGCATAGCGACATGCATGGTGAAGTGTTGTCGCAGGACGCACAAACCGAGTCAACATGGACGAGTGACGGAGGGAGGGAAATAATTTCGAGCAGTTAGCCGCGAGACGCGTCGGACGCGTCTCGCGTGCTTCCTGCCACCACCACCTCCACCACCTCCTCTCGGTTATCTACCTGTTCATAGCATACCATCTCGGATATTGATATCAAGAAGGGACTTGCAATGGCCGACGGACAGGCAGCAGCGTCTGGCTCGCTTTACGGCCATATGACAGATGCCCAGCTACGCGAGACAATCTCGCAACTCTCGCGCCAACAACAGTACCAGGCAACATACCAACAGAATCTTCAAAGCTGGTCGTCAAATCCCCAGGCGACGCCAAAGGGTGCCATCCCCTCTCAGCGCAGCGCGCCCCGCACTCGCGCCCTACGCTCTGGGGGCGCTGCCCAGGCGCCGTCCTACACCCCTCCACCTCAACCCGCCCCCGCAACCACAACCACCGCCCCCGCAAGCACGGCGCAGTATGCTACTCAATACCAACATCAGAAGCAACCCCAGTACCCGCCTCCGCCGCCTCTCCCACCCGCACGCCAGGCGTTCAGCTCGACTTACCCCTCTCGCATGCGCACCGGCGCGACGCTGCTCATGCAACCCATCCTCTCAACCTCCGTCGCCCTCCAGGCCGCCGCAGCATCCTCCGGGCGCGCATCACGACGGGGCGCCGCAGCCGTCTCGTACGCCGACCCAGGCTCAGGCGACGATATCCCCGACGCGGGCGAGCTTGACTCGGACGACTCGGACTTCCAAGCGTCTGGCGGCACGCGCACCGCGATCCGAAACGCGCAAGGCGGACGCGCCGCACGCATGTCGACCGGCATGGGCGTTTTTCACTCGGGCACGGGCGCGAGCCGCGCGACGCCTCAGACGCCCGTCGGCGGAGCGGGTGCGCAGACGAAAAGCAGGGAGCTGGACCAGAGCTATCTCGGGCAGATACCCCCCGCGCGGTACATCCAGTCGAAGCTAGTGCCGATGACCGACCACGAATACGTGTGAGTTCACCAGCTACCACCACTCACCCTGCCGCTGACGGCGACAGGCTCATAGGACTCAGGACGGCTTAGAACAGCAGGCCGAGCGGCCAACGGCGCTGGTGCCTGTGCGGGTTGAGTTCGAGACGGACACGCACCGCGTGCGCGATTGCTTCGTGTGGAACCTGCACGAGCGCCTCGTCACCCCAGATCGGTTCGCGCGCATATTCTGCGCCGACCTTGACCTGCCCGAGAAGCCGTGGGCAGAGACGATCGCGAACCAGATCCGCGCGCAGCTCGAGGACCACGAGGGCATCGCGAGCATGGACCTCGGCGTGGACGACCGCGTTGACGCGGACGGGCGGGAACCGGCAGAGCCCGGAGAAATTTACCCGGAATGTCGGGTTCTGCTCGAGGTGCGTTGTCATTCATTCCTGTGAAGGAGAGTGGAGGGTACTGAACTCGATGTCCAGATCGACGTGCAGATCGGCAACCACCATCTCATGGACCACATTGAGTGGGACCTACTATCCCCGCTCACACCGGAAGCCTTCTCCCAAAAGCTCTGCGCCGAGCTCGGGCTAGCGGGCGAAGCCGTCCCACTCGTCGCGCACGCCGTACACGAGGAAATCGTGAAGCACAAGAAGGACGCAATCGAGTGGGGCGTCATCGGCGGGGACGACGGCGTGGACGGCACGCAGCTCGCGGACGCGACTACCGCTGCGAACACCCTGGCGAACAGTGGAAGACCCGCCGGGGAAGGCCGGGAGCGCGAGCGGCGGGACAAGAGCGGCCTGAGCCTGCTAAAGGACAAAACGGGGCTCGGGATGTCGTGGGGCCGCGCACCGAAGGACGGCAGGGGACCGAAGGTGCTCAAGAGCGTGTGGCGGGATTGGCAGGAGGCAGAGGACTTCGCGACGCGGTTCGAGGAGCTCACGGCGGAGGACATCGAGCGGCGAGAGATCGAACGGGAACGTGCGAGTCGGTATGTCTGCTCCTTCTTTCGTCGTCGAGTGGTCACAGTGGTTTCTGACGATTTTTTTTGGCAGGCGTTTGCGGAGAGAAACCAGCAAGTTCCAGACTTCGGGACGGCGGAGACGATGAAAAATCTTTGTATGTTATCGTTGTATCAACTGCGTCTCCTTTTCGTTGTACGGTGACCACCTGCTATATCGTGACCAGTAACGCGTGTTCTCCCTTATTCATGCGTCGCAGATGATCGACCATACGTTCCACACCATCACGAGCACAAGATACGCGAATTACTGGGTAATGGGTTTCGCATTTCGACGCATATGCATATTGACATGGGTGTTCGCGTTGTTCGAGAAATAGTGTATCGTATGCTGTACTGCCGTCGACGCTCCAACATTTGCTGTCTCCCCCAGGAAAATCTCAAGACCTTGCGGCTAACATATCTGCACTGTCGGTGTTGTGAAATCAGAACTGGCTGCAGGTCACACGATTGTCTCCGAGGCGCGAAGCGAGTCGCGTATCAATGCGCCCTCAAGACCATTCTAAGATAGCTACGACCTTCAAGTGAACAGGCAGACCTAACTTGTTCGCGCTTACGCACATGCACACGGGTTTTGACGTCACGGAATCTATGACGGAAACTGGGAAAGCGGCGACAACATAGATAATGCGTTGGCCGCGTAGACCGGCACATCGTGCCATCTTCATCACTCTTGTTCTGAGAGACGTCGTCGTTCCGGTCGCAGTGCATGAGACAAGGGAAAAGTATCGATCCGCCAGTCCAGACAAGCCGCACAAAAAAATCGGTAGTTTGGGCGGCGTTGGACGGCGAGACGTAACTGTTCATCGTCCGAGAAAACGTAGTGAAAGCCGCTACGGATGATGCAACCCTATGATTGTTGCATCGAGATTGATGTTATGGAAGGTACTCCATTGCATACGCAATCATCAACAGCGCGTACGATCGCTAGCTCCGGACCTGCATCCTGAGACTGTCAGCTTCCATGCGTCGGGGTTATGCTAGAACGTATACGGTACATGCACGACGGACACCTATTGAGCGAGTTTGACTCCATGAGTGCACAAGTATCGGCGCCTGCCGCGGTGCCGCGGATACATCGTGTAGGATCCGTCGTGGTCAAGGCAGGTCACACCAACGCGGCATTCAGTTAAGCTTGCAAATGGTGACGCCCAGACGCCATCGGAATCGGAGAGGCTCTTTGATGAGCGTGTTAACATGATTAGGCTTGGGTGGTGTACCAGCTCAGCCGCTGGCGACGTGGACTATCTGACTCAAACCTCCGGCACAATCGACGTGGTCTGACGGGCCGCTGCCCTGCCGTGGACGCTGAAACAGTAGAAGCTCAGCGCGGACAGCGCCAACGCAGTAATTTTGACTTACATCCGAGAAGACAAAGGATAACTTGATATGCCGCATCGCCCCGCGCACATCGGACCTATTCGGGTATGCACTGTGACCATTGTACTGTGGACAGTTTGTATGATGGCAGCGTCTCGCGGTGAGTCAGCGAAATCGGGGGTCGAGCGAGGCTAGTCGCTGTCTAATCGCAACCCCGGAGGTGCGGATGGTGAACCAGGAGGGGCAGGGGAAGCTACCCTTTCATGATACCCCATGCTCGCATCCCCGTACGCAGGGTAAGCCTGGCACTATATAAGCCGTCGAGTTGTGTGTATTTCGCCCCAGGAATTAGAGCACTCACCGAGCCAGTCTAAACCAAAGATGAAGATCTTTTCCATCGTCGCAGCACTGCTGTTTGCGGGCATCGCAACCGCACAGGTTCAACCATGCTTCAATCAGTACGCCGCTCTTATCGCCTGTCGTGCGCATTGTCCTAACCCGTGTTTCTTGCAGAGCCGATCCCGACAACGGCATTGGCAACTATTGCTTCTGCGAAGGCGACGGTGAGTACAAACTACACGATACTGAACAAAAGCAGTCACCTGCTACTATTGAGCCCGTCCTGATCTGTTATCTGTTTGTGCTGAATGGTACTGATGTCCGGTCAGGTCTATGCTATGCCTCAGGCGGAGCGAGCATCTGCGACCCGCCTGGCGGCCGGATTACATGCCCCTGAGTGGGCCACGTCATGGAAGCTGCAAACGCTATGCGCCAAGGGGTACATCGAACGAAACGGTTCTATGTAGCAGCTGTTCTTGACGTAATGCGTATCTGGCCATTTGCTTGAACGTTGGTATCGTAAGGTCGACTGCCAAGCACGAAGAGGTCAGCTTTCAAGGCCCAATTTTTGCATCAACTATTTTATTGCTCTATAAAAAGGATCAGCGTAACTGTCATTCAAGTTACAGGCCACGGCACCTTTTCCGTTTTTACGCCCCTCCGTTTCCTAGTCCATCCTGCGTAAATCAATAACCTCAGAAGCGATAACCAACCTCAGGTGCACGTATATATGCAGCCATGCTTGTATGCGTGCATATTTGAGATCATGATTTCTCATGGACGATACCATGCACACGCTCAGAGCGAACGGGCTATCGGTGGTGGAGGGACTAAGCGAGGCGAGATAATAGTTGGAAACGTATCAGCAGCGATCTGTGCATGACTCTTAATAACGATTGCTGGGATTTAAGAGCCGAACGTCTCTTTGTTGCACCAGAATCGATGGTCTGGTGGTAGGTGGACGTGCAATTCGAAGGCGTGTAATTACATCATCACAAGCCCAACGCGCTCCATTGGCCTGGCCGGGAAATGCCGGCGTAATGCTAACGAGCACAAGAATGTCCTTGACCTGTAATTCTGAAATGGACATGCATCCCGACACTCAGCCCTTCGCGTTCGTCTCATCGGAGCTGAAGGTGACTCAAATCTCAAGTCGTGGTTAGGCACGGTTTACATGTAGTACTTGCACTTAAGAGGTGTTTGGAAGCTCCATGACTTGAAGCGCCTGTGATACGACGAGAAGAGGCGTTAAGGGTCACGGGCGATATGGGATGAGGGGGGGGGGGGGGGGAACTCACGACGCGACTTCCCTCGCCAAAGTAGTTACGAAAGGCGTTCACGTCGCCTGTCAGACAGATCACGTTATCGGGCATGTAGTAGACGAACTCCGTCACCGGATCACCTACGACGCAAGAGGAATGAGGAACCGATCAATTGGAACATAGAGTAATTCTGACGCACTGCCGTCGGTGTTGACCCAGTGCGCAGAGAGGAGCCCGGTTATAGCGTCGTAAGTCCAGAACGCGCTCGAAACCGCGGTCTGTAGCCCGGTCGCGGTGTTGACCGAGCTTGGCTGGTTTGCGACCGCGGGGCCTGCGGGGACGTTGGGGGTGCCGGCGAGGTAGACGAAGTTGTACGAGCCAGACCCGAGGTTGCTCGAGCTTGAAGAAAGCCCGACCACGCCGCCGAGGGCGGGGAACGCACCCTGTTGGCGGAAATTAGCAGAGATACCGAGATGCTAAAGATTGAAAGATGAGTGTGGAGAGAACTTACGGTGATAGCGAGGTCGGACGGTACGAGGCCATTCGCCGGGAGTGTGATTCCGAGCGCCCCAACGACGTCGGTGGCGATCCCGTATTCCCCGTACTCGTTCAGAGTCATGTTGACGTAGCCGAGAACGACGTCGCCGTTGTCAAGGTCAACCACGCGGATAGAGGTCATTAAAGCCGGAGTCGGAGTCGGAGAAGGGGTCGGGGTCGGGGTCTTAGGCGGCCAAGGCCACGTAAATGGCCATCCACGTTTCGACTCTAAGATACAGCGTCAGTGTCGGGGACAAATGGAAAAAGGATAAGACGCACGCAATGCAGTAGGCGATAGGTTGCGCTCTGTGTCGCTGTCCGGGAGCGCCGTCCGAGAAACGGTAGAGGAGATAGGGCGAATGAGCTCAAGCGGCGGATTGACCCATCGAGTGGGGGAAGGGGAGGCCCTGACCAGGCCGACGCCGAGAGAAAGCGTGAGGAGGACCTGGGCGAACTTCATGCTAACGACAGGCGCGTGCGTGACGGACGAGGTCAGTGCTTGGCTATTAGTATGCCTCTTCATCGACGCCGGGCGCGAGACATTTATTTCTCGCACCATCGAGCCGGGCTATACGGTGGGCGATGGCACCTTCTGCAGCCCGCCGCAAGGCACTCAGCGGGTTCGATGCGCTGAAGCCGACTGCATCATCTGGGCTAAACGTGTATGCTGGTGTACCACCCGTCCAGTTTGCGGATACAAATTCCCGAGTTCGAGTACAAGATCCGAAGCGAGCGTCTCTAAACGACCAGGAGGTATGCGCCCGCTGTACGCGTATCTTCTTGGACGATACAGAAGCGCGCCCAGGTTCAATTTTGGTAATTCCACGACAAAACCGGCGGAGGGCCAAAATCATCTACGTGAAAACGTATAATTCGTAAAACATAATGACTGGGATAGCGGTAACCGACCTTGGATCACTGCCATTTCGTGATAAGTACTAGTCAGTAGTTGTGGTTTCATCTCCCCAGTGCACAACCCCAGTTTTCGCAGCAAAGCGTTCACAAGCAGAGAATGAGCGAGGTAAAAAGTCTGAATTGCGTCTCAGTAGCTACAAGCAGACAGAAGTCCTTGAAGCGGGAAAGGACACTCTAGGGTGCGGCTGAAGCTAGCGCTGAAGGAGGTTGAGCCTAAGAGGCTGAAGTGACTCTTCGGCAGCCGGCGTTTGCCGAACGCTCTCCTTCCCTCAACTTTTGCTCGTCCTTGGAGGTTTGCGCTCGGGAGGTGTCTTCAGGATGGTCACCCACGTACTATTCGAGAGCGCCTCCGGCTATGCCATTTTTGAAGCCAAGCTGCACGCCAGCATCGAGTCCCGAACGAAGGACATCCAGGAGTCCATTGACGACCTTGCAAAATTCGGCAAAATGGTGTCGCTCATCTCCTTTTCGCCGTTCAAGACGGCGGCGCATGCGCTGGAGAACGCAAACGATGTCTCTGAAGGTGCGTGTTCCATGGGCGAGCTATCTTGCGATAAGAGGCTTCTGACTCCCGTATAATAGGCATCGTCAACGACCACCTCAAGTCCCTCCTCGAGCTCACTCTCTCCAAGCCCTCCAAAAAGTCCAAGGTCGTGCTGGCCGTCTCCGACCCGGCTCTCGCAGCCTCTATTAAGACCGAACTCGGCATCTCCTGCGACGTTTCCGCCAATGTCGCGCAGGAACTCATCCGCGGTATCCGCCTACACGCACCTAAACTGCTCACCGGAATGGCCGCCGACGACCTCACCAAGGCCCAGCTCGGCCTGGGACACTCCTTCTCGCGCGCCAAACTGAAATTCAACGTGAACCGGATCGACAACATGATCATTCAGGCGATCGCCCTCCTCGACCAGCTCGACAAGGACGTCAACCTGTTCTCGATGCGCATCCGGGAGTGGTACGGCTACCACTTCCCGGAACTCGTCCGTATCGTGCCCGACAACTACCAATACGCCAAGGTCGCGCGCTTCATCGGCAACAAGGAGGCGCTGAACGAGGACAAGCTGCCCGAGCTCGCCGAGCTCCTCGACGACGACGCGACACGCGCGCAGAACGTGCTCGACGCCGCGCGGGGCTCCATGGGCGCGTCCCTGTCCGAGATCGACATGCTGAACGTTATGGCGTTCGCCACCCGCGTCGTATCCATCGCCGAATACCGCAAGTCGCTCGCCGCGTACCTTGCTGAGAAGATGAACCTCGTCGCGCCTTCGCTCACCGCTCTCCTTGGCGAGCGCATAGGCGCGCGTCTCATCAGCCATGCAGGCAGCTTGACTAACTTGAGCAAGTACCCTGCGAGCACCGTCCAAATATTGGGTGCGGAGAAGGCGTTGTTCAGGGCGCTGAAAACGAAGGGGAACACACCTAAGGTACTGCAACGGAATACGTGACTGCCTGTATGCTGACACTGGCTCCCGTAGTACGGCTTGCTGTACCACTCATCGTTCATCGGTCGCGCCGGCCCGAAGCACAAGGGCCGTATATCACGGTTCCTTGCCAACAAGTGCTCTATCGCCTCGAGGATAGACTGCTACTCCGGTACGGACTCGCAGCAACCCTCGTGTCGAATCCTCCCGTTCTCATAACGAACACGCATCGAAATGAACCCACTCACCATACCTATTCACAGAAAACCCTACATCAAAATTCGGTGAGGCCCTCCGGGACCAGGTAGAGGAGCGCCTCAAGTTCTTCGCCGAAGGCCAGGCGCCGACGAAGAATGCCGACGTTATCCGGAAGGTGCTCGACCAACTCGCATTGGACGAGGATGGGGATGAAGATATGGCAGATGGGGAAGAACCGGCGTTGCCGCTGATCGAGGCCACGAGCCCCAAAAAGAAGGAGAAGAAAGAGAAGAAGGATCAGGAGGGCAAGCGGAAGCGGAAGAGCGAGGACATGGATGTTGACGGCGAGGATGACGAGCAGGAGGGCAAGAAGAAGAAGGCCAAGCTGAGCAAGGAGGAGAAGAAGGCTTTAAAGAAGGCCAAGAAAGAGGCCGCCGCTGCAGAGGTGAGTGACCCCAAGGACTATATCCTGCGATATCCGGACCTGACGTCCGATTCGTAGGGCGCCGAGGCAGAAGGGGAGAAGAAGAAAAAGAAAAAGAAGGAGAAAAAGAGCGATGATTAGCTGGCGTAGGTTATGTCATCGCATGTCATTCTTTTTTATGTTATCGGTCGTGTATTACTGCTACTTTCTATCTCGCCTATGTCAGACTCCATCTTCCTCGTCAGCCAGTCGCAGCACTACTTATGCGACAAGACCAATCCATGATAATCCAGTGTTGGCCCTCAACCACTCGTAAGGGCCGCCTGTATCCACGAGCTCGTACTGGATGATCCACAACGTTTGATTTGGAGCAACTTCTACAGAAGCGAATTTTTAGAACTTTCTGCCCATCATCAGCGTGACAAGGAAGAAGGAGCGAATCATTGAATGAGGAGGTCCAGGTTGTTGAGATATGGCGCAGCGAGGGCATATCGACTGGCGAGTCCTCGAATTCTGTGTGAAACTCCGAGCGCTGGAGGAGGGGTCCGACCTTCAGGGCCTCGAGCACCGGGCCGAGAGACACGATCATGGCCAGCTGTCAAATGCGTTCATCTCAATCCTGCGCAGATGCTCGACGCGCGTCGTTGTCCAAACCAGCGGGGGGATGCGATGATACGGCACTCGTCGGGAAAGTTGAGAACGAGCATGCGCAGACGGGGGGACTCCGATTCCTCGAGAAAGAGCAAGACGAAGGACTCCCACAACAGGTCCAGGTAGATGGGATCGATGGGGTTCGGATGGATCTTGATTGTCAATGAGTCCAACAAGGGCAGCGTCGCGTGGCTGAAAGGAGCAAGGACTTACTCCAGGAGCGCCAGAACATCCATCCACTGATGGTTTATCTCGAGGGGTTGCATACCATCTGGAGCCAGCGCTCGAATCATTTCGCAGGCGCGCCCCCCCTTGAAACGGCTCGCCTCTGGATGAGACGTCAAATTGAGCGTGTCCCACAACCGCGTGTAGCCGCAGACTACGTCCTGACACAGCCGGCATACACCTTACAATCGGAGCGCGCTGTCAGGCTTGTGTGTAGCGCACATGGAGAATATGAGGCACCATAACTCGACCGGTAGCGACCGGGACGGCGAAGACTGTGCATTTCCGTGGTATCAGTGAAGCTACTATGCTGAAAATTTGGCCAACCGCGACGCGCGTTGATGCGCAGTGCAGAATCGGTACCAATGCTGATCTATATCGATGTATGGATGTTTAGATCCGGTAGAGTCCAGCAATGCATCCATGCAGGAGCTCTGCGGCCCAGAAATCATGTTACAGCAGATTTCCGTAGAGGATGTAGAAGAGAGAGGAAAGGGATCGAGTCATACAGTCGCGCGACGCGGCAGATCGTTCGTAACTTCGTCTGGATCGTTGGTCGCGCAGAAAAGGATCTAGTTCATCGACACAGAACCATACCATATCGAACGTCGCTTCAAGCCACAGGAGTACATGCTGTACACAGTTACTTCCTCAGAATAGGCGGCGAGTCGGCGGCGACAAAGTGAATTCGAAGAGCAATAGAGGCGGAGCTCTGCCCCGGGCCGCATTTGCCCGAATACGCCATTTCGTTTCGATCTTCAAAGTTGCGTGTTGCGCGCTTTCACTCAGACTTCCTTCAGGGTTGAAGCGTACGCCTGGGAGCTACTCCGAAGAACCTTTCGTGCTAGACTCAAGCACACCTGCCCTTGGAGGCGAACAGGTGCCAATCCGGCCACTGAGCTAGTTCCATTCTCGTTCGCCACTCAGCACTGAGCGCTGAACTGTCAACAACACATCTGCATCAGTCCTGCATGATGATACATCAACGTAAACAAAAAATTCCACGCGCTTCGGAGCTACCCCATAGCGCAGACGACTGACCCGGTCAGGATATCCCCATCCGCTTTCGGTGAGCGAAGGTTTTTCACGCCAAACCAGGCTATACTACATTGCTATGCCACATTACCTATCCCAACGTAATCGCTGGTCATATCGTTCCATGCGATTACGCGAGTGGTGAGTGCAGCTCGCCGTCACTCCGCGATAGTGATCCTCCCTGACCACTACCGTTGCCACATAACGCCAATTGACGGCGACTCATGTTCATTCAACACCACCGGCATACCAATGAGGCGACATGCTGTTCAGATATGATCCCTATCAAATGATATTCAAGGCCACCTATCAGATCTGTGCCCTGGCTATCGAGATTGTTACGTAGTGTCTGCGCAACATTTCCTTCTCTTCGGGCCTTCCGACCGGCCGACCGGGATCTGGATCACTGAATACTGATTCACGCCACTCCTTACGAGACGAATACATGAGCGCGCATCGTACAAAGAAGTACATTCAACTTGAAATATTCATTTGATCATTCCATACTCAGCAAGACAATTTCCTACGGAGGTATCTGTCGGCTCCATACCATATCTTCGCTCCGCGTACTCAGGAGTCACGTTCGCTCAGATTATTGGAGCTCGTCCATTTGGAAATTCTAGCATACGTATGCATGGATGCCATTGAATGCTGGGACTGAGGGCTGGCTCTTCTATGCCCTTGTGCCGTTCGATCAAGTCGTGGTAGGGATCGGTTGCTCGTCTGCAAGTGAGACAGTGGGAGCGAACGGTAGGCTTTTGGCCTTTCTGCTCTAAATACTTGCAAGGTGGCAATCAGGTGAGTTGAAATCGACCCTCCTTTGTCAAGCTTCAAGCCACCAATAATATGATATCGGCACCAGGCTTAAAAGTCGATATCGGCATCAACGAAATTTTGGAGATGTGTCAGAAGCCACCCCAAAGCACAAACAACTGACGCGGTCAGACTTTTCGCGACCATTTGCGGCGAGTGGATGCCATCACATACACGTTTCTCGGCGAACAGGCAGGGGTCTTCAGGTCGATATTACGTCGACGCCGGGCGAGCTCTATATGAAAGGCGTCGCATGGCCGTTGCGCAAGCCGCTGTTCGGGTCAGATAGGCCGTTCAGGAGAGCAGCATGCATTCCGAGTACGCAATGGAACTCCACTTCCTCGCTGGTTGTGTCCCGATAGGATTCAGGCCTTGCCTAATGCCTCTGGCAGATGCCCTCAGGTGAGGCTTCAGGCACGCGGGAGTCCATTTCCGACGTTGTAAATTTGTCTTGCTCCTGCGATACATTCGCGCAAGGCACTATATAAGTCGTGCAGCAATTGCATGTCTCCTTCAACCCCAGAGGCCCAGTTGCATTCGACTCTTGCTCTACTCAGCTTACTCGTTCCAACCTCGTACACCATGCTGTTCCGCACCCTCGCACTTATGCTCGGACTAGCCTTCACGGCGACGGCCCAGACCTTTGAAGGCGTGAGTCGTCGTTTTGCTCGAGCCCATCGACGACATGCAGGCCATCGACTGACACCGTCACACACATCCACAGACCTGTGAACCCAGTAACAACCCGCTGTACCCCACTGGGCTTTGCACCACCTTCATAGTGCAGGCACTCCCAGTGCCGGTCACTGTTGCGTGCTCGACAACCGCGCGTGTGAGTATTGACGGATGCAGTGATGCATCATTGGCTGATGCACCCAAACAGTGCGAGGCTACTGGCAACGAATGTTCGACCAATGTACCCGGCGTTCTTGGAGGTGCCGCGTGCACCTAAGCTGCTCATATCGCGGATGAGCACACCTTAGTGGTACAACCGATGGCACGCTCTTTTATCGCGCTTCTGTAAATTGCCAAACATACGGTTGGCTTTTGATATGTGAACGGTGACAATGTTCAACAACGCACAAATGACGCGGTTGAGCAAAAGCATAGTTCGGTGGATTGTGCACCCCGATCGCATGTTCGTGTAAGGTGTTGAGATCGGCCAGTGAGATTGCCGTGGGTAATCTTTTCTTACTTCGGATATCATCTCATTGCAGCGAGGCATCATTGACCGAGTACGCCTCGACAGTGCCTCTTAGCTATTCATGCTCGTTCGATATCGGTGTCAGTGGCGTCGAGGGCGCCGTATGCTCCTGAGCGGAGCGATTCGTATCCAGCATGATCACAGTGCGCCCAAGAGCTCGATGACCCCATGCACTCGACCATTTTCCACCGCGGTCCCGGTGCATGATCTTCCGGTGTTCCGCGCTTCTTGCGCTCAACCTTCATGGCGGCTGCCCACACAATTCCAAAGGTGAGTGCACGAACTAGTCCAGTCATCGGGATCATGCTGAGCAGCATGTATGCACTGCATGCATACAGATCTGTCTAGTTGAAGAGGATACTGGACATGCCTGGTATCCTACAGTCGTGTCTTCAGTGTGGTGCGGGGACGACGGCGAACACGGTTGGCTGCGATGCGATGGCCATGCTGTCTGAACATCCTCGTCTTGCCAGATTAACGGCAACGCATGTACGTACGGCTCCGGTATCGACGAGGCTACGTGCTCCTGAGGAGCTTGTTCCTGTTGACCATACTATCCGCCGCCTGTGTACCCGTATTTCCAGGTCCAAGATTTGTTGCGTGTTGTACGCGTTGTTATAGAGCATGAGTGGCCACGCAAATTGTCGATTGCAGCCCTATTTTGTCGTGCTCTGCTCAGGCTGGCGGTTCGCCAGAACAGTTCTAGATCGACTATCACTCATCAGCGTTGCCGCGTAGTCGATCCTCGCTCGAGTACTAGGATCGAACCGTCTTGTGAACTACCCTTGCTTTCAAGGCTCCATCACGGTTGAGGTGCCGACCGCAATCACGAGTCCTAGCAGAATATGCGCACCTGAAAGTTCGAAAACCTCATGAGGTAGGTAGGTAGGGAGGAACTTGCACGCCTTATGACTCCCAACCCTTCAACGCGATCCTGAAGCTGATGCTCGAGAGCTCCTTGAACAAGCCGAATGATGCCTGGCAGAATCATGCGCATCTGCCAACGATCATGGTTGAAAGCGCAGCAATTACCACGATTTCAACTCGGGAAGCACCGATTCAATGACTTGCGTTCCCCCCTGCTATGTAAGCACCGACTTAACATTATGTTGTGAGCACCATGTCTGCACGACAACACATCGGCGTTGACGAAATGCCGACGTCTCACGAAGGCACCTCGGAGCACTGACAACTCACGCGGTCGTGATCTGAGCGACCTACTTCCGCGAGTGGAAGCAACCAAACCGACGCGCGCAGACCCGGGCCCGCTGCAACCTGGTTATGGCAGTTCTTCGAGTCGTCAGACACCATCGGCTGTTTAAGCGACCGACGGGCATCCTACATAATCGTCCTGAAGAGCCTGCCTCATTCTTTGTGTTCCTACGAACACTGTCGATCGCTGTCATCCTTGACGAATCCCAGCTACTTCTCGATGATGGCTCACTACCACGGCGAATAGATTCCACCGAACCGTAATTGCAGGGTGTCCTGCGTTTTGGAGGCTACCATGTTGTCTATGACATTGTCATTTGCGTCGGCGCAAGATTGGGGCTACTTAAAGGCGTAGCCATCGGGAACTTGGCCCTCAGTCCGACTGCACTTCACTATTACTCTCGGCCCACTCTCGACTATCACCAGTAATGCTCTTCCACGTCCTCGCGCTTATGCTAGGGTTGACATCCGCAACGACCGCCGTCGTCCTCACGGGGGTGAGCACTTCCTTGATGAAGCTCAGCGACGCCCAACTGATGCTGTCGCGCACCTTTGTAGGTATGCGATCTCACTACGCCGGGTTGGCATTCTGGACTATGCCTGTTCCAAAACGCGGGTTTCATTGGTGTTGGTTGCCGGCTTGAGATGCCTGTAAGCACTGCAAATTCAGCTAATCGTTATTGACGAGTTCTTCTGACCGAGGGTTCCATGATAGTGCACCAAGAACGGCAACACATGCTCATACGAAAACAACAGCCCGGGGATTCCATCTGCCGCATGCTCCTAATACGCTCGTATGACTGAATGTCGGAGTGATAATGTGATTAGTTCGACTAGGCGCTTACTCTCATAACGCCCGCTACCATGTATTCAACATGTTCATCGGCTTCTTGAGAATTTCAATATGGTCCCGGTTCAATGACGCTCGGTAACCAGCATGCATATTCCTACAAGCCCTTGATATTGTATGCTTGTAACATCGGGCTTGGGTGGTGTCACGGTGATGCGCCTGCCATTAGCGCCTTGGGAGTGGATCATGGCAGTTCAGACGTTGTTGTCGATGAGGCCACTACGAGCTCATTCATGACATCGAAAGATGGGCTCATGCAGCTAGCCGTGGATTCTGTATAAATCTATGGTTAACGACATCACCTCAACTTTTCAAGGAAAAATCTGTCTTCATCGACACACATCGTCCTGAGCGCATAACAAATCTGTGTTGCACAAATGCATCATGAATGCATTGGCTTGACTGGACAATCGGAGCAAGAAAGGAGATTAGGGGAGACATAAACGGCATGAACAATCATTGACCGACAGGTGATAATGCATTACAGAACGTCCGATCGAGAACAAGGCATATTCGTTATGCAGTCAGGGGTCCAGAAAGCAAGCCGAAGATGACAGAGGGAGGACGAAACATGAGACGCCGTAGCATATAACCTGGATAGAGAAAAGTAGCCATGAAAACCTGTCGATGGTCAGCCAATGTTGCATAGAGATGCTGAACACATACCGGTTAACCTTAGCATATGAGAGGGCGCTTAAGTGAATGCGTGTGTACAGAGTGTGTTTTCTTGAAGATGATTTGGGGGTGAGGCCGCACGCCCAACTGCGAACACAGTAGAGCGCGCGTCCTCCCGTCCATGGGGGAGCACGAGGGCCGAGAGTCGACGATACCGAACATCGTCCGTGCACAAACGATGACCGAGCACCTCCAACCCCTCGGACCTCGCTCCCCCCCTTGCGGCCAGCGTAAGAGACCGAAACCTGAAACCGAAGCCAAGAACTGAGCTCGAAACCCCGTAGTCCAGGACCTAGAGAGAAACTAAATGGTCAGTCGAACCTGTCGAAGAATCATCAATCAGCAAAAATATGCGAGGATATTTTGTAAGGATGCTTACCTGCGCGAAATATCATCGTGCTTGCATCTTCGGAGCCCTGGTCGCCGGTCCTTTGGAAGCCTGATCGTCGGTCCGTCGAATCTATAAAAACTACGGACGAAAGAGTAAGAACTTAGTGAGTAAGGGGAAGCAGGATGACTCACAATCAGGTGCAGATACCCCGTGTCGTCTAAGCCCAGCTCGAAAGCCCTCTCTTCATCCTGCCCACTCCCCGCTCCCCGTTACCGCCTTGGCCCCTTCCCACTCCTGCGCCCTCACTCCGACGCCCCGCCGAATCGCCCCCTTCCTCTCCACCGTTGTCTTCTTCTGTCCCATCACGCATCTCTTCATCGCATTCCTCCTTACAACCAACGCTTGACCCTCACCCAGCACCATATCCCAATCCACCTCCTCCACGACCTCCACGATCTTGACCTCGATCTCCACCTTGATCTCCACGACCACCGGTATCTTGCGCCTTCCAGTGACAAAGGAAGCGAGCCTCTTCAAGCTCCTCTCGACCGACCACGATTCGGTGACCGCCGCCTGCAGAACGACGGGCCGGACCGGGGCCGCGGGCAGCTCTTTTGTAACATGTGACGACGACGAAGGGCTCTTGCGCTTGATGGCGTTCCGGCGGACGAGGGCGGCGCGGTCCCCAGCTTGACGTTTCGCTGGCATAAAGAACTCGAGTTTGGCGTCGTCGAGCTCCTTGCGGTCTCGGAACGAAGACCGCTCGCCGAGGCTCTCTGCGATAGATGCGACTTCAGACGGCGAGGCCTCGAGGATGGGCGCCTGTAAGTGAAGTAGCAGGTTAGGCCAGTGGTCTTGAGCAGAGAGCAGGGGAAGGGACGTACCTGTGGATCGTTATGAACGAGGTCGCAAGCAACGATGACATCGTCGGGCCCCCTGTAGATCATGATAGAGGTACCGGCGAGGTTCAAAGCGGCGATGAAGGGAGTAGACATGGTTTGTGAGGGATGATATGAGATGAAAAGAGTTGTTATCGCTTTGCAGCAACGCGGGGTGTTAAGCGGGTGAGGATATGTTGGCGGTAGAATGAGCACACAAAGGTCTTATATACTCTCAGGGACGGCAGAGGCGGGAATGTCGAGAATATCTAGCCCGACGGCGGACGGCGGATGATCTCTATCTTGACACTGGTATGCCGCGGACTCGGTCGTAGGGCGGATGTACTCAATGAAGACGCGTAGCTGCACACCGAAAAGGACACATGCACGAGCAATGCGCAGATATTGACGATGGGTAGAGGTCGAAGAAGCCCCAGGCCGTGATTAGTGATTAATGGGGTTCTGGGGGTTTAAAGGGTGCTGTTGACAATTCTGTGCAGAGCGCACGTCGTAATATTCAGAAAGAGCCATTTCATGAAAGCTACTTTGAATCATAGGAGTATATGCTGTTACAGAGCTCCTGCCTCAGAGTGCACCGACACCGTGAAGAGCAACAGAGGCGTACCACGGGCGAGGGTTGCGATCGAAGGAGCACAGCGTGCTCTCGCGCGGACTTCTCCTCCTCGCGGGGTTACGTACTCTGCCATCGTTGGATGGAGTATGACGGCGCCAATCATCTCGTCTTTCGTGCTACGCATGTTAGCGTGCATCTGTCAAGGCGTTCTTACCTGTACAATGAGATAGGGCGGCATTTGAGAGTCGGTGTTTCAGCGACCGAGGTGAGGTATGGTGTTCATTCAACCAAGCGGACATTGACCTGGCATATTTACTTCCACCGTATTCATAATCAGCCCATCGCCCCTCGGATTTCGCAATTATTGCCGGGTTACAATTAGGCCATGCGACAACGACAGCTTCATCCAGCACTTGAACATATTTGGATCTTCAGAATTTATACCATCTCATCGCTATCCGGATATCGCGGAGCATCGCTCGCGTTGATTCTGGGTCAATGTGGCGCAAAATGTCTAACCCACTCGCATGAGCGCTCCGATGCAGGGAAGCTGGAACCCAGCTTCATCGTACATCGCCGTTTCGACTGCGCATTAGGTCACCCACTGCGCATTGAGTCCGCAATCTCACAAAGCCATGTTCATATATAAGTCACTTCTGCCACACCAAGGTTGCAATCACTCGAGGGGTTTACCTTAACGCACTCATGGATGCCAAAGAGCCCGTGATACGCGTTGCCACCCAAGCAGACATTCCCGGCATCGTGGACCTCCTCTGGGAATCATGGCAAACATTGTACGCGTCAATCACGCCTTGAATCGACAGATGATTGTAACGCGCGACCTCCTACAGCTATGCGAAGGTTGATCCTTTCTTCTCTATGCCAGAGCGCCGTGACTTCCTTCTCAGATGGCGCACGGCGGAACACGAGCGCGCCGAGCGAGATCCTCGCGCGGTGTTCGTCGTCGCCGTCCGCAGCACCGGCGGCGATATTTTGGGCTACTCCGGCGCAGGTCCCGTGCTGTGGGACGAGGAAGAGCATGAAGGCCTTGCTGAATTGCTCGAAGTTCCGAAACATGCGGATGAAAGAGAGATGATGCTCGAGCTGTACATGCTCTTCGTGCACCCGTCGACAACCGGTAGGCGCAAGCACCGCTGAAAAGCGCATCATCGGCTGATCGGGATGTCTTGTCAGGAACAGGCCTTGCGCCAAGTCTGATGGCGGCGGCGTTGGGGGAGGCGCTGGTGCGACAGCCGCCCTTGCGGCTTGACGGCAATATATGTCGGGGCTCGAGAAGGGCTGTCTTGACTACCTCGCGCGAGCTGAACGCCCGGGCGTGTACGTTTTACGAGCGCAAGATGGGCGGGGGGTGGGCGGGCGACTTTGGAGACCTCAGGATTCCGCAGGAGAATGGGCAGGAACCGAAAGTAAGCATCCCCCCGCTGTGAGATACTTGATGGTGGAACAAGCTGAAGCGTTACCAAACCTCCAGTGTATCCGAATGGGCGCCTTCGTCTGGGATGATGTTCGAACATCGTTGGAGGAGTGGCGATCACGCAGACGTTGAAGCGGTGACAGTGCTACCGTCGTTGACCCAGAGACTGTAAATCTGGAGCTCTCTGGGTGGGTTTTGGATTATTGAGAATTGCGTGTTTTCATCTTGCCAGCTTCACTGCATATATGCATATGGAGGTTATAAGGTCATTATGTGAGAAACCGGGATAGTGTATATTTTCATGCTTCCATTGCAGGCATTATTGCAAGCCCTAACAGCCAATATGGATGTATGGCGCCCATCGACTAGGGGTAGGATCGATTGCTCGCAGCTTCTGCATCGCAGTATCGAGGGCGTAAGGGACGACCTGGGGGTCCAAATAATCAGAATCGCCGTGAAACAGCTCCTCATATACGGTCCGCGCCACCAACGGTCCATCCACGTCTCCCATTGACCTACGAGAATCGTCAGTCTTCGAGGATTTTCGTACAGAACAGCATTCGTGCGGCTCACCACAGAGTAGCTATGACGCTCTTGAAGCCCGCAAATAACATTGCTGCCGCAAGGTGCACTGCCTGATCCGGCTGGCTAGCATCGCCCTTCGCGGTCTCGCATGCGCTGAGGAAGGCGAGGAATGAATTTGGAAGTGACTTCGGCATTAGCTTGGCGATGGTCAGCATCTCGTCTCGTAGCAGGAAGCCGCTCGCGAGCGGATTTTTGGGATCCTGGTATCCGTGGCAGGCGAGGTGGAGGATGGTCGCGTTCGGGAGCTCGTTCAGTACAGTCTGGACACGCGCGCCGCATTCGTCCCCTCTGCTTGCGTCGTCTTCGGGCGGCAGAGAGAGAAACGCGTCTCGAGGCACTACAGAGTCGATTTCCGCAAGTTCGTGCATTGTATATGGTAAAGGCTGCCATTGAGGATCGTACGGCGAAGGGGCGGCGGCCAGAAGGATTTTCGTCGAGCTCCGAGCGATCGGTTTCAACTTCCTCTGTGCATTTCGAAGGGCGCTCAACGTCGGGGCGTACGAGGACACAAAGTAGTCACTGCAGCAGTCGTGTCCACCATCCGCGTAGACCCCGGCGGCGTGAACGGGGACGAACGCAAAGGGACCAGTCGGTATCCAGATGACCCTCGGTCGCTTGCGTCCAGTGGCTTTCTGAAGGTGTCCGTCAGCACGCTGGGCTTCAGAACATACAAGAGATACTTGCCTGGAGGCTCAATGCCGCTACAATAGGTTTCACTACCGCATTCCATAATTGCGTGAGGATTGCATTGCCACTTTCTACGGGCTTCCGACTCGTCGGCTTCTTCTTGATCATCAGACGAAGCTGAACAGCGCATTGGGGCATCTCCCTCCTATACGCAAGACTGGCATTCTTCATCGCCATCGCGTACTTGCCAAGCTCTTCGGGGCTCAAGTCAGGGAGGGGGACCCACGTGCAAGTGCCATCCTGCCCAATGACGATTGCATGACAAGAGTCGTGGTCACCTGGTAAGAGCACGATGACATGTGCCCGAGAAATCGATGCCGTCCGAGCAAGCTCCGGGAAGGTATCGCTCATGAGAAAGCGGTCCATGCCAGGGAGCCTCCGGGCCTCTTCGACGAGCGCGTCGAATCGTTCGCTCAAGCATTCCCTCGACACCTCAGGCTGATTGGGCTGGAAACTGCCTTCCTCCAGCGCTCGCGAAAGGAACGTCAATTCTTGAGACATCTCGTCTGGAAGCCGATCGAAGTCCTCGCGGAGATGCAGGCTCTGAGCCCAGAAGCTTGCTCGTCCTTGTTCTAGGTACTCTATAGCCAGCTGAGGTTTGCCAACCTTCAGCGCCATGATGGCCGCGTCCCGAGCCAACGTCTCCAAAGTGGTCACTTGCCGCAGTCGATTTTGGATGCTGACGGCCCTGAAGGCCATCCGGGGTGGCAGGCGAAGCACGCGATTATAGACCTCCAGCAGTCCGTCGATTGCGTCCCGGTTGAGGGCGACATCTCCTAAGGCTATCAGTCGCTGCAACTCCGCGATCACCATCAACGAATGCGATAGTCTGTCCTTCACGTTTCCTAAGCTATCTTCGATCAACAGGACAAGGTGCATTATGGCACCAGTGAAGTCGCCACGTCGGAGGTGAGCGTATGATAAACAATAGTGAACCATGAAGCGAGCAGGATGTCCACCTTGCATGATCTCCAGGGCGTCGGTGGAGCATCGCATGGCGAGCACGAGATCTTCAGCTGAAGGGACATGCGATGAAGGGCCGACGATCTCCTCGGCGAGAGCGTATAGAGCCTGATGTCGCTGTGGATGACCGGGTGGGCATTCCTTCAAAGTCTCTTTCCTGAGTCGCAGGGAATATTCCCGATCTTCGAAACCAGACGTCACTTGCATGCGATGTCTCGTGATGTCGGCCAGGATGGTGAGCGTGTCCCCCCTGTCGCGGTGCCCTTCGGGACGGTACTTTAGTGCCTCTTCCAACAGGGCTGTCGCGCGGTCCAGCATAGGGAGGTCACTGGACGTGGGTGTTGAGCCCAAGTGATCGAAGCGATAGCAAATGCTAGTGGCCACTAGCATTAGCGCGACAGCGCGAGAGCGATGCCCCGGGGGCGTCAATGATAGCGCCTTCATCGACAACTCCATCGTTTCTTCTTGGATGCTGAGGTCACCAGTATGGCTGAACTTCATCTGGCGCATACGCGTCAATTGCACTAGCCATCTGAATCGTCCGTCGTGGTAGTCGAGAGAGGAGAAGACAAGAAGGCTCTCCCTGGCGATAGCGGTAGCTGCCTCTAAAAAGTCGAGATTCTTGGCTTTCAGGTAATGGAACATGTGTATCATCCACTTGTAGAGGTCGAAGGAGGTGCAATCGAGGGATTGAACGAGGTAAGGCCTCAGACCGTGGTCGTGGGGATATTCAGCCAGGGCCATCCGGAAAACGTCCACTGCTTCATCCGCGTCAACCAATCGCTTTGACAGCCTATACCTGTGATGAAGCGAGTTGCCGAGGTTGGCGATTGCATATAGACGTTCATCGTCATGCGGCGCGAACAGCTTGACAGCCTGGCGAAATAAGCTTATGGCCGCGTCGAAGTGTGCTTCGGACCCCTCGGAGGCAAACAAAGCGCAATGTCGAGAGGCTGATTCGTACACAATCGCGGCACATCCCTTCCACTGGCAGGAGTTTATGAAGCATGGCGATCCGGATTCATAGGGTTCGCATCGGGAGCAGGGGATGGACGGCCTTGCGATACCGTCGTCATGAGAGGAGCGCAATGGACCTGAAGACGGCGACCAGAACAGGCAGGAAAGGATAGAAGATGGTGAAGGTGGGTCGGAGACCGGAGGTACGGATCGTCGAGGTTTCGGAAGGGATGATACTAATCATGGAAGTTGACTATGAGCGAACACCCCGAGATCCATCAGACCCAAAAGGAGATATCTGACCTTGCGATGCCAGTTCATGGATTCTGTCGCATTTGTGGTCCGTCAACGACGCGTTTTGATAGCTGTTTTGATAGCTAGTACTCGCCGGAGTTCCCGCTAGCGCCATTCCTTGCCGACGTCCACTGGCAGAAAAAGTACGAGACATTATGCTGGAGGGTCGCTGGGACTGCGCAAAAAGTGATGGACCCGAGACATCGTTGTTCGGGTTTTCCGACAAATAGTGAGGGGCTTCCTCGACCTCGGCGCCCTGGCTACGATACTGCTATCACTAGCCGTGCCTATCATGCCGAGACTTTCGATCTCCTGAGATATGGACGTCGGTCGTGTTCAACATCAGTTGCTTGAGCATGATAATGTAGCTCTGAGACGATATCGTCGTTCGAAACAGCCAGCTTGAGGTCGAGGGTCGCGCAGCGGCGTACATACTGGACTCCACGCGCGCGTGCTAAATTCACAGCGCGGGCGCTTTGATCCGGGCTTTTGAGCCGAGGTCACTCTTGAGTGTGCGTGCAAATGCGCACATTCACATAGTTGAACTACATGTTGGCGAGTGAGGGTCCCTTGAGCGCGTGTCATACAGGGAGGCCGCAGGCCACGAGAGCTCGAGGACTATAGCTACGGTCCTTTTCACGTTGAATAGTCAGCATCAAGACGGGTTTACCCCTTTGCCTTCCCGTTCTACCCTTCCGCGATTGCAAGACTGATATGTTGACATCCAAGCCGCGCAGAAGGCTGCGCAAATGCGATGAAATCGCAATTCCCGCGAACGCGCGATATCCAGCTGCCGACAAAGCTGTCCATGTTTGTCGCAGTATTCGTAACGTCACAAGAGGCCGCTGTTGGGCGCCCGTCCGTTAGATGGGCGTATCTTGGCTCGATGGTGCTTTGCACTGGAATGATCCCGACAAGCCCGACTGGTTTCAGCTCCATTACAAGCGATGGTGACGGAGTTGACGGGTTGGACGGAGCAGAGAGCGCCAGGGAGAACGTTCAGTTCTCTCGCCATTGATTACCACACGCCGCACACCTGCGTTAGCGTCAGATGATGACTTTGGACAGGATGTTGAGTCAACCACGTACCGGTAGACTGAGCAGGAACGAAGTAGTGTCTAGTGTCAGCGCCGCAGAACAACAGCATCAGAGGTGATACATAGGTAGCGCACAGGTAGTCATCGGTTCGTCCGCGGATCGGATCTGTAGCTGGTAAAAATATGCTCGACCATGATCGCACTTGGGACAGGTGGCTGGAGAGCCGAGCATCCGACGCTGAGTTTGTGGACGTATATCGAGAAAAAGACGAGAGAGACTTACCAGACGTCGCATCCGCATGCTCCCACATCTGGTCGCCGCCGAGGACGTCGTCGACTTCCTTGCGCTTGAGCTTCGTTCGGGACGTCATCTGACAAATTCCGAGCGTTCATCTCACATCCCGAACCTGACGGAACGCCATGCGCCCCAACGCAGAGAAACGGGGGCGTACTTGTTTCGTGATTGGGAATTCATACGGGCAGGTGTTGCACGCCCACTTGTTGTACCCCGTCTCTTGCGAGATGACGAGCAGGTTCGCGCACGTCGGGCAGAACAGCATCTTCGTCGACCACTGCCGATCGGTCGCGACAGAGAGATCTGAATGATCCGGGCGGGCGAAGAACGAATGGCAATAAAAGCAAGGAAAAGTATCCGCGCGCGTGTCGCGCCGTGTATAGATGAAAGCGGTGTGGACGCTATAGATATGCAGCCTCGCGCAAGATTTACGGCGCAGGTGAGCCTTTCACATTTCCCACTCTACCCCCTTGGCCCCTCTCCTCGCACAAAGACACACTCTCGAGCCCTTGCAGGTTCCCCCGATCAACGATGGCTAGGCCACGCCGCTACTCGCCGCTCATCACGCCCTCCCTCGACATGGGCGAGCTCGTCTGCAAAACGCTCGATCACGACGCGACCGACGTGCTCATCGACAAATGGCTCGAGAACCGCAACGACGCGTATTGGTCCGTTTCATTCGCCTCTGCAGGGTCGCCGACCCTCATTTTCCACCCGTTACTGTCGTATAAAGGGATTGGTTCGCCGCCGTGCGCGAGCGCAAACACGCCGCGATGCACCCCAATCAACAGATCTTGTTGTGGCAGAAGGGAGATTTCGTGCCCGAGAACGTGTTCTGCCGCACGGTCGATACGGGGCGGTTGATACCCCTGGATAGGACCTGGACGACGTACGTGACGACGCCTTTCGCGAACGTCGAGTGCGGTGGGGATGGGAGATCTGAAACCGTCATTTAGACATGTATACCACCATCGATCTCTCCAGGAGCGCAAACTGAGCATGATGCCCGTCGTGTTTACCATGGTATGCGCCTTCGGATTGTCCACCAGCACGCCACTCACATGTTGGTATAGTTACCCGAACTAATGCTATTGAGGTACTGCCTCAGAGACAGTTCTCCCTGGGCGTAAACAGGCTGATGGATGCTTGACAGGGGCATGCATGATCACGGCAGTGATGATGTGTACATTATAGTAACCGACATGAAGCGGCAAGAGATGGAAGACGTTACCGCATATTTCCAACTTGTCTGCCAACATACAGCCAAGTCGCATCCTATCAAACCAAGCGCCGAAGGAGAAATTCTACGCGAACGTGCGTTGCGTTCACCCTCCACATCAGCTCTACCAATCTTATCCTCTCGCAATCAGACATGCGACTGACCCATACGCTCAATCGCCAACGCCGGACGCCCTGCTTCCCCCAGATCGACCTCACCCTGCGCGCGATCCTGGCCGAAAAACGTCCTCCGTTCATCATCCTCTTTTCGCATCAGGCGACCTCCTACTCGCAGATCTTCTTCACCCACCGCCTCTTCGTTCCCAGCGTCGAGATCTTCCACGACTTCCCGAGCGGTTGCCCGAACCCGTGCTGCAACGACGAGTGCGAGATGATCCGTTTCCCGCGCAAGGGGCTTGACGGCGCCGCCATCCTGCCCATCAACCGCAGGCGCAAGCTCAAGACCGCCAAGGACGGGAGAGGCGGCCGTGGAAGAGGCGGGCGCAAGGTCCGCGCGCGCGAGATGTGCAACTGGATCGATTGTACGGTCTGCTTCGACGAAACCCCCGCTAGCAGCACAGACTCGAGCGAGGGCAGCCAGAGCAGCGGCGACGGGCGCGACGCGCCGGAGACTGCGCCCGCGCGGGTCCCGGGCCGGATATGCAGCAAGTGCAAACTCGTCAAATACTGCAGTCCGGAGCACCAGAAGCTCGATTGGGACGAGCACCGGCGGGTGTGCGTCCGCCCAGCGTCGACCTAAATTGTCTGCTCTCTCGGCGATAACCATTTGCGGGCGTTCATACTAGCCCGTATACCGAGCTTTTCTCCTATTTCCCTTAGTCTCTAGTCAAAATTGACTTATACCAGGTACCTCCGACGGCTCTCACTGTTCATCCGAATCACTCCTGTTGTTTTTGTTGTAACACTCCCAGTGTATACGGTCCCGATTCGCACGCGCCTCGTACATGTAGGACGCGTTCATTTATGACATCATTCCCTCTTGTTGCCTCTTGTCCAGCTAGTCTACCATGTCCATCCGATACATATCAGCCAAGCTCGCCCAGCAAGTCGGCTCAAATGCTATCTGAGACATGTCATACAAGGAATTAACAGGATGAACGATAGATCGATGAAGAGCTGATGGGCGCTGCTGGCGCCTTCAGCCTCGATCAGCTCATGGAACTTGCGGGTTTGGCCTGCGCGCAAACCCTCCAACGAGTTTACAGCAGAGAGAAGTACCCGCGTGTGCTCGTATGCTGTGGCCCGGGCAATCAAGGCGGCGATGGGCTCGTCGCTGCGCGGCATCTGGGGATGTTCGGGTACAAGCCCACCATCTATTATCCGAAGGTAACGCACATTTCACGAGGACACACGAGAGTATGACTCAAGCATGGACCACTTAGCCGGGATCGAAAGAGATCTACAAGGTCCTTTGCAGCCCTGTAGCACGTACGAGACGCGCTGGCTGATCCGGACTTAACAGCGCCTACAGCAGCAATGCGATAATATGAAGATCGAGACCCTTCCCCCATCCAACGAGACCGGGCCGCTGAAGGAGGCCTTGAGCAAGTCGGACGTCATACTCGACGCAATTTTCGGTGAGCCCCAGGCCCCATCCCTTCGTAGAGTCCTTCTGAATGAGCATTGTGCGGGTATAGGGTTCTCATTCAAGGGTCCCGTCCGGTCACCCTTCGACGAAGTGCTGAAGCTGATCACCGAGTCGAGGCTGCCTATTGTCTCCGTCGACGTGCCATCGGGGTGGGATGTGGAAGAGGGCAACAAAGCCAGGGTCGGGCTGAACCCGGACGTCCTTGTTAGTTTGACGGCGCCAAAGCAAGGGGTGAAGGAGTTCAAGGGAAGACACTTCCTTGGAGGGCGATTCGTCACCAAGTGGGTCCTTGGACTTGATTGGAGAGTCGAGTGGCTGACCGTCTTTGTTCTGGCAGAGCGATGGAAGAGAAGCTTGGTTTGAACCTGCCGGAGTACCCCGGTAGCGACCAAATCGTGGAGTTGCCTCAACAGTCCTAACTAGCGCATAAGCTGTAGATAGAAGGCCTCGGCCTGCAACCGTAGTATCTCAAACAGCCACAGCTGTTGAAGACGTTCTCGAGTATGGTGGAAGTCTCGGATCCCGTTGATACCATTGTCGAGCATCCAGCAGAATCGGGAGATATCTGCGCGTCCGGATAACTTCTTCCTCGTCATCAGAGGAGTTCTCGTCCTCGTCCACGGTCTCTTGTTCAACTGCAGTCTGTTTGCGGCTGGCTGCTGGACGTCGTTCCAGCTTGCGCGGCGTTGTAACCTCCTGGTTCGGATCTGAGGCCGGGCCCATGTCTTCGTCTTCGTCCTGCACAGCAGGGGGTTCTGGCACCAGCTTGGGCCGTTTGTGCGTCGGCGTCGCTGGCACGGACGACTTTTCTGGATCGAAAGCGACCTTACGTTTCGATGGTGAGACGGAGCCCGGAGTATCACGTCTCAAAGCGGACTTTCGAGGTGTCATCAGCACTTGCAGACGAGAGCTTCCAACGCCGGCCTTTTGAGGCGCATCCTGTGACGGAGGCTCAGCAGCTTGTGCAACCTCGCTTGTTTCCTCCAGCTCCGATAGTGGTTCTGTTGCTTTCGCCTTCCCTTTGGACTTCGGAGTTGGCTCCGCTGCTTTCGCAGTGCCCTTCGCTTTGACAGGCGAAGCTGATCTACTCTTCGCCTGCGCCCGCGCCTGAAGGTCTGCAACCTTCGCCTTCATCCGCTCTCCTAGTTCCTCGCACTTCTCATCGATAAGCGCCACGAGGTCGTCGAACTCCCGCTCAGTGAGTCTGTTCTGGTCGATAACCATGTTGCGTGTGATACGCTTGAGCTAAAGCCACCTAAGTGAGCGCGCCGTCGTGGAGGTCAAGTACGTAGACGTACTCCGAGAAGCTGGCACACCCAGTAAAACACCGCGCTCTTCGTAAGCACAGACTCGGGTCTCTTGCGGAAATAGACACCCTTTAACAACGTGGCTTGTGCCTCCTCCATCCACGGAACGACCATCTCTCCGCGCTTGACCATATGTAAGTCGACGAGGGATTGGTACGTTACAATCGGTGGGGCTTGGGACCGCGTCGACCGGGACGGCCCTTCAGTGTCAGTCTCGGCGAGTGCATGGCGGACGATCTTGAGTGTGCTGGTGAACACGCGGGGCGCGAGACAGGATGCGACCTGCGCGACTCTCTGCGCGACGTCTGCGTTGCCTAATCTGTGATATATAGCTATAGCGCGACACAGAACGTAGACAATGCAGAACTCACTCCTCGGATGCAATCAATGCGCATATAGCCAGAAGCCCCGTAGCGCCGGCACCTAGTTCGTGCCCTGAGCCAGGCGCGGTTCGGGCTTTCGCTGTCCGCAAGAGGGCAAGAGCGCGCGTCCGAGTTTCGGATTTTGCGCAAATACGTTGCAGCTGTTCTTTTTCGAGAGATGACATCCTATATGGTATCAGAGACACGATATGAAAGGGTGGAAAGTGGTCGATAGCGGAAGTTGCATTGTAAGAGTCAGCCACCACCGCGTTCGCGTCTAACATTGTGGGCACGGGATCACCCAACGGTTTGTGCCACGTATACGTGCCCGGCGCGTTCAATCTCTATCCTGTCTTGACCACGAGTGCAAATATTACTTTCTGATTGCAGATTACCACGGCAATGTGAACGAGATGACAATGCTAGCGACGTGTGTGCATATATGAACAGAGACTAAACCAAAGCGGATGAACCAGTATGACACAGATAGGAAACATGAGCGTGATACGACTGAAGTTAGGAAACACTGTCCGGGTTAAAGTAATTCGAGAGATTATTCTCTATATCCTTGATCCTGTCGTTGATAGACCGTTTCGCGCTTAGCCTGCAATCCTGATGCATGTACGTCGCACTTCCCCAACGGTCAAAATCCTAGCCGACGTTACATCAGTTCATACCCTGACTCATGCACGCAACCGAAAGACCGTACCTTGGCAATCGTTCTCAGCCTCCCAAGCACATCCGCGAGTCCAAGCGCCAAGATGCCGTCACTCCTGGTCTTCTCCTTCCAGAACTCGAGCCAGCTCTGGGTGCACCCGTGCTGGTGCCAAGTCGCACCGCAGGACGTCGCATGCTCAAACGAAGGCGGCCGTCCTCGCAGCTTCTCCCACTGAGAGGTCAAACAGTGGTACCCATGCAGAAGCCTCAGCTGCTGTGCAGGCGATACGACGAGCTTCCCGTCCGCATCTAAATCGCCCTCCACGAGTCCGGACGCGGACCCAGGCTTGACCGCAACGAACGGAACGCGGTGCATGACCTCGAGGTACGCGAGCCCGCGGAGTGGGCGGAGATCGAGTTCGTCAGCGAGCGTCATCGCGAGGTACGCGTACTGCGGCGAGAGCGCCATGAGCTGTCTCAAAAGGCCAACGACGGTGTTGAGCAGCTTCTCGTGACTGCAGAGCTGCGCGAGGCGGACGAGGCGCGTGAGCTCCTGCCCACTCGCGCCGAGCGTCGCCGCGGATGGTGGTGCACCTGCCGCTGACGCGGCTGCGAACGCGCGCGAGAATGGAGACGGTTTGCGGTTGAGGTAGGCCTGGATGGCGTCCAGGGCCCACGTCTCGAGAGACTTGAAGGAGTACTTGTTCGACACTTTCGCTATGTCGATGAGATGGGCAAGATCGGTCCAATGATCCGTGTGCACGGCCATGAGCTCGTGCGGTCTGGGTAGAGTCCGCCTCAGCATCACGGTGCGATCATTGGAAGCGGATTTGGGTGACTCACAGCGCATATAGAGCCCCTTCGATGAGGAGGAAGGAAGGATTAGATGAACTACCCTTATGAGTAGGTCATACTCACAGATGAAGTTCCTGAACTCCGTGACCGTATCGCTGGGCAGGATAACAGGGTTGTCATCGGAGGTGCCTTCCCTCGAGGTGTCACCTTGCGGCAACGAGAACATCACGGCAAACGACGAGCCATCCTTAGACAATATGCTCCGGTGTACCTGAGCCGCCGCACCATATCCAGTACGTTAGTTCCGTTTCCCGTCTCCCGTCGATTCGGACGATAAGGATGATTCCTCGCACATTGAACAATGTGTTCTCCACTCGTAGCACGCAACTTCCGTCAGGGAAGTAATAAGTGTTGTCTCGGATCACCTTCGGGGCCTCTCCCGTCATGACCCTCTTGGCGGCGCGGGTCGTATCTTCATCCTGAAGGTCCGGGGAGCCAGGTCGCTTGCGATCGAGGGTAACGGAGCGGTCGTCGTCGTCCTGTAGCTGAGACGACGAACTAGGCGTAGGTGAGCGCGACTCCGCCATCGAAGTGCGCAAAGGTGGTGGACGATGCGGAGAACGATGGGGAAGCTGCTTCGGTCGAGATGACTGGGGTCGGCAACTCCCGAGGCCATATTACAGTGTAAAGGCACTGGTTGATGCACTCAAAACCGGCAGGCTCCTACACTTCGCACATGCCACATTCTCTTTCTTTTGACCACCTACAACTATGTAAGCTACTACTTCCACACTGCACAAATTTTTTCGGATGAAATCTGGGCGGAAGTTAGCAATGACGGTTGATCCGCCCAGGGGAGGCCTGGCACGCAGAAAATGTTCGTTGATGCAGTGGCAGTGCCCCCGGCAACTGATGCAGCCATCACATCGGGTCACACCGTCGTTTTATGCCGGTAAGCTCTCACACGCTCCCAAGGCGCGTCGTGCGTTGGTGCATCACCCTCCGCTCTTCAGGATAGGCTCTGAGTTGCTACCCGCCACAGATGATCCTATGTCACTAATGAAAACTGCACCCAAGATATAAAACAATGCATTGGTGCTTTATGGAGGTTATCCGATTGTAATTGGAAGCGAAACAGGATGCACATCTTATGGTACATACTCAAAACAGCCTGTTCGCGAAAGTGAACGATTTTTATAAAATCAGAGAGTCCTTCGATTCGTTAGAAAACTCGGATCTAGTATATTCAAGCATGAATCTACCCCCTTATTTAATCTCATAACTCTCAGACACTTCCTTCGTGTGGAATTGTCGTTTGCATCAAGGAGTGCGGCTGCATCAAGCAGTGCCTTTACACTGTACTGGTCCTTCTGCCGCAGTGACTTCTTCCTGCGATTGGACCGACTTTTGCGCGACTGAACTGCTTGCACATGTTCTTCAGACGGAATGAGAGATCAAGGTGGCATTTTGAGTCAACGGCAGGACGAGCTTATGATACGAAGTCATGAAACTATGGTTACATTGAATTTAAGTCCGTGTCCGTGTCCAGTCTAGTAGTCACCAAGGCCGGTCGCGCCCTCCTTGCGCTCCTGGCCACGATCCTGCATGCCCTCGTTTCGAGTAACCTTGCCGGCAGCCTTCTCCAAACCACCCATTACCCGTTCGCCCACGGAAGGCTTCGCAGACTGGTTGGAGGCGTAGTTGTCCCCCTGCCCGCTCTGGTCGCGGTCGCGGTTCTGGCCCTGACCCTGGCCCTGGCCCTGGCCGAAGCCCTGGCCGGACTGGTTGTTGTTGTCCCAGTTGTCGGCGGAGGTGGTGTTACCGGGGACACCGGTGCTGAAAACATCCGCGCGTCAATATCGCGTCCGCGAAAGTAAGGTTCAGATGGATAGCTTACCTGCCAATGCCGGTGGAGCCGGCGTAGTTCGCGTTCGTACCGTAGTTCGGGTCGTTGATGTCGGTCTGGTTCTGGCGCCCGCCGTAATTGTCGGTGCCAGACGACTGGGTGTTGGAACTGTTATAGCCCTGGTCCTGAAGGTTCCCAGTGGGACCGTTTCCGGAGTTGTCGAAACCAAGGCCGCTGCCCTGGGTATTGTCAAATCGGTCCTGCTGACCGTAGTTCGAGCCAGAGTTACCTGAATATTGTAGTGAGCAACACGCCATGGACGGAAGGGTACGAGAGAAACATACCGGAGCCTTGCTGGCCACCGAAGCTGTTGTTGTTGTCGTTGTTGTCGTTGTTGTAGGACATGGTCAGATATAAAACGTGAGGAGAGAAGTGGGCGAAATCGGTGTTTTGCAGTGGTTGCTGGGTCACTTCCAGCCGCCGACGTATTTATGCAGGATGGGAGCGCCGGATGACGCAAAATTTACTGCGTAAAGTAGCTACAGTCAGGTGGCGAAGTGGGGGTTATGGCGTCAGTGGTCCGCCGACTACCTGGATGGAAGGTCGAACTACAAACGTTTGTATATGGTCACAAACGCAGAATGGAAGTGTGGAGACACCAATTGCGACCGGATCGTCACGTCGACAATCCGCATACTCGTCATCGCCGCGACATATCGTAAGATACGGGTCGAGGCGTATACGCCCCCGCTCTGCGTGGTACATGCAGCGCCTTTCAAGCTCCCGGCCTTCTTCGGACCGCATTGGAGATGGAGTGGAGGAGAGGGTGAGACTAAGTAGAAGGCAAAATGTCCGAAATAGGTAACGCTGGTAGCACGCCACAATGACATCATAAGGCGCCGTGCCTTGCTTGAGTGGGACGCGGCCGAGTTCAGCGTGGACGTGGAAGAAGGACCGAGCTAGAGTGCTACATGCGAATGTAACTTGCTGAAGGTCATGAGTACACGTATGAAGATTCATTTGATTATGGTGGTACACTATTTTATAGGTCGTACATCAAGCATCGACGTTGCCTTTCTACGTCGCAAGAACACGCATCCTACACATCCTTATGGGTCTCTGCGGGAGCAATCTCGCCGTTGAGGATCTTTTGTCCTTGCTCCTTCGTGCTCTTGTTGCCAACAGCCTATAGCCTCATCAGCGCGCGTCATGGCACGGCATGAAGCGCCGAACTCACAGTGCCTCGGATGTTCTTCGCGTGGCCTAAGGAGATGTAAGATCAACACTCAAGCGCATCAGAAAAAGCTCACCTATCACTTGATCTTTCCATGGGATCTTGCCCGCCTGAGGAGGCAGCTCAACAACATTTATATTCGGGTCATTGCGGTCGACCTCATCGGGTCGTACCGTCTTCACAGAGCCATCACCGGGTTGGGTGGAGGCTGCAACGGCTGGGTCATTACCCACTCGGCGTCCCAATGATATATAAATAGACTCACCCTGCTGCGGTGGAGTGCTCACGCGCGTTGGTTGAGCGGTTTGAGATGGGGCAGTAGCCTAAATACGTGCATGAGTTCACCGGAAGACCGATGATGGCGAAGCTGCTTACTTGCGACATGGATTTAGCTCGGAGGTCTGGAGGTGAGGTGTGCAGCAAACGGAGAGGGTCTGCGCATATAACTGGCACCAAGCATGACGTCACCTTCGTTTACCGGGCAATGCCGAAAGTCTGTCACCCGCGCGAGCTCATCGAGTATGGGAGAAACGATGCAAATATCTGAGAGTAATAAGTTACACAACCTCTACACCTACAGGTACAGCATTAATCGTCGTCGCCGCCGGAGAGTCCAAGCATTAGTCACGAGGAAAATCTCAAATCGCGCGGGGCATCCCGGCAAGCTGCGGCAGCGCTTCGGCGTAGTCGTCCGGGTCGGACGGCACGCTCGACGTGTTGTCCGCCCAGACGCCCTGGCTGCCGTACCCTAGGCTCCCGAGCGCGAGACCGTCGCCCATACCGTCCCATATGTCCGTCGTGAGTCGGACGGGGATGACCAGCCTCAAGTCGCGGAACGGGCACTGTTTCGGGTCGGGCGGGGTCATGGTGAGGACAATGTAGTCCTGCGAATATCGTCAGACCAATTTTGTCGGCGCGAAACAACCGGATCTCTCTTACCTTCACGAAGAGGCCGCCTGCTTTAAAGCCGCATACCTTCACATCCTCGTTGACGACGATTTGCCCGGCGTACGCGATGAAGTCGCGGCCGTCGCCGTTGAACTGGAGCTGACCTTCCCCGATGACGTCCGTGCGCCCTGTAGACAAGGGTCAAGCACAGCAAAGGCGGTTGAGGACGAACGAAGCTTACAAATGTCTGTTTTGGTTCCCAACACTAGCTCATTCCTAGGAATATGATCAGCCAAACATCGACTGGTAAGGAACTCTGATGCCTTACCGGACATCCACGGTCGATTGCCGCACCAGTCGCAAGCTAGTCGCTTGCTTGGTCGCGGATAGGAGTGTCGGAGTCGGCCCATATGACATGAAAGACGCCAACGAATACGATGAAGACGAAAAGGTTACGTAGACGGGGATCGGGTCCGTCATGCAGAATATCCTCGACGAAGGTACATACACCTGAAATCAGATTAGCATTCATAGACCCCGAGCCGGATGGTCATTTGCTTACAGACGCGACTATATCCTGAGCACTCGCAGATTTGGCCTTGATGACTGAGCTGAAAGGCCGCCAATCGGGAGAATCCACAAAACCGTGGCTATCAGGGTACGTGTGCAATGGCGGCGGAAGCGGCATAGCGGGACGAGAACGCGGGTAGTACGTGATGGGTGTAGAAACGGTGCTGCAAAATCCTCGTCAGGATGATCCTGGAACGCATCTCGTAAAGCGCACTCACGTTACCGGACTGTTAAATATATAACTCTTCGCCTTCGTGGCAATCGCGGTAATGGAATATGCGATGGAGGCATGGAAGCCCGGCACACCCTCGAGTGTCACTGAATAAGTCGGCGGCAATGGCTATTTCAGCGTTAGAGCGATTTCCAATGCGTAGAGATACCGGGAAACCCCGCAAGACGACGCACGTATTGGTCCTTGCCGTCCGAGAAGGTCATGGGTAGCGTGAGCTCGAACGAGAGGCTGGTAGGGCAACGGTCGATCGGATTGCTGAAGAGGGTTTGCCGATCGAGCAATACGCAATTCGAAGATGTCCCTTGTTCGCCGAAGTCTTTCAATGTAAGCACTCCTTCGATCTAACAAACTGTCATCGTATCTTTCCCTGTAGATGGTCGCCGCTTCAACTCACCTTGATTTCAACATCGACGATATTGTCTGGCTTGGCCAACTCAATCGACCCTGCAAACACCTGAGTCACTTCGAACGTTCCTTTGAGTCTCATGTAAACGAACTGACCCTCTATGACGGCCCCGCATCCGTACACCGGAGCTTCAGCACCGTTCTCCTGATCATGCAAGCGTAGAGTCACAGAACCGCTCTTAGACGGTTTCGAAAACTCCGTCGCCGGGCGCGCTCGGGGGATTGTCGCCTGCGCGATGCGCCGCTCGTCTTGCTGCGGCTCGGCCCGATACGACGGTGTGCGGGCAAAGGAGGGCGCGACGGAGTACTTAGGGAGGCTCGTGCTCGACATGGAGGCCCTGACCAAGAGGCCGTTGGATTAGCAGCTCCATGCTATATTTCTCCTTCGCTCCGGTGCAAGATCTGTTCGCCCAATGCCATGCGGACACAGCGGAAAAGACATGGGGGAAAATTCTTCTAGAGGACCCCTGCCCACGCGTCTCTCCTCTTCCTTCGGCGGCAAATGCCCCGATTGAGCGGACTACGGCTGCACGAACGTCGAGAGCATAAGTGCTTATATTCAGCCAGTTGATATGAGTCAATTCTTACGCCACGTTACGGTTGCAGGTGGCTTCGAGACGCAGGTTGAGATCAATCAGAAGGCTGTATTGGGATGATGGTGAAGCTACCACACCAGCGCGGCTCAAGAGCTCCGGAGTCGGCTGCGCAGCCTCTCGCAGCCTCGCGCGCCACCGGGATGTTTGTAAGAGGTCCTCTAAGCCATTCAGATCTGCTCATGCCGGCGTCCATGGCCCCGATGCCGGTTGCTGTGCTTGTGGGCCATGCTGGGGCCACGGTCACCAGTCAGGAACAGGTCGTCTTCCTCGAGAGTCGTTATCGAATTAGACTATCGCCAGTAACAGGAGCGATAACGCCAATTAATCTTCAACCCATTGGAATCGAGGGGTAATTACATAGCACTGTACTACATATATGACTAAACGGCAGCATGTCGTGGAGATACATAACAGGGAAAAGTCCAAGCCATCGCAAAGTCCAAGCCATCGCAAAATCCAAGCCATCGCAACTACTCGCTCCACTCCGTCGCATCAGCCTTGCGCTTGGTGCCGCCGGTACTCGATGATCCACTCGCCTCAGCGTCGCCCTCTGTTACTGTTGATGTCGTCTTCTTCCCGCGGGAACGTCCGAATTCCCGTACGTTGGTCTTCACACCCCACTTGTTCACGAGCTGGGCAGCGGAAAGGGAACTCGATTCAGCCTCGCGGAACTCCGCAACGATTCTTGACACGAGGAGTGGAATCTTACCTTGGTCAGGTTGGTCGATGCGGCAAGCCCTGGGAAATCTGCACCGGACACGTTTTCGTCTCAACCGATGCTGTCATAGCATGTGAAATTAATGATCCGCTCGCCTTTCGTCGAATAAACCCGGAACGGTTGGCCGTAGCATTCCGCGATGATAGGCACAGGTTCGCCCGGTAGGTTCGAGTGAATATTGAAGGCGCGGTAGCGAAGAATGAAATATCCTTCGATAGTCGACGTGATGTCCTGCAGAAAACCTGTCAGTGACCTGTCATGTTCGTTTACGGTGACAACCATACTCCGAACGTGAAGAGTAATCGCTGTTTATAAGAATGATGATGAGCGGTCCGATGCGAGGGAAGTAATATAGCAGACGAGCTGACCCCTTCGACTGGCGCCACATGCGTGAATGACTCTCCTACCAAAGCGCTGGTGCAACGCGTGCTCTCATGGATAGGATAACCCGCTACATACGCGACGATGTTTGGGTCATCGGTGTCTCGGCGCTGCATACGACGGCGAGGTGAGCGAGCAAATTCGAGCTGGTGAACGAACCACTGACCCGATGCCATACGCCGGGCGTGCCGTCCTGCGGCGCTCGGGCGGCCGCTTCGATATCCGGGCCTGATACGGGAAATAGGTCTAAACTGCAAACCAGACCGGGGAAGAGCGACGGCAGGTCAACTCTACAAGCAGACAGGTATCAGGTATCTATGACTGGGCTTGAGCGGAGTGACATTAACCCATTGATGGGGGTTTCAACTTGCTGGGGTGTGCCGTTGTGGAAGACCTCATACAATCGGAGCTCTGGGACGACGTCAGGTTGTGACTATACGTCGATGGTATGGGCGCTTACCTACGATAGGCGGGGGACTGCAGGCGGCATGTCAGATAACGTCGACGAATATGGGGAAAGGCTGGCGATCACTCAAGCGGCCTTCGATCCTGCTTCACAAACTGGAGGAAGGTTATTACGAGCTAGTCGACAACGAGCCGGGGGACTCAACGCAACCGACGGACCTTTCTCCCTCTGTCCGCGTGTTGAAGCTCCAACAGCTCGGCTCTGACG
Source organism: Punctularia strigosozonata HHB-11173 SS5 (assembly GCF_000264995.1). NCBI lineage: Eukaryota > Fungi > Basidiomycota > Agaricomycetes > Corticiales > Punctulariaceae > Punctularia > Punctularia strigosozonata. The sequence continues at coordinate 1,473,767 of NW_006767434.1, forward strand.
GTCTTGCCCGCCAGCGGGCCCGCATAGAAATGTATCGGGGAACCGATGGTCAACGGAGTCGGAGCTGTGGACGGATCCATGTTCGTTCGGTTGTGGAGATAGTTTCGCGTGAGACCAGAGAGCAGATTCGAAATGGGAGGTGAGAGACAGCAGCGTCGCAGAGTAGCAGTGGTGTCGTGTGGTCGCGTTCAAGGAAGAATGATCCGGGAGTGCTACAGGAGCATTTGCATATTAATGTCGAGCGAGCTGAATTCGAGATAATTCCAGTGGGGCAGAGGATGAGCCAGGGTCGTCCATGGACGTTGCGCGGGCCGGCTTACTGGGTTGGTTCGGAAGGGCGAAACGGATCCGCCGCCGATTCACTTGAGCCTCGATGCCTGCGCGGAAATTACCGGATCTTGATGTATTGGGTTCAGCAACGCTGCTTCATGATGCAGATGGCTCAGATGGCCCACGATGCTACGAATTGTGTATACAGAGGTACCGGGGGCAGGGGATGTTGTTGATCCCCTTCTTTGACATGTGCAAGACGTAAATCCAACCAGCGACGTCGGAGTTAATTTTGAGTGGACCTCCTGTGGCGATCGACGCGCTAGGATAGGGTTACCCCGCTGTTACTCCTTCGCGCTACCTACCCGTGTGCCTCTTGCATCACGCCGACGACTGTACCATAGCTGCAAGCCAATTGAGCTCTAATTTCCATTTTTTTCCGACTCCGGCCTTTCGAGGACGCTGTGAGAGGGGCTATCCTTGGCTGCGTGCCGCCGCCGCCTAGAACAATCCGACGGGACCCGCGGCTTCATAGACTGTCGCCGTTAGGCCGCCAACTTGCGGGGGCGGCGGAATCATGGGACTGGGACTTTCCGATACAAGCCGCAACAGGGGCTCGCAGATTCGGACTCGATAACAATATTCCGGGCGCCGCACCCGTCGAGCGTGCGGGGAGCGGGCAGTAGCCGTGACGTCCAACAGGAACAGCAGTGAGAGGATGCCGAAGAGTTCCCATACGGTTGTTTTCGTCCGCATGGTGCCGCAGGATGACCTTGATCTCCCGTGTTGGCAGGCAAGCCGTTCGATTTACTGGAACAATGACACCGCGAGGTAAGCTTTCAAATTTGAACATACCGACCGTTGACCCACCTTCTTCGGAGCACCTCCGTTCAGAACTGAAGCCCAGAATAGATCTGGTCGCACACGGGGCACCCGTCTTGAGTCCGTCGCCAATATCTAGTTCTTCTCACCACCTCTCGCTCGGAGGAGGCGGAATCCTCGGACCCAAAAACCATAATGGACAAGGAGAATTTTCCTAACATCCGCAGTGCCGAACCAATGAGACGTCAGCTGTCATTATCATGTCCTCCAAAGATCTTGCAGCTTGCCTCGAGGACGGGAAAAGAGGCCGGCATTCCGGACGAGAACGTCTTGATTTGTGCACAAGGATGCGCGCCAGTGCCGCTAGAACGTTATCAAGGCCCGTTCACGCATCGTGGATGGGAACCTGGCCAACTTCTCGGACTTACCTTCTCAAGGGAGAACCACTGTCGGATTGGCACAACGCGATGTGGCTCGATCACGGCGCAATAGCGGACCAGTCCATCGCTCTGGGAGGTTTCCTATCAATAAATCGGGGTGACACACCCGAGTTGACACCTCTGCAGAGCGATGCCAGAGCGATATGGGGTACTAATCGAGAAAACACGCGGTGAGCGCCGCGTACGTGGGGACAGAACGGCGCACGGTATCGACCAGCATCAGGGTCTTTGACACGATCATCGTCGCACAGAACCCGCTCCGAATTCAAAACTTCTGGCCCAAACCGCAGGGGAACCAGGTCCAGCTGGATGCCTGGAAACGGGTTCTGTAATCGCCCAGGTTGTTTGGGCTCCCGTCTGAGTTCCTCTCATACGTCGTCGTGTCGCCTGTAGAAGACTCGGTAAGCTCGGTCGTAGACCTCTCAGGCAACCAGGGCACGGAACCAGGCTCGGCAAATAGCACGTTTGTGATTGGGAGAATCCGCCCTTCAGAAAAGGAAGATCATTATTGTCACAGAAAAAAAACCGACAGTCAGGTGAGTGGCCCGGACGTTGGACATTGCTCGTTGACCTCCTAGACACACCATCGAGGACAGTGAGGCGGCGAACATGGCGTCGTAACATTTTGCACCCCCTCCCAGCGCATGACAGAGCAAATCGAACGACTCACGAACCGTTACTGTCCTATCACGAAACAAATGGGTGACGAGGTCGTTTCCTCCACGTGGCGTGGCCATCAGGCGATTGGCATGACCTCCCCACTCATGGCCGATCTTCCAAGCGAACGAAGGATATATCGGTATAGAGGCATACGAGATTTGATTTTGCCAGAGGCGAACGAACCGGTCGTGATTTTGAAGAACACGTAACAAGATATACACGTGTTACGTTGCCCGGCTGTTGAGCGGGTTCGCATTCGGCTCGCCAATTACCACAACGCAGTCTTCCCCGTGGTGGCGGAGCAAAAGATTTGTGCCCCCCCCCCTGTCGACGTTCTATATGTCCATTCCGGGACAAAGCTCAACACGGCGCCACGGCAACACACGACGAAGTCGCTGAAAGCGCGCGCGACAGGCCATCGGGTATACTGCAATTTGCTGCGCATGAATTCTATGATATCGGATGATCTGTAGCGCGATCTAACTCTATTCCTGTTCTTCCAGCCACTCAATCCTTCGGAACACAGTAGAAAGTGGAGTGGGACGTTGACTATGCACTGCATGTTTTGGCGGGGCTCCCCGCGGACATCTTTGCCTACTGCGGAGAACTTTCACCACCTGCAAATACACTCTACTGTTCCGAATATGCCTGACTGAAGACAAGCGTGGCCGTATGGGCCCAGAGTCGAGAGGCGTCGCGTGCAACCTCCGGTCTTTCCAGGCTTACCGTTGGGCATAGGAAGACCCATCTTTTCTTTCTGGGCTGTCATCGAGCATGAGAAGACCGGAGGCAGTACCGCAATAACGTTAGCATACGCTCACGTCTAGCAGCTGGCATTGTGATTCCCGCCGATCTTCGCCATGCTAACACACATTCAGGGTCGGACGGAATATACCCTCAAGCGGACGAGTAGAATTAAAGACAACAAAACGAATGTACAGCAAAGTAGCAAGACGTCCATCTTAACATACGACCGGAGTATTGGTAGGAGACAGAGTGGCGAGGTACAACGACGATGCACGCGGGAGGACAAGAAAACATTGGATCTTGGTATCTCCGATGTGGTGAAGGTTCATGCTGCATGGCTGGCGGTCGAGGAAGGCAAACCTTCCAATGTTCGCGAAGCTCCCATCGCGGACCACGGGAAGAAAGGGTTCCAGCGTCCCGTGGCCCAGGACGACGAACCCGGCAGGGGTTTAGACGGTTATCGAGACGCTGACGCGTCGCGCCAAAGTGCCGCCGATGACGACACGGGGAACGTGGTTCACTACCACCATGCCTCACAAGGGTCGGTGACAAGTCGGATCGGAAACGCTTTCTGATGCTCGAGCAACGGCGATACGGCAGGGTCGGGAGGTGAGAGCCCGAGGACGATGAAATCCTTCACCACCAGCTTCCCCGCGTTGAACCCGGGTACGCGGACATCCGGGTCGCATTTCACCTGGCATCACCACGGTCAGCAGACTGAGAAACGGCAGCGAGGATCGAGTCCAGATCTCTCACCTCGCCCTCCCAATCTAGGCACCCGAGCTGGTTCACGTTCACCAAGGACTGCCGCGACGCGTACGCCGTCAGGCTGGCCACGGAGCTCAGCGGCCTCAGGTTCCCTTCGCCGAGTATGCTCAGCCGCCATGTCTTCTGCCCACGGACTTCGACGGTTATCTGCCGATAGAGGAAGACGCGGAGGCTGAAGCGTGGGGAAACCGTCGATCCGTGCGAGAGCACGCGCGTGAGATACTCCGGGGGAAAGGAGGGGATGTCGCACGGAGGCACCGAGAATAGGAAGGCCTGGAGAGAGGATAGCGGGGCGGTGAGCTGGACGCTGTAGGATCCAGATCCTGTCAGCCTGAATTTCGAACGATCGAGATTTGTGATTAGACTGACTGGAATGGAATCGTGTCGGTGACTGCGTAAACACGAGAAGAAGGGATGAAAAGCTAGATAGCAGACCAGTCAGACGATATAAACAAAGGATCGCAGATGGATTATGCATTACATGACAATCGATAGGCTCGAAACCGCACCCTGCACGCGTCTGCATAGTCGTCATCCCTTGGAACCATTCCTCAGGACACTCCTTGAACGTTGACAGAAACGTTGCGCCGCTCGGTATCATGGGAATGCTCGAGCGTGTTCTAGGGTAATATCCCACACGAATGTATATACTAGTCGATGTTCATCAGCGTCTTATTCCATGTGCAATCGCCTGACTTCGCTACGTACGCGTCGCTTTTCTTCCACAAAGACATATGACGTCTTCGTTTGGTGACGGTTATAACGAGCGAGTATGACGTCTTCGCATGCAGACCAGGCACACCGGGGAACGTCACTTCATACGACGGCGGCGACTGCCGCGTACGAGATCCATCTTGGTACGTACGAGGGAAAGGTACGGCAAATTGTAGTCGATCAGGGTAGGTAGCGGTCTCTCCTTCGCTCCATACCGTAGACGTCTGGGAGAATAAAGGTTCTTGGATGGTGGCACCCTTCAATTTACCATCAGCATGCGTATATGCGCCCATCGCATATCATCGAACGTACCTCCGCAACAGCTAGCGATATGCGAGCCTCCAACTGAAAGAGACAACGTCAGCACGATTCTCGATCGTTGCAGAAGGGTCGTAATAGCCGTACCTGGACCGTAACCTCCACCACATTGCTATCCTTCACCAGCTGAACCTCGCCTCCGATGATCGAATTGAGGCCGTATGTCGGCACGGGGGCGTCGGGCTCTTGGTTGCGCAGTACCACCCGTATCTTCCCGTTTTCCTTCACGTAGACGCCCCGCCCGCTGGCTGCCTCGTGTTGCCCCGGCCTGGGGTTCAGCGCGAGCCGGTGTTCACCGCTCGCGGGGTCGACCGAGTAGTGCGGGGCCGTCGACCGAGAGACATAGGACGGCGGCGCGTCCGAAGCGGCAGCGGTACTGGCGGCAGCAGATCCGAGCGATCCAAAAGAGAATGTCGAGCGGAACGATTCAGAGCGGGCAAAAGACGGGCGCATTTGCATCTATGGGCCCCTCGTTAAGCAGCGTTCTCGAGACGGCTCCGTTGTCTATGCCTTGTTGATGGTGGTCCGCGCTCGCGGAGAGGCATGGACCACAGCTTGGAGCTGGTCAAGGGCAATGGGCAAGACCAAATCGTGAAAGCGATCTCAATTGACGACGGGCTGGGCACCATGGCCGTGTGCTCCATGTGGTACCGCGCTAACTTCGATCACGACGGCGCTGAACTCGAGTGGACGAGAGCGCATTGCGTGATCGCTTCTGCCATCCTTCTCCCGTTTTGGCTAGAATGCCGGCTTCTGAATATCCGAGTAGACTACAAACATATATACTGCGCATTACAAACATATGTACGTATATACTGCGCATGCCCTGCGGCCCTAGTGCAATGCACGGATAGAATTGTGTGCGAAATACAGAGACCCCATCGTAGTTTGAGCGCGATCAGATCAAGTACCATCACATCGTTTACATAAGACAAACAATAAATCGGTATAAATGAAGAGCAAGAATAGTGGATGGTGGTACAGTAAATGTAGTCCAAGAAACAACGGTAGATCAACTGCGCCATCAGGTGCTGAAGGATGGACGCGAGAGCGGCAGGAGCAGGTTGAACGGCAGCCAACGGTCTCATCTCCTCTGAGCAGCAGGAGCAGGTCGACTATCCTCCAACGTCGCGAGCGTCTCCTCCAACGCCCGCGCCCTCGCCGCATCCACCGCCTCGTTCCAGTCCTCGTCCACGCTCCTGTAACTCACCGGCCTGCTCGGCCGGTCGCTCAGCTGACTAACCCGCAACCCTCCTTCCACGACCCGGTTCCGCCCCTCCTCCGCGCGCAGCGTGCTCACATCGCTGTCCCGCCTGAACATCATCAGGTTGCTCCGGTGCGCCTCCGTCATCGACCCGGCGAGGAGCAGCGTGCTCCCGCGCGTCTTGCCGTACGCGGGCGGGGGCGGCCCCTGCCGCGCGATGATGCTGTCCTCCACGTCGCCCGTGCCGACCCCGCTTTCGACAAGCGCGGCGGCGTACGTCGGCAGCGGCGGGCGGTTCCAGGGCGCGAACGCGAGCGACGGGTTAGACGCCATCTCGCGATGCATGTGCCGGGGGAGGACCTCGCCAGGGTGTTTGTACATGTAGCGTTCGGCGCGGAGGCGGAAGACGGTGCGTTCCAGGAACAGGAACTGTGCGAGAGTCGCCACCTGCAGCAAATATGAGAACTAGGGCTCTTTGATCCGACACTCGCGACGCGCACGTACCCCGAATGCGACGTGGATGAAGATCCCTGCAGTTGCGCTTCCACCGATAGGCAAGGTGTTGCCGCTATTGGAGGTGCTGCTGCTGTCGGAGGAAGACTGTTGATCTTTCTGCTGGCGTTTCGGCAATTCCTTCGCGAGTATGACCCAGGCCACGATAACTCCCGCAATCAGGAGCACTTGGAAGGTGAACCGGATGAGGGTGATCAAGCGCATGCCGCCGAACTTGGGCGCCTTCCGGCGGGTGAAGAAGGAGATGATGGATCTTTTGGAGTGGGTGGACGTGTTATCCGCGACAGATGCAGCACCGTGACCATCGGTGCTGGCGTTTTCTCCAGGGGGGTTCAAGGGGTTTGATGAGGAAGGATTGTTCGAGTCGTTCAAGGGTATGTTGGTCAGAGCGCCGGGGTCGTCCGACACAGGAGCAGCGTCGGCTGGAGGGGGCGCGTCTCGGTCTGCCGGATGTCGGGCGGGCAGGGCCACGACGGAATGGCCGTCTTCCGAGCGTTGAGCTTGACCATGGATATCCTCGCTGTAGCCTATCTCTCCCCGTTTGGACGGTAACGGACCCGCCTGCGGTCGTTCTTCCGCCACGCTCTCCCTATGACCGGTCGAGGAGGAGGATATTGAACTTGAAGCCCCAGCTGCAGTCGACACCATCTTGATACGCAGGCGTAACTATCAGCGTAGTCGACGAGCCAGGTCGGGGGTTTTCAATGTAATGAACTTGTTAAATGAGAGAGCCTCGACTTGCGCCTGGCAAGCGCCTGAATGAAAAGAAAGTGGGTGGACGACAAGGAGAAGGAGGAGGAAGCCAGTTCGGAGCCCAGAAGGCAAGACCAAAGAGAAGAGAGCAGTGCAGCCGCCCGAGAGGCGACCCGCGCAGAGAGAGTGGTTGTCAAGCGTTGAGATGCTTAGGCGGTGCTACGACACCGGTGCAGCTGATCATGATCTCGGACCCTCCACTGACGCGAATAAGTAGGATTCATCTGATTACTTGCTTCTAACAATATGAACGTGTGTCGAGGAATAACAGTGGTTTGTTGTACGCGTATTGTCCCAGGAATGATAACATTAATGAGATCCAAGGACACGCACCCCGAATTCCCCCCTGCTCTGGATCTTATCGAACCAGCGGCATTCTCATCCTGCCTCGTGCGCCGTGAAGTATGGACGCCGTCCGCAGCGCGACAGGTCATAACAACAATTGAGATTTTGCGCTTGTATCGCTGCCAGATCTTCAACTAGCTCTCCAGCTCCTGCGTTTCCTTGGCGATGATAGGACCCAGGTCTACCACCGTCGAAAACGAAAACGTCTTCATCTCCGGTTCCTGCTGCTGTTTCTGTCGCCTGGAGGGAGTCGCCTCGTGGTCCTCCGATCCAGCCGTGTCGTCCGACCGGTACGTGTACGATACCAGCATATTAAACTTCATGGAAAGCGGAAGCGTCAGCCCGCAGCTCGAAGGAAGCAGAACTAGAGCATGTTTCATACCTTGACTTCTCCCCTTGCACTTCGCCCAATGACGACCTCTCCACCAACAACAGTCGTGTTAGCCTTCTTCTCCAGCACGCCCACGCTCTTCAGCTTGGACCCGCCGCCGTCTCTTCCTCCTCTATGATGCCCCACCCCCAACGTCAGATCGTCGTCATCCAAAAGCATATCCTCATCATCCTCGTACTCCCACGCTTCCGCAAACGCTGCGATGGGGAATGCCGAGTTTGGCAAGGAGACGGCGAATGGCGGGCGTCGGGTGGCAGCTGCGTCCGTTGTGGTGCCAGGGGTGTTCGCGGACGCGGAAGGGCCGGCACGCTGGACCGAGAGCCTGACCTGAATGGGATCGTACAGCGGGTTGGTCAGTGCCAGCTGGAACGGGTACGTCTTCCCCGCTTGCATGCCTGTTGTCGATTCCGCATCGGCAGCCGCACCTGGGCGACGAGTCGGTTCGACACGGTTCAGCACAGGTACAGAGGCGGTGATGGCGGGGAGGTAGTTCGCCGCGACGAGCTTGATCTTGTATCGTACAGACTGTGCTTTCTGCTCCGGCTTGATGAGAATATGACGACACGTAGAGCAGCGCTTGGTCTTCTTGGATTGAAGTGGTATACGAAGCGGCCTCAGGTCTCTAAGCAGCATATACAGAGGATTAGCCACACATTCGCGATTGTGAGCAGGACCGGAGACGACGTACGCGACGTGCAAAGGAGTTGTCCAGCTGGTCACCCATCGCTGTTCCAAAGTCGCCACCTGTCCGATATTCTCCAAGTGCCGAATGTACTCCGCGTCCGCCTCGCCTCCCCCCGCTCCCAGCACGCTCGCGGAAGCTATGTCTACGCGCGCCCTGTACTCCGGCATCTCGTCCTTGTTCAGGCTCCGATCCTTGGACGACCGACTACGCGCTAACGGGTGTGCGGAATACTTGGACGCCGTGCCTGTTACATCGCGGGCAAGAGCTGACGCCGCAGCTGCTGTAACAGAGCTCGAATGAGATGCGTGCCGAGAAATCGATTGTGGCGGAGGGAGAGAGGAGGCTGCACGTTGTAGGAGTGGCTCGAAGTGTTCCTTGAGCCGGTCGAATTCGAGCGCGTCTGGCGCCGAGTCTTCAAATTTCTGTAGTTGAGCTGTCGAAATGCGTGTTTAGCACTAGAGGTTAGGCCAACTGGGATGTAGATCGCACCTGCGAGACCTGTAGGCTTCTCGAACGTGATACCAACTTCCGCTGAGTCCCATCTGCAGTGGTTACAGTAGAGAAAGAAGGGCGGTTCTCCGATTGTTCCAGATGGTATGGACGATAGAGGGCCGTCATCGGTATCCGGTGGATCTGACGCTACGACCGAGAGCGTATTCCGGCAGTTCGGGCACGAGAAGCAGTTGCGCGCACATCTTCATGTGGTCCAAGAAGATTCCAACACCTGCATGATTAGCATGTTGCCCGCGCGAGCTGATATGAAGCTGACAGACCTGTTTTTCTCCGCTCGTACACTTGCGCTGGGTACCTCGAAGAGGCAGTTGGGGCAGTAGTAGCAGGAGACTTCGACGGCGACGCATTTATTACAGCGCACTGCGTCGCATTCTTCGCAAAAAAATAACGCATGGAGGGGGTGGAAGTTGTAGGAGGACGAGGCGAGGTGCGGTGGCGGAGGAAGGGGCGACGAGGAGAAGCATGGGCAATTATACCGCACACTGGGGGCCATCTTCAGTAAGGCTTCAATCTAAGCAAGCAAAACGGCAGTTGGGCGTGTATTGAACAGCCCGAAGGCCTCAAGACGCGAAGATGAAAGGCGAGAGTTGATCGCGCCAGAGGAGGCGCGCAATGAATGGTACGCGCCGTCTGCAGCCCCTTTCTTTTTCCACCATCTTCGCCCGAGAACGATGCGATAGCCGCCTAAAACTCAATCTCTATAGTACATCTATCGTACACGTTCCAATGTACCACCTGTAACTCTCAGCATAATCTCAAGCATACTCTGGCCCTGACAGAAGTTACCTGCTCTCCACATGGACACGCAAAACCCAGTCATAGAAGACGCCGAGTTCGCCTACAAGGTACATCTTCGGCTGCCGCACTGAACTATAAGAGTCATGGCGTACACGATCTATCTAAGCTGACTGCGCTTGTCTACGTAGGCAACAAACCTTGTCCGCCTCAACGATCGCGGAATCCGAAATGCTGCCGCATACGTACGTCTTACCCCGGTTTTACAGCTTGTCATCCTTAGATCGACTCCTCCCAGATTCATGAGCAGATAAAGCGGGAATCGTACACCCCGCGCACATGGCGCACCCACCCTCTCCACCTTTTGCCTCCCGAGCCCTTCGACTCCTCGCATACCGCGACGGAAAAATGCCTGAACTGGATATTCCTAGTTTCTGCGATCAACTTCTCCTTCTGGTCGGAGTGCGATGAACGGACACAGTATGCAGTTGACTGGAAGGATGGCTGGAAGACTCAGAAGCGGAAAACGTGGACAGGCTATTGGAGTCTACTGGCCGCTATCAACCGAGGTGAGAATGATCCGCACGGCTTGTCCCCGTTGTGTTCCTGAACGCTTCTCCAATAGCAATGGATGAAGGCATAGATATCATCAACCCGTCCTTCTATGCGTCCGAGACCCAATGTTCGGATGCGCTCATCAAACGTATTTTCAGACCTGCTCGGCAATCCTCCGAAGATATCGCCCTCCTTCAGGAGCGCATCGCTGTGATGCGTGAAGTTGGCTCTATCCTCACAGCTGTATGTTCGCGGCAACATTCTATGTATCCAATTGCGTGCTGATGAGTGAACGCAGAAATTTGACGGTTCCTTCCTGTGCTTCATTAAATCCTGGCGCTCTCGCTATGGTGATCACGCGTCTGTTCTCGATCTTGTCCGCATGGTCACAGATACCTTTCCCTCATTCAGGGACGAACAGCCATTCAACGGGAGGACAGGTGTGCACGTCTCCCCCTCCCGTTCCCCACATGTTCTCATTTCACTTCAGTCAGGTTCTGGAAGCGCGCCCAAATCCTCGTCGCCGAAACCTGGGCAGCCTTCTATCCTCCCTCGTCCAACCCGGCCGACCATCCGTTCTTCCCGGACGGTATCCATCAGCTCACCATGTTCGCCGACTACCGCGTCCCGCAGATCCTCCACCACCTCAAAATCCTCGACTACCCGCCCCTGCTCGCGCAAGCGCTCAAGCACGAGCGATACTTCCCGAGCGGCTGCGTCGAGGAGATTAGCATCAGGGCCGCGAGCATTCTCGCCGTGGAGCACGTCAAGGACGCCATCCTCGACCTCCTCTCCGCCTCGAAACCGGACTCGGCCGACGCCTCCTCTGATATCTGCGCCAACGGGGAGAAGGAGGTTGTGTGCAGTGTCCTCATCGACTTTTACCTCTGGGATCTTGCAAAATGGCTGGAGCAGGGTGAACGGGGCATAGAAGGGATCGAGACGAATATAATGTTACCCGCTCATCGGACACGGAGTATATGGTACTAGGCCGAGGAACCTGCCTGCGGCTATAAGACTAAGCTCACTGGCGCATACTGTCTCTGACGTTGCATATATGCCCTTGATGCTCGCCCAGCGACCTGTGCATATCTTTCCCATCTCAGGCACCCATCCACATCCATACTCAACTAATCGCACATTACCTCCTCCTGAACATCTAATGCGGAAGAAAACCTCCACCCCTCAAGGTCTCCCACCCATTCTGCGCTTGTGAATCTCCAGTGGACGCCAACACGAACCCTGAGGAGCTCCGATCAGCGCGGGTTCTCGGACGCTTCTCTCCAGCGGCGCAGTCTTCGGACCTCGATAAGACATGACGACAAGCTCCCGGGTGCGCTGGTCTCCGGCGCTTACAGTCGGGGACAAGCAAAGTCAACCAAAAACATGACCGAGTTTTTACGACCCGAAATATGCTCGGTTTTCTTTTCTTTTGCTTCAGGCATGATACTATACACATTAGTTCAAGGATTGCACGAGCAGATTGCCCAGAAAAGCCAAAATAAGAAAAATTGACCCCAAAAAATTGGCACACCCCAAAAAATGACCCTAAAATCTCCGAAAAGTGCTCATTCGCTTCCTTTTTGTATTCTGCGTATGATTCTGATGGCGATTGATAATTCTAACGAGCCGAAACGCCACAAAAAAATTAGGAACTTCAATCATGTGACTGAACTGCGTGAG
>NW_006767434.1:1486159-1563997 GCF_000264995.1 Punctularia strigosozonata HHB-11173 SS5
CCCCTCAAGGTCTCCCACCCATTCTGCGCTTGTGAATCTCCAGTGGACGCCAACACGAACCCTGAGGAGCTCCGATCAGCGCGGGTTCTCGGACGCTTCTCTCCAGCGGCGCAGTCTTCGGACCTCGATAAGACATGACGACAAGCTCCCGGGTGCGCTGGTCTCCGGCGCTTACAGTCGGGGACAAGCAAAGTCAACCAAAAACATGACCGAGTTTTTACGACCCGAAATATGCTCGGTTTTCTTTTCTTTTGCTTCAGGCATGATACTATACACATTAGTTCAAGGATTGCACGAGCAGATTGCCCAGAAAAGCCAAAATAAGAAAAATTGACCCCAAAAAATTGGCACACCCCAAAAAATGACCCTAAAATCTCCGAAAAGTGCTCATTCGCTTCCTTTTTGTATTCTGCGTATGATTCTGATGGCGATTGATAATTCTAACGAGCCGAAACGCCACAAAAAAATTAGGAACTTCAATCATGTGACTGAACTGCGTGAGAACCAATGTGGCTGTCCGCCAAAATAGGCAGTCAAATATCCCTATTTTGGCAAGAACCGGCTTAGACACCAAATACAGGTGGGTTCCGGGCAGCCTGAAGCTAGTGGTCAAGGGGTCCAGTCCTCGGCCCTCCGGGGGCATCTGCGGCCTTCTGATCCGGGCGCAGCACCCTACATGTAGCGGTGAAACTCGCCCAAAAATTGGCACTCCCGATTTCTCGTGGGAAATTTCAAAAGAGTGCAGATTTGGATGTTTCCAGGTGCGCTGATTCTGAATCCAAAGTCAGAAATGTGATAGGAAATGCGTGTGAGCCGCTACATGATTTGTTGACTTTGCTTGTCCCCGACTGTACGCCCTCCGGTTGTCGACGAGCGCAGGAAGAATATAGTATATTGCGGACGCGCTGGCAACATTCGCCGCCGTGATTGTTCCGTGACGAGCATCTTGCCACTTCATTGGAAATAGTACCTGCGCTTTGAGAGACAAGCACGGATCGACTTGTTCGTGAATGCAGGCAGGTATGTTGAGGACCATTATTCTAGTCGAAGACGTCGGTTGGTGGGAGAGTTTGTGAGTTCGACGGATGGGATTTACGAGGCCCAACATGTCCTGCAGATTGCATCTTGGGCGGGCAGGGCTCTCGTTGATTGGAGGTGGTTGCTCGGATGGCAATGGTCGATAAATAGTCGAGACGACGTTTGATACAGAGGGACAAACGTTGGCCTCTAATCAAGGCAAGATTGGATGTAATAGCTCGCCTCTGTGATACCCTCTTGCCTCATCATTTGGTCTTGATTGAGATTCGTGAACCACCTCTCGGATGCCAGACTCCTTGATATGCCCCGAACTCGGTTGTGATTCACGGCAGAAGGGGTATCTTTGACGAGGACTCCGACTCGCAAATATACTCGAACACTGCACGAGTCAATTGGGAGGTAGCTGCCTACATAGACGGCCGCGCTGGTACCGCCAGCGGTAAAGATAGCTATCAAAGTCCGAGAGAAGCGCTCGAACTTGGCACGGTCGTTTGTACTATTACGCTCTCAATCATAGCCTCGCCCATACTTGTCGTAAGGTTTCGAGCAATCCCGAGCAATCCTAGTCTTCTGGGCATCGACATGTCGGAACACGCAGGCACCATGCATGAGAACATCCGCGGATTTGCGTGCTGGCACAGACTAAGCTCGGGATGCAGGACGACATGAAGGGATTTCAAAGCCTCGGTATGTGCCAGACGTTTCAGCCTGGGTATATTACTCACCTTTCCTGTGCGATAGAAAACATTCGCATGTCATCCGTTTGGACATCAGTACTAGGCATAGCTCGGATCGGACTCTATGCCCCGTTACGTATTCTGCAGAAAAGCCGTGCTTGGGTTTACCCTTGACTCCAGTCTCCGACACCCGATATCAAGGCTAAACACTACGTTCTTGCTCGTATCAATACCAGCAAGCTGCAACTGCGACGGAGTCTCGTCCCCGAAATCACGAAATCACGAACAATCTCGTCCTTCTGAATTGCTACGTCACTGCGGAGGGGGAAACTATCAGAAGGGTGCGATTCATCTCCCTTTCCACTCGAGTTATGTTGAGATAGGTATTCCTCAGCAATGTCGTCGTCTGTCGAAGTCCGGAGCGGCTCCCAGGTTGGATCATCCGTGAGCGCTGAGGGCCTCAGGCATCACAGTCTGCCAGCATCTCAAGGTGAACTCTTCCTTCAGGTTCGAGCTACGTTTCATCAACTGAGTCCCATTTCGCGTGTAGATTGGCCTTTCATATCGCGCCGAAGGTCCTTGCCGGAGGTCACCAATCCACCAGTGCCTTCTTCAATAAATTGCTGCCCATCATGGACCCCGTCATCAGGCCCTATACGCTTACCCCACGATTGTGCGGCACTTGTACATGCTTATTCTCAAGTCGAAGCGCCTGAATCCGGAATGGTGTGTTATGGTCCTCCCTCTGCTGGACCTGTCGTACCTTCTTCGCAGCCGCTGGACGACGAAGACGGCTTCGCTCGCGCAAGGTTTGCGTTCAACTCAGCCTGCAAGCATAACACCGTCTTTGCGTCGGATGGATCCGAAGCAGATCTTGACGTGGCGATAGACCTTCTTCGCCGAGCCATGGCTTTATTCGCGCACCATCCCAACGACCGGCTCTACGTACTCGTCAATTTAGGCAACTCGCTCCATCATCGATATAGGCTATCAAAGAAATTGGCCGATGCGGAAGAAGCGGTGGATATATTCCGGCACGCGCTTATCGAGTGTTCCGCAGACCATCCTTTAAGACGTTACGTTGTCGACTCGTTCGATTGCACGTCCATGGACCTCTGTTTGTGGATGACGCATATGTTTCACTATCAACAGGGAAAGAATCTCGATTTCTTGGAGGAAGCCACTGCCATCGCTAGGGAGACTCTCGGCATCATGTCCGGTGTGAGCGACGACCCGGATGGACGCCCTCGTTGGCTGTCGCGCCTGGTCCTCATGCGTCTGGTGAAATTCGGCCATACGGGTGATCCCAGGATAATCGACGAGGCAATGGATCTGTCCCGCGAGGCTATATCGCTGACCCCAGTAGGCCACCCTCGTCGCGCGTTTGTGCTGACGACGTTCGCATCAACGATCAGCTACGAGCTCGAAACCAGGGGATCACCACCAACGCTTGTCGACATACCGACGCTGGATCATGCAACCTTCTTGTTGGAGGAGGCCCTTACGTATCGTCCGAAGGGGCACGAAGACAGAGGTGATGTGCTCACCTTCTTGGCGGATATGGTGAAGTATCGTGCACAGATCACGCCCAGTGTTCAAGCACGAGAAAACCTTCTGGCTCTCAGGAAGGAGACCCTCGATGAATGTCCTCCTGGTCATTTTCAGCGACACCAGGCTTTGTACGCCCTTGCTGAAGAGCTTATCGAACCTTCGCCTTATCCCCCTTCGCCAGAAGACTTGGAGCTTGCCGCGAGTTGTTCCACGGAAGCATGGGAGATGATGAAAGACGGACACCCGGCTCGATTCATGGCCAGTTACTGCCTGTCTTACGTTCACCTACATAAAGGCGAATACGGGGCTGCCATCGATTGCCTTTCCCGCATGATAGAGGATAATTTGGGAAACGTCAAAGACCGGATGGCGCATGCCCTGATTCTGGTATCGGAACTGCAGAGGCACTTGGCCTTCGGAGAGGCCAAATTCACGCCAGACGCCATCGATGGTCTACTCCAGGTTTACAGCTCACTGCTTCAATTACCACCCCGGATGGCTTTCAGATCGCTCAATATCCAATCTCGGCTCCGACAGGTGACCACCTGGGAAACCTTAGCGCGGGACGCTGCGCTCACCGCGCTTCGGGTCGGCAAACCTGAGCTCGCCATAGAATACCTTGAACAAGGGCGAGCGAGCTTCTGGTCCCAGAGCTTGCACCTTCGAGAGGACTTCGACCAGCTGCCGGACCACCTATCACAAGAGCTGGTAACACTATCGCGGGCATTGGAGGAGGGAAGCTTTGGTCCCGATCAGCCAGAGCTATCGATGGAAAGGGTCAGCGAGCGATTTGACGCCCTGGTCGAGGAAGCCCGGAAGTTACCTGGTCTTACTCGGTTCCTCATGAGCGACACTTATCCAGAGCTTGCTCGGACAGCCAATTCCTCTAATGCGCACGTTGTCGTGCTCTTACCAGGAGAGCAGAACATTTGTCATGCCATCATTATTGGTCGAGATGGCGCCTGCACATGGGTGCCTTTACCTGGACTGACACCCCAAGAGCTCGGCAAGTACGCCGTGTCGATGAAGCATGCAAGTCTCTCGTATAGGAGGGAGATGCCCCAGCGCGATGGTCAACTTCGTCTGATGATGGTGAAGAAGAGCAGGAGACCTCCTGAAAGCGGGAACGTCGTTCTGACGGAGCTATGGCATTCCGTCGTGAAGCCTGTCGTAACGGCGTTGAATCTCCGTGTAAGAACTTCTCAAACAGACTTCAGTCGGCATACTCATTGTATATTACAGAAATCCGCAGGACGCGATCGGCCTAGAGTTATTTGGGTTCCGACTGGTCCCTTCGCATTCGTTCCGGTTCACGCGGCCGGGGTCTACGCGGAAGACGAGCGTCATTGCTGCAGCGATTACTTCGTGTCCTCGTACGCTCCTACTCTAAGCGCTCTTCGGAATGCTCAGAAGAAGTTGAGGCCCATCCAGCGAAGCACGTCTAAGATTCTGCTTGCCGCCGCCCCGTCGCCGTACGATCCGGAATGGCAGTTTTTGCCGTTCACGAAGCAGGAACTCGCTGACATTGATGCGGTCGTGCCAGATGAGGCATTCCTGACTCTGCCGCGCGAGGATGACGCGAGTCATGGAGACGACTGCGGAGCGCGAGTGCCGACGATACTGCGCGAACTCCCGAACGCGACCATCCTCCACTTGGCATGCCACGGGTACCAGGACCCGAAGAATCCTCTGGCCAGCGGCTTCCTGTTACGCGACGAGATGCTCACCATAGCCAAACTGATGCCGATTTCCCTCCCGAACGCCTTCCTCGCCTTTCTCAGTGCTTGCGAGACGGCGAAGGGCGATACCAACCAGCCAGATCAAACCGTTCATCTTGCAGCTGCGATGTTGTTCGCCGGTTTCAAGAGCGTGATCGCTACTCTTTGGTAAAGTTAGCCAGTGATCAGAGCCCGACCTTCCAGCTCACGATCGTCGTTTCAGGTCGATGGGCGATATGGACGGACCTTTGGTAGCGCGCACTGTATATGAAGAGCTCTTCCGAGGCGACTCGGAGCACCTGGACCCGCGCATTGTGCCCTATGCCCTTGATGCTGCAGTGCAAAAGCTACGAGATATCGACCCTAATCCGAGTCGATGGGCGCCATACATCCATATAGGGTGTTGAAATTCAGATGTGATAACTTAAAGCGTGTGAAATTCACTTGCAGCATGAGATTTTGTGGTTGCACGGTCACGTTCTGATATTTCCACGGTCAGATATATGTAATCTGTTGTTCGTGGCACGCCAACGTGGAGCGTAAGCGACCGATCATACTCTTGTTCCTTCTTGCTTGGTTAAGCGTACAACGTCGCAGACTCAATAAGGCATCCTTTGTTCGACAATCCGGTATGACTGGCTATAAAAGAACTCACCCTCCGGATGTCATCCTATCGTCGTTGACTCGCCCTGCACCAACATGTTCCAAACTTCTTACCACCGGCCGGTTCGGTTCATTCCTCAAGAGATCCTAGATCACATCATCGAGAACATCAATAACGACGACGCGTACAAGAACATGTCCCTTGTCTGCACGGCGACTCGTGCTCGATGCCAGAAACGACTTTTCGCCGACGTGTGCATCTCCGACAAGACGCAATGCGACAAGCTCCGAGACGTCTTCTTGGCCAATCCATGCCTAGCGACACACGTCAATTACCTCTACCTCGAGCAGGGGTGGCATAGCTCTGAGTCGGCGCGATTCATTCTGGCGATGTGCCAAAACATCGAGATCCTCTCGATCAGCCAATGCAACAGCTTCGAGCAGATCGTTGTACCGGGGATGTGTTCGTCCTACTATCCCCGCCTCAAGCAACTCATGTTGATCCAGTGCATGATTAACACCTTCGACGAGCTTGCCGCCATACTTCTCCGCACCCCTGCGCTGGAGGAGCTGCAACTACTGGCGACTTGGGTGCAGTACGCCGACTCGGAGCGTCCCGGCTGTACGGAAATCCCAGCCCCGCAGAACTTGTGGACGGGATCCTCATACCATCTGCGAAGCCTGATTCTTCAAGACCATGACCTAGAATCATTCCATCATTGCGCCCTCTTCTCCAACAGCATCCGCAGGGTGGAGAACCTCGACATGGCCGTTGTCGATCGCTGCGACTACAATCTCCTCTGCGATCTGATGGCGCCGGAAAGGGGCGTCAACAAGTTGACCTTGGCGGCGGCAAAGCGCTCCGAAACTTGGGACCTGGAACGTGAGGGTTGCGAGCACCCCGAAGGTGAGACGGCGGCGGATCTCGCGTTTTATTCGTGCCGCATGCTCATGGAGACCCCTGCAGACATGTTCTCCGACTTCATGGCACGAACCGGCGGAGGCGCGCTGCAAACGCTCGTGTTAAAGGAGCGGGTGTTCGACAGCGTCCGAGAGAAGGAGCTGGATCCCGAGTTCGACGGAAACTGGGCGAACCAACTCCTGTCATCGCTCAGGACGGACACGCTCGAGAAGATCATCTTTGTCATCGACTACAACGTGGAGGCGGAGCCATGGCGCGGCTTCGACTGGGCGGCGGCGGACGAGCTCGTGAGCTGCCCCGAGCGATTCCCTGCGTTGAAGACAGTCGCGGTCATTAACATAAACGAGGACGATCTCGATGATGACGAGGACATGGAGAACACCATCCACTACTTTTTGCTCGACATCGAGCAGAGGCTTCCTAAGGTCAACGAGCGGGGGGTCATCGCTTGGGACTACGAAAAGGATGCTGTATAGGTGTAGGATGTGCGACCGGCCGCGTACCTTTTGCAAGTCTTTATCCGATACATTAATGGCTTAAAGAATAACGGAGACGCGGTGGGTGCTGTAATAACCTAATAGTATCTGAAAAACATCGCTATCTCCCATTGGACGCACCTTGTGGGCCCAGCGCGCCTGTTTTACGTAACAACGACCGCGCCCTTTGTCTAAACCTTTGACGATGTTGCAAAGAGAATCCATAACCCTTTGTTCGCCGTTTGCGGCATGCCACTGGACTATAAAGCACGCACGCAGAATAACACAAAGGACTCGATACCGCCATCTCACGGCTAGCCTTCGCCACCCGTTTGCGTGCCCCTGCAACCGAGCAACATGGCAGACGGTTCACTGGCAGACGCCGATGACGCTCTCAGCATCGAGGAGACCGCCTCGCGATATGCTCCGGACGACAATCTGGATACGGACCAGGACGACTTGAACGCCAGCGACTCCGAGGCCGACTCCGACACCTCGTCGGCGTGCACCACCGATGAGGAACCATGCTTTTCACGTCAATTCCCTCGCGAGGTGCTCGATCTCATCATCGATGGATTGGACCCATCCGTTTGGCCTTCCCGCACCGACCAGTGGTGGTCTTGTACGGTCGCGTTGGAAGACATGGCGCTCGTCAGCAAATTCACTCGACCCCGTAGCCAATATCACCTCTTCCGGGATTTGTGTATCCCGAGCTTTGGGCACTTTGAAGTTCTTCGTGACATATTCCTTATGTCGCCCCAGCTGGCGCGCCACGTCCGAGCCGTATACATCTACGCGAAGCCTGACCCCAAATGCAATCCCGACGTCACGCGGTCTTCGATGGACACCTTGCCCTATCTTTTTGGGATGTTTCACGCCATTGAGGAGCTGACAATACTGAGCTTCTCGAAAGACCGATATGAATATAGCGAAGGCGAGGACGATGACGACGGTGATGACGGCGAAGATGAGGCCAAGGAGCTTGAATACCGCTTTATGGAGTGCCTCTTCGATACGTCCTTTCCCAAGTTGCAGCGCCTAACATTCAGGAATTGCGTCCTCCAATCATATAACGACCTGGCCCGCATTCTGTCCCGCATGCCTTCATTGAAGGACTTGCGGATGTCCGGCTTCACGTGGGTTGATTACACCGCCTACAGCCCGCAATATATACCCGACCGGCACGAGCTGTGGGCTCAATCTTCCTATACGTTGCGGCGCTTGAAGCTTTGTGGAGATTTCGCCCTTGCTTCACTCGAGTACGTAGCATTGATTACGGGCAGTATCCACCAAATCGAGAGGTTGGATTGGTATGTCGACGATTCCTATGAACACGAGTTTCTCTGTGCTCTGTTGGCCAAGGAGAAGGGCCTCAAGCATCTAACATTGACGATGGATCCGGAATGGGACGACTGTATGTGATCATGTCTCCGTTTAATCGCTCACGGTCGTAGTCTCTGATCTCAACGCTCCAGGGGAATATGAAGACTACAGGACACACAGCGGTGGAGGTGTTCTGGAAGTGCTTCAGTTGAAGCAACGCAAATCACTACGTGATCACCAATCACCGAATGGAATCTGGGCAAACCGGTTTCTCGACGCGATCACAGCAGAGCGCATCGAGAAGGTTGTCCTCGTCATCAACTACAAGGAGAACGAGGTGCCCTGGTCAGGACTCGATTGGGCGGAGGCAGACGCTCTGTTGAGCAGTTCGACGAGATATCCGGTCCTGAAGCAAGTCATGGTATGCGATGATTTCGTCGTGCCGGGCTTGGAACACGATGATTTCCACAAAGCGGGCGTGGCGGAGGACCCGAAGGATATTCTGGACACCCTAACTGCCGATATATGGGACAGACTTCCAAAGCTCGCTGAGAGAAACCTCCTTCGTGTTGGATCATCCAGCGAGTGGGACGATTGGGGCATTGCGAAGTAGTGCTTGGATGCCGTAACCCTGTATGTACGAGTATGAGACGTCTTGGAAGTGCGATGAATGATAAGAAACGTCAGGCGTGTATGTTACGTGGCTATTTCCGAGTCCGTGCCGCAAGGGGAAGAAGCCAAGCGATGCAGTATTCAACGTCGCGGTGCATCACGCATCCCACTATCAGAACGATGCTCCAACGCTGTAAGAACTCCGCTCCGACCGGGATGTAACGCGTGTTCAAATACGCTATTTGAGTTTTTCTCCCTCCTAGAAAAAAGGATGCTCGACTCCGTGCGCTATGTCACCTCCAAGGACGGTATAAAAATCTGTACCTACTCCGCTGGTAATCCGTACAAACCCGCGGTCGTTTTCATACCCGGATTCTGTTGCACGGCCCTCGCTTTTGTAAAGCAATTCGATGACTCTAACCTCCTCACGCACCTGCATGTAGTGCGTAAGCTCGTTAATGCATATATGCGAAACGCGCAATTTGACTCACTGTCAGTTTAGATCGCATACGACATCCGAGGCCAGGGCCGAAGTGACACGCCCGCGGAAGAGAGCGCGTACGTGTCGCAGCGCCATGCCGAGGACTTCAAGGCGGTCTACGACGCCTATAACTTGCACAAACCATTTGTATCGGGCTGGAGCCTCGGCGGTGAGCTTTCCCTGCCACCAGAATGCGAGGATATAGAAAGCTAACCTCAAGCCCCAAGCCATCGTCCCAACCGACATCGCGACCTACTATGGAGCTGACCTGATGGCCGGCGTGATCATCACTGGTGGTTTCCCGTATCGCAGCATGCACCCCGAGGTTGCACACCCAACCATCATGAGCATAGTGCCTGACCTAGTCAGCGACGATATCGCCGTGTTCTCCAAGGTGCGCAACTCCACTCAATCGGCTTATGGCGGTCCAATGACGACGGCCCAACGATGCAGGCTTGCGAGGTGTTCGTCGAGTCGTGTTTTGCGGAGCCTGCGCGTGATCTTCCGTACGACACCAAGCTCGCGTGGATAGGCGGTGTCACGGCAATGGTCCCCGCGGCGCGGCGACACATTATCATGCGCACCCAGGACGAGAGCGCGATTTTGACCACACGGAACACGCTTCCGTACCTCATCTTGCAGGGCGACAAGGACAATCACGTCGTTTGGGAGAACCTGCAAAGGTTCATGGAAGAGACGTTCGAGAGATCCGAGTTCGTGCTTCTGCGCAGCGCCGGGCATGCACCGTTCTTCGAGCAGCCGCAAGAGGTCAACCAAGCGATCCTCAACTTCGTAAGACGGATTATTGCTTCGGATTATGGCTATGAACGGGGTGTGTAAGCCGTAGTCGCAAATACTGTAGCCGTTGTGATAGCTACCTAGATCAACCCCATCGTAATAGTCTCTATGACGAGCTTCAACTCTTCCCAGCATAGATTCTCCGTCTTGGATGGACGAGATCTTTTCCTGACATAGCTCCTCCGTGTTGACCGGGCATTCGCAGCGGCCTTAGAGGGACATTGTCGTAATGTGATGCCTTGATAACACCCTTGACATACCTATCAACGCCTAAGCGACTGAAAGGAAGTAGTGGCGAGTTCAATTTTTGGGCGACATGGCTGGTGGTAGGTGATCCGCGGGAGTTGCCTTTGACGGCCGACTTAGGCCGACTCGCACAACCTCGAGTCGTCTCCTCTCGTCATATTGTCTCGTCATTATTCTCCAATCCGCTACTGGGACCGTGCAGGGTAATACCATACCATACCAATGTGCTTGCGCGCCTTCGATATCGTCTGTACCTCCAGATAGCTCGTACAGTGTCCAATTACTATGGCGAAATACGCTGCCATGGGGATTTGGTTCTCATTCCTACCGACCCGTGCAGTAAAATCCCGTGCACCAGAGGAAGGCCTCGCTTAGAAATCCGAACCATGGATTGGTTTTGCGTCCGTGACGTCGAGGCCTGATGAAGACGAGGCGACGGCTATCATCGTATATGTAGGAGGCAGGGCTAGCAAGCAACCCCATCCCCTTCGAGTCGACCGGGTCGGAGTCGCTGTCCTCGCGCGCTCGCTATTACCTGTCCCTTGAGTTAGATCCCTCTCTCTCTCGATTAGGAAGCATGCGTTTGGTTCTGACTTATATCGGGCTTTTACTTATGCTTCTTCAGCACGCGGCTCACGCCAGGAGACATCATACGCGTGTCGATCGAGCATGGTTCGCAAATGCGATCAACATCTCCATGGGGCTGTTGAAGGTTCGTAGTATAACTCAGTTGCTTCGATTGCATTTATAATACTGATTGGCTCTCTACTAGGAACGTCTCTTGCCACAGCCCGAAAATTCGTACCGCGTATTATCGACCCACCAGTGCCTTCCGCGATCCCGTCCTGCATATCGTGGACACCATCGCCGGGGCCCCTACTTCCGCCTGGTGTCGCTTCTCGATCACACCGACCAAGCTACCAAGTTGACCTGATTCGAACCCAGGCAGAACGTCCCTTAGATGCAGGGGCTCGTTATCACATCGAGCGATACATCGGTAAACCTTCCCGTCCCTTTCCGCCTCTATACAGCGCTGTTTGTGCCGCTTTGACTGTGGATCCCGATGATACGACCCTTGGAAACGGGCCGGGTCATGCGTCCGAGCCAGCAGCATGGCACCTCGACCTGTCCATTCATTCGTATCGGAAAGCCGTAGCGCTCTTTGCCCATCACGACGATGACCGGCTCTACTCTCTTGCGAACCTAGGCAATTCCTTGCACCATAGGTACCGATTATCGAAGAACGTGGATGATGCAGAAGAAGCTGTAAGGGTTTTTCATATCGCCTTCGAAGAATGTCCCGAGGGGCACGACTTGAGGCCATACATCATCAATTCCCTTGACTGCACCTTCCTCGACATATGTCATTGGATGTTACACATGTTCCACCACCAGCCAGCCAAGAACATTGACTTCTTGAACGAAGCCACTGTTCTTGCCAGGGAGGCGTTGCGCGTCTTCTCCTATATCGATAGCGGGGGACGCTTAAGGTGGCTTTTGCGGCTGGCTCACATGCGCCAGACCATGTTCAGCCATACGGGCGACCCCAATATCATTGATCAGGCGATGCGCCTCAGCACGGAAGCGTTGACCTTGACGCCACCAGGACACCCTCGACGAGCGGACGCGCTGACGACAATGGCGAGCATCATGTGTCTTCAGTTTGACCATTTGGACCGTCCTCCGACGCTTGAAGACTTACAGCCTGTGGATCACGCGGCACGACTACTGGAAGAAGTGCTCAGGCATCGTCCAGAAGGGCACAAAAGTCGAGGAGATGCGCTTACATTCCTTGCTGTCGTCGCAAAACATCGGTTGGACATCGTGTCCACTGGCGCCCAGGATCGAAGGGAGTTGTTGTCCATTCGGAAAGAAGCTCTAGAGGCTTGCCCTCCTGGCCATATGCAGCGGCATCAAGCTCTTTACTGTCTTGCGCTGGACATCGTTGAGCCCTCGTCTTTCACGCCTACGGAAGAGGATCTGGAGCTTGCCATGCGATGTTCGATGGAAGCAATGGCCATTATGCAAGACGGTCATCCTGCCCGGTTCATGGCACACTACTGCTTGTCGTGCCTCTACCTCCGTCGTGGTGACTACACGACTTCTATAGCTCACCTTATTGCCATGATCGATGATAGTTTGGGCAACGTCAAAGATCGGGTGGCATGCTCTATGCCGGTGATTTCCGAGTTGCAGAAGCGGTTTATGTCGCCGGATGCTGACGTTCAGCACGAGGCCGTCGACGCTTTGTTAGAGGTTTACAGTCGCGTGCTACGCCTACCACCCCGGATGGCCTTTAGGGCCGCCAGCATTCAGACTCGACTGCGACAGGTTACAACCTGGGAAACCTTAGCTCGCGATGCGGCGGTCACTGCGCTCAGCGTCGGGCGCCCGGAGTTGGCCATCGAATATCTGGAACAAGGGCGAGCGAGCTTCTGGAAACAGAGCTTGCACCTCCGCGAGGACTTCGATCAACTGCCTGAGGGTATGTCTCGAGACCTGTTACAACTTTCGCGAGCGCTCGAGGAAGGAAGTTTTCGACATGACCAACCTGAATTTGCCCGTCAATGCCTCAGCGAGAAATTCGATACGCTCGTCATGGAGGCTCGCAGATTACCGGGCATGGATCGCTTCCTCATGGGTTATTCCTTTGAAGAGCTAGCTCGGACGGCGGAGACGTCTCGAGCGCACGTCATCATGTTGGTACCGGGAGCCCGCGACGGATGTCACGCGATCGTCATCGGACAAGACCGTTCCTGCAAGTGGGTCCCTTTACCAGGCATCACCGCCCAAGAACTGGGCAAGCACGCTGTAAGCTTCAAACAAGCGAACATATCCTATAGGAAAGAGCTGCGACAACGTGATCGACCGTTCAATGTACGTTTGATGGTGAAGAAGAAGGCCAAGAAACCGCGTGAAGGCGGTAACATTGTTTTGACGCAGCTTTGGAACGCAGTGGTACAACCGATTGTAGCTGCCCTCGGTCTGGTGGTAAGTGCCCTTCCGGCTGTGTGAGGTTCTGACTTACTGAAGATATGCTTTCAGAGGGCTGCGGGGCGAGATCGCCCACGAGTTATGTGGATACCTACAGGGGTATTCGCATTCGTTCCTGTTCACGCTGCCGGGCTTTACGGGGAGGATAAGGCCGAATCTTGCGCCGACTACTTGGTATCCTCCTACGCTCCGACTTTGAGTAGCCTTCGGACCGCGCAGAAGAAGCTGAAGCCAATCCCGCGCGATACGACGAAGATTCTGTTGGCTGCTGCGCCCTCGCCATACGACCCTGAATGGCAGCCTCTGCCATACACGGCGCACGAACTATCCGAGATCAATTCGGTGGTACCTCGTGACGCGTTCATCTGCCTGCCGCTCGAGGACGACGCTAGCAACGGAGGCGAGTGCGGCGCACGCGTCCGGACCGTATTGGAGGAGCTCCCGAACGCGACCATCCTCCACTTGGCTTGCCACGGATATCAGGATTCCAAGAACCCCCTGGCCAGCGGTTTCCTGCTGCGCGACGAGATGCTGACCATCGCCAAGCTGATGCCGACTTCGCTTCCGAACGCCTTCCTAGCCTTCCTCAGCGCGTGCGAGACCGCAAAGGGCGACGCCAGCCGTCCTGATCAGGCTGTCCACCTTGCAGCGGCGATGTTGTTCACCGGGTTCAAGAGCGTGATAGCCACTCTATGGTAAGTCGTGATCAGGATAACGAGTGGTTCCTGCAGCTCACGTCTCTGATCAAGGTCCATGGGAGACGTGGACGGACCACTGGTAGCGCGGACGGTCTATGAAGAGCTGTTCCGGGGAGACTCAGAGTTTCTCGATCCCCATATCGTCCCATATGCTCTCGATGCTGCAGTGCAGAAGCTGCGAGAAATCGATCCCACCCCTAGTCGATGGGCACCTTACATCCATATTGGATGTTGAAGAATGAAACATGTACCACGTTGTGGATCGGTAACTTGCCGCACGAACGACGTGATATATGAACCGCATCCACTGGCGATATTCACCTGACCGAGAACAGCGATTTGCCCTGCTCGTTCAAGATCGAGCGTCGGTATCGAACGATTTTGTTTAATGACTATGTTATCCTCCTTCTCGTTAATCATACACATAGTCTACGTATGTATATCGGTTTCATATTTTGACTTGTTTTTGTCCGTAGGGTATGATGAGGAATATGTAAAGATGCTTGGAGTTGCAGACGAGTGTCACCAACGAGATTCTGGGGAGACGCAGTAAGAGACGAAAAATCACGGAAAATGTTGCTTCGAGTTGTCTCCCGCGGTCGACAACGCTTGGTAGGCCAAGGCCAGGACCTCAAGGAGCTCAGGACCGGCGGAGCACCTCGAATTCTTGGGCGACGGCGCGCACCCACTCTGATTGGTCCGCGCCATCGTCTATCTCGAGAGCATGATAGCCCCGGTCGACGGGCAACGAATCGTGGAGGACACGAGCCACCTGAGGCGCATTCCAGTAGGTGCCTTGGGACACCCCGAGGTCCAAGGTCCGCAAGATTCCCCAGCTGTGCAGCGCGGCAGTGACTGGCGCGTTAGGGTCGATACGCAATCCGAGGTGCCGGAGGGATGGGCACCGCGCAAGCGCGATCATGACGGCGTTGAGCGTTGGCAGCTTGTCGAACACCAGACCCAAAGCATTGCGCCCCAGCGGGTTCAGCTCGAGGTGACGGAGTGAAGGCCATGCTCGAACCATCTCTTCGAACTCTTCGTCTGATAGGGACAGGGGTTCGGAGGGGTAGCGTAGCGAGAATGCCACGAGGGGGAGGGGGTAAAGGGGCTGGAGCAGCAGTCCGGCGACCTGCTCGTGCACGCGCATGTCCTTGATGAAGATGTGGACGCGGCGTAGGGCGCGACACGCCAAGGCCATGGCGCGGAGTGCGCCCACGATGCGCTCGTCGAACGCGGCGAGCAGAGGGACTTCCAACCGCAGCTCCTCGAGGTTGGGTCTTGTAGCTCGGACGATCTCCGTCGCTTCCTCAATCGGTGCGCTGATATGGAGGCGCTTGAGCATGGGGAAGACGTTCGGCCTGCCCCATCTTCCGCGCCACGACGTGGCGGCTTGAACTATGTTGGTCCTCGCGGAGAGTCTGAGTTCCTCCAGGGCCGGCAATGCGGCAATCGCGTCCCAGACTTCGTCGGACCCCGCGACGAAGTCGAGCGAGAGGTGCAGGAATTTCAAGCAGTTGGGGAAGGGATTCCGGGGTCTAAATATGTTCGCCAGTGCCCCACATGCCTCCACGAACTCGTGGTCGAGAACGGCATGCGAGTCCCAGATGAGGGTGAAGGAGTTGATGGCAGGGCCAACGAACGGCCGCGGAAGGATGATGGCAAAGAGAAGATCGGCGAGGGCATGGTGGTCCACGCCCGCACGGAGGATTATGTCCAAAGTCGCGAGAGCGGCGGAAAGCCATTGGGCGACGACGTGCACGCCCAGTGAAGAGAGGCAGCGAGCACGGAGCGTCGTGGCGTTGGGGAAGAGAGGTTGGGTGGGATGGAGTGCAATCCAGTTGTTCGTGCGTTCGACCAAGGCCGATGTAACTTGCGCATTATCGGTTTCCATCCAGTTGATGGAATCGGCACGAGTGCCAAACTCCTCCAGATCACCGTTCTGTACAGTCTAAGGGCATGTTAGAACTCGGGGGAGGTCTGCACACAATAAGCCACACTGTGCAGGACTTACGGGTGCGAGTCCGCGGAAGTTGTCGTCTGGGCCTCGCAGCGGTTCCTGCTGCCCATAGCCGTTTGCATTCATGTTCTTGGGTGCAATATGAGGTCGATAGAGGAGTTTGGGGGAGTAGAGAGTATAGATGATTGTTGAGTTGTGGAAAGGGGCGAAACGCGTTATAGCACCTAACGCATAATAGCACGTCCATGAATCGCGGTCACGCGGCGCGGACGTGCCGATTCAATGACCATGTAATGACGGAACGCCCTCATCAGTGCGAATGTCTCAGTCGGATGCTGGACGAGGCTGTGTGCTGGGTTTTGGCCACCGGCTGGAGGGCCAGGTCGTGGTGGAGGGTGAAAGGGGGCAGGTAAAACTGGGTGGACCACCTTATCAGGGTATATGGCGGGGTCGACCCACGAGGGAAGCTGTCGAAATGGAAGCCGAGTACGTCCTCTTGAGGTATAGTCCGCCATCAGCGATCAGGATGAGAACGGACTGCAGTCCCGGACAGGCAACGCGCCCACCGTCCAGCGCTCAAGGATCGAGAATCGATGGTGACCGGAGACTGCAAAAGGCATTCAAAACTGGCAGGGCCGAGTAGGGACAGTACTTGAGCTATCGATGGCCAGGAGCGAGCTGAGACTGACCGCGGGTTTGTGGGGCCAGCTTTGCGTGCCTTTGGTGACCACCGCCTTTCGACAGCATTCCCACATGATCGAGGCACCATATCGCAGACAAGAGACAAGAGCAGCCGAGATGACGCCCGCGAGGTATGCGAGATGGCTTGCCAGGTCAATGGACGACAAGGAGAGGCTGGAGGAGGTCGGTATACACTCGGAAGATCTCAGAGATATAGACCAATCTTCGACAATACGAGTTCAGAGACGGAGCACCTGAGAATCCCAGACCCATAGATAGCAAGTAATTGTTCGTGAGCATACAATAGCATGCTGTTGTGTTTGGCTCGGTGTGGGATTGAGGACAAGTCGTCACGGAGAAAGGGGGAAACGGAGCCTGCCGGAATGATAGCCGGCGGACCTGAGTAGCCGGAGCCGACGGCTTCTCCAATGAGTGGCTGTGATCCTTCTCCAAGAAGATGCCGACGCAGAGGGCCTGAAATGGATAGTGTGTACTCCGGAGGTGTTGTGAAGATACGGCCAAAGTTTGTTGAGAGTTTGAAGCCACAGAAGAGCTAGGAATTTTTATAAGGACGAGTATTGGGGGATCGGGATATCGAGCCCGATGAGCATTGAAGCCAAGTTGACGAAGGCGGGGTACAGGCCGAGAGGCAAAAGAAGAAAAAAACGGGCGAGGAAGGTGAGGGACAAGAGTGAAAGTGAATCGCCTCCCGCAAGTTGCGTTTATATAACTCAGCGCCTCATGTGACCCGCATCATGGCGCGCCAGAGTCCGAAGATCAACGACATCCACCTGAGACAAAAAACCATTCCATATCTAACTCCTATTGGTTTACCGAGACAAGGATTTCTAAGCCACGACTGTCCCCCCCTACGCACGTCCACCGGTCACTACTTTCATTTTTTCATCGACTAGTCGTCCGATCTTCGGCCGGTTCCAGCACAAACCAGGTGGCAGCAGGATTTCGAACACTTGTCGCGGACATTCCGACGTCGAACGCGTCAAACGCTCAGAAAGTCAGGTCATGCAAGACACAGGAGAGACGCAGTTCTCGAAGGTCATGCGGTACCCCACTCTTTTCCTGAACGCTGGGAAAGGATATAAGTGATGATGTTCCTGCAGGACAAAAGCCACGCACACCCATGGTACCGCGCCGCCGCGTACCATGGTCATGAGAAACCCCTCGTCCAGCGCCCCTATCCTCCTCGGTATGTTGCACCAAAACGATAGCCTCCCAGCTGTCGATGATGCACTACGCCGCGCGACCTACTCTTCCATGTCTGCGCGTCCTATTCCTCCATGTCGGCGGCGCATCGGATTCCGAGGCACGGATCGAACTCTCTGAACAACAGCCTCCTCTTCAGGCTCTCAACGAGACAGCCGGCATCGACAACGTCCTTAAGGTCCTTTCTGGCCTTCTCGACCAAGAACCTAGGGAGCGAACGACGCAAACACGCTCGGCGACGGCTTGCGCGTAGGCAAGGAAGCCGAGTCCGGCCCTGACGGCGATGGGCATCACTACCTTGCGCTATGGATGTTTCGCGATCGACAGGCTCAACGCTGCGAGCGGAGAAAATAATTGGATCGACGGTGCTGTGGCGCTGATGAAGGCGATTTACCTGCGGTTATTGTACGAACGCCAGAGTGCACTACCGCGAATGTACTGGAAGATGAGCGTTGATCAGTTGCTTCCTCTTAGACGGAGCGAGGGAAGCTTGGATCCGGTCTGTGGGTCTGCCGTGTCTAGACTATTGCAGCGGACGGATGGCGAAGGGATCCGGGTGCTCGGGAAAATAGCGCGGACCCGAGAAGATCATCGCAACCAAGTGAAGAGGATATACGAGCGAGGATCTGCTGGATCTGGAGATGACGCTATGGACGGCACATTGGTTTAATGGCAAAGACGAATGGGCGAGAGGTGAGCAGTACCGTCTCGCGTATATCTTAGGGTACGTGCACGGTGTCTGCCAGCGTGTAAGCGTGCGCCAGGTATGCGGGGGAAGATGCGATGCGAGGTGAGGAAGTTGAGCATGCACGAAGGCCTCCGTCCATAGCTAACGTCGCGGTGGTCCGCAGACGTAGGAGGACGTGTCTATGTCAGCTGTGTTGCATCTCGCACGGTCGGAGTTGGATACCGATACACCTCTCCCACAGCACTCTCGAATTTCGCTCGAATTTCTGGAGGAGTCGTCGCGGGAGGTGGTGGATCGACGACTGTACACTTGCGGCGGTTGGTGGTATATCCCGGAATTGTACACCAAGTCCAGCTCAAGCAAGCAATTGAGTCGTGATGATCTAGCTCTCTTGATCCATGCTTCGGGCGTTTCGACGAAGCTTCCCGAGTTCGCCGGTGAGCAGCGAGTAGGGCTTAGGGCCCATATCCGGCAAGTCTCATACAGTAATCCATAGTTCTTAGCGTGTCTTAGAGTGAAATGTCGAAAGCTTTGCGATGGTACACTTGCACGGGAGACATGACCGGTTTCGACCAGACTGAGATTCAGAAGATCATGATGGACCGAAAGGATAACGGGACACGTGACCAGCCGTTGCAGCGAATCCTGTCAGTGTTGTACGGTGTCCTTGTACTTTCACTCGATACACAATGTCGCTACCTGTATATGGCTCTCCTTGTCTGAAGTCTATGTCTCCAGTGATTATATATCTACCCAAGATATGGGAGTCGTCGCCTCAGATACTACGAACAATTCGCCACCGACTCTCCCCAAACCAATATGCCCGAACGATCATCAGCAGTATATCCCCAACAGCGTCGCCTCCCTCAGGAACTTCTAGACTACGTCATTGACAATATTGGTGACGCATCACCGCCTTCCCATCCTGACCCAGACATAGTAGAGACGGTCAAGGCCATGTCTCTCGTTTGCAAAGCGACCCGAGACCGCTGCCAGAAAGCACTGTTCACCGGCCTGTTGGTTCATAGCAAACGGCAGCTTGATAACCTTTGGACTGCCATGATGTCTAACCGCCGCCTGCCATCGTACGTGTGCCACCTGGAGGTCAACGTGGAACCGGGCTTCGACGAGATCGCGTCGTTGCGGTGCATCTTGACGGTGTGCCAGGGCGTCAAGCAACTGGAGATCAGCAACGTCGGGTGCCAATTGTGGTGGACAACCGCCGGGCCCGGCCTCCGTCCCCCTGCCCCCTATCGATACCCACTTCTTCGGTACTTCCGGCTCAAGGATGCCGAGATCGCGACATTCTACATGTTTGCTGCCTCCTTCTCCTACCTCAGCAAGCTGGAGCATCTCGAACTCGAGTCGACCCGCTTTCTATGGGCGTGGCCGGAGCAGCAGGATATGCTGGCCCCGAGGTCGTGGACGAAGTCTCGCTACAACCTAAAGCGCCTTACGCTACATGGCCACAACCTGAAATCCCGCGAACACGCCGCGTTGTTCGCTCGAGGCTTCGACCAGGTCTCGTGCCTGGACATGTTCATTCTCGACCGTTGCGATTACCAGTTCTTCTGCGATATGATGCAGCCAGAGAAAGGCGTCAGGAGGTTGGTCGTCTCGGTGGCGGAGAGACCAGAGATTCCGACGAGCGAGGCCGCAGCGCCTCCCCAACTGAGTGCGATCTTCATTCCACTCTCGTCGTAGTACGCTGAATCAGACCGCACCAGACTTTTTGTCGGATTTCAGACAACGAACCGGCGGAGGCGCCCTGCACACGCTCGTGCTGAAGCAGACGTGCGAGTACGGGCGTCTGGCCGGACTGATCCCGGATGATGAGGGAGACTGGCCGATGCGGCTTCTGTTGCACGAGCTGAACACGGAGCAGCTGGAGGAGGTCGTCTTGGTCATCGACGGGGAAGAGGGGTGGCCTGGATTCGATTTCAAAGCCGTGGATGATGCCTTGACGGATCCTGCCCGGTTTCCTGCTTTCAAGGAACTCACGGTCATCGAACTCGAACGCGACGAGTACGAGGAGGGGACGGGCCCCATGACAATCATGTTTTGGATGGAACAGGAATTTCCGAAGGTTTACAAGGCGGACAAGCTCAGCTTTGACCAGATTGATTGGGAGGAATGGGATTTCATTTAAACGCATGGTGGGGGTGGCGATGTTTCTGGAGCTCTAAATGTAGCATATCGTCCGTAATCAGACGCTGCAGGATGGTATAGAGAAGCGGATTTCTGAGGCCTATGGCGGCGACGGACAAGAATGTATCCTGAACATTCACAACGTAGAACTCAAGGATGTTCTTTGCGAAAGAGAGTGGAGAAAAAGACCACGCGCAGCCACGTGAAACGGGGACCCTTGTACTATATTGTCTTGTATGTGGCAAATACGAGTAACGCCATACCGCTTTCACCCAACGTACAATGTCGCGACCTGGACATAACGCCTTTTCTCTCCACGCCCAAAAATGCCGATCTGCTTTGTCTACGATTTCAGTCAGCGATGGCCATAAATCGCCGCACGCCGTCGACCTCCATTGGAGAATCAAAATAAACCGTCCTCAACCTGAACGCGGACAACGCTATCATGGTCGCACAGTCGACACTGATCCTTCCGCGCCGCCTCCCGAACGAACTTATGGACTGCATTATCAACCAATTAAAGGACGGTGATCACAGTGCTGAACCCTTCGACCGCCCGTACCTCCGCGGTGCATACAAGAATATGTCTCTCGTCTGCAGGGCGACGCGTGCCCGGTGCCAAAGCTACCTGTTTGCCTACGTGTCCGTCGAAGAAATCATGCAGTGCGCGAACCTTGTCAACGTCTTCATCAGTTCGCCGCAGTTGGCGACGTACGTACAGCATCTACGTATGAATTTAACGTTGGGCTACAAAGAGCGCTGCATTGGGTTCATCTTGCAAGTGTCTCGACTCTCTCCATATCATTGATTGCAGAAACATGCTCTTCGGGAGTACCATTGCACCATCTCTATCACACCTTCCGGATCTTTATGACCCCCGCCTGCCCGTGCGGTTGTTCATACTGGAGGATACTGCCATCGACAGTCTGGATCGGCTGGCTATCGTACTCTCCCGTATGCCTCTGCTGGAGCAGTTGGAGTTGAAGTCGACTCGAATTGAATACGCAGGGCCTGAGGATGAAGAGCCCATGCTGGAGCTGTGGCCATCATCCTCTCTCCGTTTGACCACTCTGGTGCTGCATGACCACAGGATGGGATCGCTGGAGGATGCCGCCATATTTTTCAGTGGATTTGACGATGTCAAGGTCCTGAACTTGATGATCATTGATAGCTGCGACTACCAGTTCCTCTGCGACATGATCAAGTTGGAGAAGGGTGTCGTGGAGTTGCATGTGGTCGTGACCGAGAGGTGGGAATATCCTCTGTACGAAGATGAAATGCACCCGGAAGGTGCGATCGTCCCGAGGTGAACGGTCCTCATCTCTACTGACAATAGCTGCAGATATCTTCTCAGACTTTAGGGACCGGACCGGCGGCGGCGGGTTGCGTGCGCTCGTATTTAAGCAGGAGACTGGAGTTTTCAGGGAGAAGAATTTCAATCTCGACGACAACGATGGAAGCTGGACAACCCCTCTCTTACTGTCTCTGAATACGCATCTCCTCGAGGCGGTAGTCTTGGGCGTAGGAAACGCAGGCAACGTGGCCTGGATTCGATTGGGCCATGGTAGACGAAGCGCTGAGTAACCCTGGCAAGTTCCCCGCGCTGAAACTGGTCGAAGTCGACGATATCTCCTTCGAACTTCGATCAGGCAGCGAAATCCGTATTTTCGAATCTCGGCTCGAAGAGCAACTCCCGCAGGTCCAGCATCAAGGGATTCTTTACGTTAACTTGGACGATAGGTGGCGCGCTGCATTGGACTGAGGCGGACTATGCCTGAGATTGATATCTGTTTCGAAATCAAGAATACAAGAGGGTATCGTAATGCATGTCCGTGAATCGAATCGCAGCAATCTTGTGGATGTGGATGGTCCATGATTAATCGTAGATAGGGAGAGGAAGTAATCTAGAAACTATTGAGCGCCAAGCGTCGCGAATGATCGATGAGAACATACCGGTCGGCGTTGAACAAGAAGTTGTTGGCGATATCTTCGCCTTCAAGGAATCGGGTGGGGTATAATACTGCAGTAAAGACTTAGCACACCATTTGACACATTGAGGGTCTATCGTATGCACTTACCCAACTGCCCATTAAGCTCATGCAGTAAATTCTCCATCTCCTCTCGTTCCCACTTTTCGAATGGCTCATCGCCCTTGGCGTGACGGCGCGCTTTCTCCTTCGTCTCGCCGGGTGCCTCTGTTTGACCTTGTTGCTGCGACGGCTGCGAAACGCTTGGATGTTTGCTATGCTCCGCAGGATGTGCCTTCTCTTTGGTCCTATCGACCCCTTTGTCCTTGTCACCATGCGACGCAGAGGGCTCAGAATGTGTGCTTGAACTTTTTCGAGAAACTCCGTCCTGAGGCTGACCGTGACCCGGTTGCTTTCCGCTGTCCTCATTGACAACTATGTTTCCTTCGGGATCCTCGTTCTTCTCAGCAACCGTTTGATGACCTGGAGCATCTCCATCCGCTGTTTCAGAAGGCATTCGTGCCACTAGAGGTTGAGCCTCTCCCTTCACCTGTCCCAAACGATGAGTAAAGGCTCGGGGGCCCACGTAAAGACATGATCACTAACAGGCTTGTTCAGACGTTCATGATGGGCAATGAACTCCTTGTACTGTTTCCACGTCGTCACCATGTCGTCGGGTATCGCATGGAACACTTTGCGGAAGATTTCGGTCTGATGCAAGCAAACATTCAGCGAACTACGCCCTGCAATCCAAACACAAGACGTACATTGCGCACGGCAGAAGCCACCCACACATCCCTCCAGAATGCATCACATACAGGGTCGTCAAATCCGTTCGGGTCGACTTGGGGTCGAGGAGTAGGGATCGTCCAGGGGCCTTGCTTCAGCTTGGCTGTAACATGCTTGCGAAGGACCGAGCGCGAATGTAACGCGGTCTGCTCCTGGGAGGATACATCCTTGTCACCGCTGGGTGGTGCGGCATCGTTCTTGGCAGCATCTGCAGGCGCTCCATACAGCTCGGTCTCATCCGCAGTCCGGCCTTCAATCGTATTGGCATTGCCGTTTGCAGTCTCGACGTCGGCATCCTTCAAGGGGCTGTGTGTTGCTATGATTTTCTCTTCGAGCGTCGGAACTTGGGCGGACGCGAAGCCAGGCTCCTGTTCGCCCTCTTTCGTGAACGTTGTGCGCTCGTCTTTGAGGGCTTGGTCCCCTGCCGTAGCGTCAAGGTTCCCACCCTTGAGGTGAAACCTATGCAGGAGAAGACGTGCGTCCTTGGAGCCGGCGTCCGCGCCTCCACGCCAAGCTGAGTCGCCAGTACGTCAGTACGTTCCCATCAGGTCTACGATGACCATACCTTCGCCTGCCCCTTCAAAAACATCGTGCGCGATGGATTTAGCAGCAGTCCTGTGCTGACCCGAAGTCACTTCAACAACCTCGTCTTCATGGCCGTATTGTTGTTGCTTGTCGGGGTCCCATTCCTCTTGCTCGTGCTCGGGCTGCACAGGTTCATTGGCCATGAGATCTTCCTCGTACATAGCGTCAACGTCAACGCCCAGGTGCTCGCGCATGAGGCGAACTCTCAAGGTGTGGGCGAAACGTCCGACTTTGAAGGGTTTACCAGCCATAGTGCTGCGGATTTTCGCTCAGTCACATTATGCGTGAATCTGGATGGGTATCGACAAACCCGTCGATCATGTCGGTGTCCCTGATGACCGCAGCGAGTTCAGAGTCACGGTCGCCTCGCATGGAGCGTTCGTTGATATTCGCGCTGCCCATGATGACTAACCGGTCATCGACGATGCATACCTGTTCACGTTCAGGGGCTCTGATATAAGTCGAGGTAATCAGTCCGCACCTTGCCGTGGATGTATACCTGAAGGCACTGAAGTCAGTCTCCTTCTTTTGCATACATGTTTATAGCCTACCTGTTCTGTCGTTAGGACATCGCCTTTGAGCTTACCCCAGTTGCGTAAGCAGAATACGGAGATATAGTCGTCAGGCTGGACGCATGGTCAAAGACATGTACGGCGAGAATATGGAATCGCCTACATCGATACCCTCTTTCCGCAGGCGTCCGTAGATAGAGTTCGGACCGCGGCTGATCGTCCGATTCTGGCACTCGAGGATGATACGGATCTAACGGGCATACCATCATTGACGATGGGGGCACGGCATCATGATAAGGCTTACGGCGCTGGCATCATTATGATCGACGGGGAAGGTAAATCCAGGGATGAGAGGAATCAGGATGCAAGCCTTCCATTGGACACCTTCGCGATGGGCTCGGATGATGCGGTGTACAAGAGCGTCACCAATCTTGTTCTCTATCTTCACGTCTCCGACCATGGTACTAGGAATGTATTCGTAAGTCCAAGTTGTCATATAGCGACTGCAGAGCACTAACGATGTGATGAAAAACTGGTTTTCGATGTATACGAAGTGCTCCGACATTTGGATAGCTGGTCCGAGTCATTCAATTGAACATTTAATGACATTCATCTATCGCACACGCACCTTTGAGATAAGCGTCCTGGATAGAATGCTCCATTTTGGTCGGCGTACCCAGTGACCACGGGCCGGCGGAGCGACAGATCTGGAACTCGAGTGTGCCCGTCAGGCCCAACCTCGTCAGTTCGTCAGGGTGGAACTCGGGCGGAGGAAGTAAGAACGGCATCGTGCGTGAATGATTCTAGATATCAAGAAGCATAAGTTTCACGAACACTGGCATGGTGCGCGTAGCGTTTGCCCACCTTGATCCGCAAAAGGTAGTTCCACCTGTGAGCAGTTAGAACAACTCTAGGCGGCGACACTTCCATATGCAATAATCACCTCTGAACGAAATGTCGCGCGAGATCTCTGGCCGGCTGACCAACGATCTGCATTCCGACATCGTGCCACGGCATACGAGGGATCTTCTGCCGGTCGTACATGTCCTCGTCCGGCTGGTTCAAGGAGTAAAAGTCCTTGACGCGAGGGTTGCTGTAGTCCTTGCCTACGCCAATGCGATCAGCAAGCTCCGCGCTCTTCCTCCAAAAATCGACCAACCCGGCCACACGTGCTCCGAACCGTCCGAACCGGGTTCCAGGTCGTCCACGAGTACATGCTGTGCTGTGTCCCATCTGAAGCGCTGGGTGAGACCAGAGCCGTGTACGTCTGCTAGGTGTGCATCTACCGTCCAAAGCAGAGATCGAGACCGCCCATGAAAGCAATCGCGTCGTCTATGACGCACATTTTCTCATGCTGAAAGCTTGATCAGAAATTCGTCCCCCTAGGTGGGTGTAATAACCTTACGTGAGCCCAATAGAACGTGCCCGTTTGAAAATGCGAAGGCGAGCGCTGCACCATGATGTTCTCGTGCAGAGACGTCAACCGTTGCTTTGCGTAGCTACAGAGGGTAAAGATCAGACTATGTCGCGACACTCTTTCGGCCCGTACTGCTCACTTGCTGTCGGTAGGAGTCGTACGACTGGAGACCTCCTGACTGTGATACTAGTTAGCGACAACACGCTCAATCCCACCCACCCGGGCGACGCACTATAATATCACGTAGACCTTGACGCCCTCCTGCGCCTTTCGTTGCAGAAGTTTGTCGAGACGGTAATGTTCCTTGCTAGGTCGACGCAGCTGCAGTTCTACAGTTGCCTCGGCATCAGCATCCGGACCGCATGCGGAAGAGCTCAACATACTGACCTGGAGACAACCACCAGTCGTGAATATATATCCGGTCCCTGGCCAGCAAGATCGCTCGCGCGAGATTCCAAAAGTAATCGCGCTATTCAGCCACCCATCAGTAGATGACGGAAGCAACACGATCGATATACACTGACTCCATCGACGAGCCACTGCGCAGCGACGTTCAGCCTTATGGGTGCGAAACTCTTGAACCGATTCATGCCCGTGTAATGCGACGTTTTCGCCACCCGCTCCATCGCCGCGATCCACTGCTGCATCTGACGCTACACACCGCAAAAAACAAGCATCAGCCCATCGTCCGACAGCTCACCAGCCCGATACGACCGAGCAGGACAAGCTTACCTCGTTCCTAGCGATAAGCTTCAGCCTCATCTGCGCGTTCTCGATATAAAACGTATGCTTCGACGCATCGCGCGAGCTCCGCTTCTTCTTCACCGCCTTCGTCGCCTTCTTGTCCTCCCCGCCTGCGCCGTCCTTCTTGCCTGCCGCGGCGGGTCCAGCCGTCGCGTCGCCGTTCGCGCCGGCCTGCGCCTGTCCCTGGATCAGCCCGAGGTCGCCGTCGTGCTCCGGGCCGGGGCTGTTCAGCGGATTCGTGTTCGTCGACGGATCGAGCATGTGCCGGTGCTCGCGCTCCTCGTCCGAATCCTCGTCCGACGAGTTCGATGACGAGGAGGACGAGCCGTCTCCGTCCTGCTGCGAGGACCGCGCATTCGCGTGCCCGTTCATTTGCGAGTCCGAGCGATGCCGTGGGTGTCCCTGGTGGCCGATATGCAACGCTCGCTCGACCTTCTTGAACCCACGCCGGATGGAGCCCGTGACCGAATGGTGCTTGTGCTTCACCTGGCTGCGCGCCGTCCCGTTCGCCGGCTTCTCCTTCCCCTCGTCGTCGGCGTAACCGTACTCGTGATCGTACCCGCCCTCCGGATGTCCCGTGAGGATGTTAAGACCCTGCCTGTACGCCCTCGGCGGCCTCTCGATTTTGAACTCCTGGTCGAACAGGAACACGTCCCACACCGTCGCCTCGCCCTGCTCCTCTACCGCGACGAGATAACTCTCCCTCACCGCGCACCACTTGGCTTCCTTCCGCTTAGCCCAGCTCGCACTCCGCCGGCCAAAACCGCCACCTTTAGAGCCCGAAGCGTCGATGCGGAGGAATCCGGCTTTGTACTGCGTGCCGCCGGTGGGCGCGAGCTGGATCGAGAGCGCGGAGATCTCGAGGAAGCCACAGAGGCGGTTCGAGGTCGGATGGAACATCTAGATGTGCACATGTGCGCGTCAGACAATAGGAATGATGATGACTAAAGCGGATATATGCGCACCACGGCACGGATGAGACCGAGGAGGTAGTCCTCCAGCAGCCCTCTCTGCATACGCGCAAACTCGGAGCGATCGACGTCGGCGCCTCGTTCACGAGCGTTCGCCCTCAGCCACTTGAAGTATGGAAGACCTGTAAAAAGAAAGAAAAAATCAGCAACCGATTGCCACCACGCCACAGGCAGGGAAATTGTACAAGAAAGACTCACTCGTGGTCGGGAAGTCCGGCATTCCCTCAACATTCCTATTCCACGCGTTGCTCGCCGTATAATGCGTATGCAAGCTGATAAAGTCCCGGAGCTGCCTGTAGATCACCCATCTTGACGCGCCGTTCGCGTACTCGCACTCGATCCGGAACACGGCCTTGTGGCCGGAGAGCGGGTAGAGCGAGTCGGAGATGCGGATGCGGAGCCGGTGGAGGAGCACGGGCACGCGACGCTGGCCCTTTTCGTCGCGCTCGAACCATAGCTTGAGCATGATCGTCGACAGTCCGCCGGCCATGAGCTCGTCCGTGATGTTCACGTTGTGCGGCGTCACGACCGACGGCCCGGGCGTCCGTGGCGGGACGATCGAAGGGAGGAGGGAGCGTAGGCGTTGCCAGCGGGGCGCGTTAGGCCGCGAGGAGGCCGGTCGACGCATGTGCGGGAGGGATTGGGAGCGTTTGAGATGGAGCGGCGCCTTGTGGGGAGGTTGCGGGGTGTAGGTCGCGCCGGGCTGCATCTTAGAGGCGACGAGGGCGGCGGCTTTTCGTTCCTTCTCCTTCTCCG
This sequence comes from Punctularia strigosozonata HHB-11173 SS5, assembly GCF_000264995.1. Taxonomy (NCBI): domain Eukaryota; kingdom Fungi; phylum Basidiomycota; class Agaricomycetes; order Corticiales; family Punctulariaceae; genus Punctularia; species Punctularia strigosozonata. The sequence continues at coordinate 1,514,736 of NW_006767434.1, forward strand.
GATCTTGAGTCTCTTCGTGCTGCCCATCCTCTCCCTCCGCAGGGGGCTCCTCGGGCTGCTGCGAGTCCTGGCGCTCCTTCTCCTTGCCCTTGTCCTTCTTCGAGGAGTCTCCCCAGTCAAACCACGTCCCGCTCGCGCGCTGCTCGTTCCCCGAGGTAGGCGAATCCGCCGCGTTGAACCACTTGACGGGGTTCCAGCTCGAATAGTCTCCCCCACCCTCGCCCATCTGCATGCGACTCGCGCGCTTGCGCTCCCACCTCTCCCGCTCCTTGCGCTCGCTCTCGCGCTGCTCGGGGTCGGCGTATTCGAGCGCACCGCGAAACTCGGTGTCCTGCGCGTCCAGCCGCGGCCTCTGCCGTTTCACGCCTTCGCTTTCTCCCTGTGGGTGAGACGACCCCGGATCCTCCTCGTCGATTTGAGCGTGCTGCGTCATCGCCATCGAGTTCCTCGGCGAGTACGTAAAGTAGTTCCCGAAGTCGCCTCCGGGGTGGGCGAAGGCCGAGGGCGGGCGCGAGCCGCCGTAGCGGCCTCCCGGGAGCGAGTAGCTGACGTTGAGCGAGCTCGGCGGGCCCGTGCGCGCGGCGGGCGTGCCGGGCTGCGCGGCGCGCACGACGGCCGAGTGCGAGGACCGGCGCGCGGTCGATTGGGAGCGCACCGACTGGGAAATCGATGGTCGCGGACGCGGTTTAGAGAGTCCGGAGTGGGGCAGGGCGCTGGGGGCGGACTGCGAGGCGGGCAAAGGGTGCACTGCGTCGCCGTTGGAGAATATCGGCTTGGGCGACTCGGTTTGCGGAGGATGATGTTCGCCGAGGTCGCGATCATGGCTCGTAGATGCCGGTGCGTCCGTGGTGTCGGTGTTATTATTAGGCTCGTCCGCCGGGTCGTCGTGGTGCTTGGCGGCGGCGGTCGCTTCGTGGACGAGGCGGGCCAGTGCGGACATCGTGGACGACGACGACGACGGCGTACGCGCAACGTCGGGCGTCAAAGCGCAGAGATGGGGTACGTGACGTCTGCGTCGAGGGAGACCTATACTTATCGCGTCTGGTTGGATGACGTTGGGCGCGGGGGCAGCGACCCACGTACTCGTTTTTACGTAAACCGCGTGCAGCTGCAGACATCCCACACCGATATTTACTCTGCGTCCTCGCGATGACAGGGCCACATAGCACACCTCACAAGCCGATAGATATATTGCACAAAGCACACGATCAGGTCACAGAGACTACCCGAGATCGGACCACCACTGCTCGTTCGCCTCCAACAGCACCTCCTCGTCGGGAAGGATCAGAGCCCAGCCGGGATTGGCACACGGAGGAGTGCGGGTCACTCAACGATATCTCCTGGGGTATATTTCGCGTTCCTTCGGCCGAGTATAGCGTTGCTACATGCCAATATACTGTACCATAGTAGTCCCAATCCGAATAGGCCATCGAATGTGCAAGCGCTGTTTGGAATCCCTATTTATCGATACCCCAGTCGTCCCACTCGCTTGCTGACCCCACGCAGAGAACGTTTCTTTGAGCAAGCATCGGAAGCCTTTGGCGTACGTCGATAGCCAGGCTCTGCGTAATGTTCTTCGCTTTGGCATAAGAGGCAAGAAGATCGGAATCGTCGTGATCTAGATCCGGCACCACAAAGTCGTCGCACACCATGACTTGCTTCAGGGCGGGATAATCCGTTGTTGAGCTCAGCAAGTCGTCCGCCGCTGACCAGTCGAATCCAGGCCAGGGAACCTCGTTCACCCTATATTTGACGATGAGTACCACCTTCACAATCCGCTTCGACGACATCGCCCGAAGGAAGCGGTTCACCCAAGCCCTCGGCAATAGGCCTCTTGGGAATCTCGCTGCGCAGAGAGGGACGTTGCTTTAACTGGATCACCTCCAGCGTGGCACCGGCGCATTGGGCGTGATAGTCTTCGAACATGCCTGAGGGGTTTATATGAGCACGCAACGCAATGTGAGAAGGTAGAGCAACGAGTTTTGCACACCATCTGGGAGTGCGTTGTCGGCCGAACAATTCATCGAGAGGGTCAATTGCCGCAGACCCTTCTCCGGGTTTAACAAAACGCAGAGAAGTTCATGCTGATCTGGATCGCTGACAAAGCAGTCGAAGCAGTCCAATCGTTGGATGCTGCCAGCAAAGGTCCTGACGTATTCCGTTCCAGCGATCGGGAAGTCGTCCTTCACCTTCATGCGCCGTAAACGGTGTGACGAATCAGCCCAAAGCGCGTGTTCTCGCTCCGCGACCGTCTCGTCGCGTTCGGGGGAGAAGTGGACCCAGGTCCTGGTCAACCGCAGATCCTGCAGGGATGGCATGCGAGCTAGCATTCTTGCCAAGTCGTCGTAGCAATATAGCGCGCAGTCCTTGATGGTGAGGCGATGAAGTCGCGGGAAGAGCGTATGAGGGTCCCAGAGACACGGGCCAGGGAAGTCGGCAAAGTCACCCTTACTGTGCATGGCCGTGATTTGTTCGATGTTGCTGCATGCTCGGAATATGTCGCGTAACGCTTCCGTAGTACGCTTAAAAAAGGCCGGATCGATTCGCCCCGCTGCGCATACGAAATCGTTATAAACAAAGACGGTCTTGACGTGGCGTGTGAGATGCGGAGAAGCTGCGAGGGTTGCTCGGAGGGCGAAAAAGTCTCTTATACGTTCGAGGACGATGGTCGCAAAGAGGTGCTTCTGACTGCGGTACCTCATCGCTTTGCGGACGAGTGATGAGGCTTTGTATACCAGGGCGTCGCGCTATGGATCCTTGCGAACGGCCCACGACGTCTCGTCAATGATGAGGTCCATCACCTCGGGAGGGAAGGGGCGCGGAAAAGACATATCCTCTCGGGTCACGTAGTTCTCGCCTGTATCTTCGTCGGATTGGTCTTCGTCGACGGAAATGTCGGAGTCGCTGTCGCCATCATACTCATCCGTATCATAGTCTTCATCAGATCGACCCTCGAAGTCCATTGAGAGATCGTCGTGGTCCGGATCTGTGTCGGGCATGGTCGACGCGGTACAGGTGCAAAGTTGAGCTGGGTGCTAGGGATAGCGCTGGGCTACGTACGGCTCCGTGTGTTTTTATACTTGTGCACGTTGCGACCGGTGAACAAGGGGCTGCATATGTGTATGCATGAAGGCGGAGGAGGGTCCGAGGAACCATGGGAAGAGGAGATATCATTCCAAGTAGGGAACTTCGCGCGTCGAAGACACGTGGCAGCGAACTGTTGCGGTACTCTACTTATAAGGAGCCGGGAGAGTACTCACACTGACAGCTGGCGGTACGACGGAACTCGAGCGGTCCCCATAGTGGACCTGGTACGACTGAGCAGCAACTTGCGCAGTGCGCGCCGCGAGGAAAACGGGAAAGATCCTGAGGCCTTCTGATGTAATGTCGCTTGTTATTAGGTAGCTATTAATGACGAGGGTACAGTAATTGAACTAGGAAGCAAGGGAATGCGAGAAAGACCGAGAAGGCCGTAGTTATCAATGCCGCGGAATTCCAGTCCCAATCTTGACCACGCTCATCCAAAGGGCAAGGAGGCCCATCAAAAGTCGACGATGAGCTGGAGCGCGCTCTCCTCCTTACACCCCTCGCCCTTGACGAGGACGTCCTCGATGCGCTCGTGCTCGTGGATCGGACGGCCGCAGGGTCCCTTCCAGTACACCTTGGACCGGAGATGGCAAGGCAGGTAACCCTTGGCGAAGACGTGGTTCGTGAGGTGCGCGATTAAGACGAGCTTGCCCGCGCACGTCGGCTCGTGCAGCTTGATGCGCTGCGTCGCGTGGCGGTGGCCCGGGCCGTGGTGAAGGTAGACATAGGAGAGCCAGACTGCCGGGGGCGCGTCCGCTGAAGAGGGCGTATGAGCAACACCATCACAAAAGGTCGTGTATGTAAGAAGACGAACCGATGACGAGTCGCAGAGCGGTGGTCTCGCAAACACCGACGCCCTCGTGGACGACCTCCTCCAGCGTCGCGCTGCCCTTCAGCTTGGATCCGTCAAAGCGCTCCCACCAGCTTACGGGCCGATACTTGGGGTCGAGGAAGCCGGCGTCGTAGACGTGCTCGAGCAGGTCCTCGAGGTCGCACATCTTGCGCGCCTTCGCGTTGAGGTCGATGAGCTGCGCCGTGCACGGCTTGTCCCCGCGCGAGGTCTGCACGTAGGTCAACCAGAGTTCGGTGGTCATGATGGTACTAAGGAGGGCGCGAGGCAGGACGTTTCCACTGGCGGTCGACTGGGCTGATGGACGGATGGGCAGTGAGCTGGCATTTTATACCGCGGGCGTTCGTGGAGGCGAGCTAGCCGACGTCGGACAATATTCGTTTAGCGTACATATTTTCTGTCAATTTTTTGGCCCCGCCACAGAGTTAGCGAGCCCCGGATCCGCGAAGCGCTGTGAACTTTGAAGGAATGCGTGACCAGAATGATACGCAGGAGGGCCGCGGCCGTAGATTGTTGACTGTAGCACAGAGTCCGCTGGCGGCCGGTCTGCAGTTGCGACAAAGCTCCAGTCCAAGACCTGGCAACAAGGCCCGCAATCATATTTTTCTTCGCGCGCCGAGGGCGCCTGTGTAACGTTCAGAGCTCGAGCGAATACGACGCGCAATATACATAGCACAAGATGTGGGGAAGGAGATAGAAATACAAATTGGCTGTCAGAGCGGTCGCGTGCGGGCCTTGGTGCGGGCCCGCCGGGACTACGCGGAAGGGCACGGCTGGACTCCGGCACCAAGCTGATCAACCTTTTACCACTCGCGCTCTGCAGCCTGCGTCCAATTTGTTAACGACCCCTTCGTCCTGCTCTATCTCCTCATCCTGACGGGAGCCCCTGCCGCGAGATCCCCCTGCTGGTGCAGGGCGGAGACATGACGGAGAGCGCGAACCGGAAATGGGGACTGAACGATAGTATCATATGTGAGTGTTCGCCGCCTTAGCGTTCCGTACAGTCGCGGCTCTGTGTGCTGATTCAAACCCCTTCTCTCTTCGTGTATGCTTTGAAGCGGGTGCAGGAGCAGGTTTCGTCGCGAGCGTAGCGACATGTCCCCTAGACGTGCTCAAGACCAAGCTTCAAGCGCAACGGGCCAGGCACGGCTCGCGATCTTATCTGGGCGTCGCCGGTCCGTCCGCCTAACCTCGCATTTTTTTCGACGAGCATCCTCACAACACCCCGTATACCTCTGCAGGACTCTTCAAGGAGATCATCGCCCGCGACGGGATCAAAGGCCTCTACCGCGGCCTCGGGCCCACGATACTGGGCTACCTCCCGACGTGGGCCATCTACTTCTCGGTTTACGACGGGATCAAGAACCGGTTCGGCGAGCAGACGCCAGAAGGCTTTCAGAAGCAGAAGAGCAAGGCGCCGATATACCCTGCCCCGACGCCGAAGGGGTACCAGCCCTACGGGCGGGAACACCCCTGGGCACTGCACATCCTGTCCGCCATGGCCGCCGGCGCGTGCAGCACGTTCGCGACGAACCCGATGTGGGTGATCAAGACGCGCTTCATGGTGCGCCGCCCTATCTCTCTCTCTCTCTTTCTCGGGCCGTCCCTGACATACCGCCTATCTTCCTCTCTCCAGACGCAGTCAGCGGATGAGGTCCGATACCGGCACACGCTGGACGCGGTCCTGACGATCTACCGCCAGGAGGGTTGGCGCGCATTCTACCGCGGCCTGTTCCCCTCCCTGCTCGGCATCGCCCACGTCGCCGTCCAGTTCCCGTTGTACGAGCAGCTCAAGATCCTCGCCCGTAAGTCCTCCGGCTCTCTCTAGCTCTCCACCTTTCCCGCTCACACCCCCCGCCCCGCCGCAGACGGCGGCTCGTCCGAGCCGCTCTCCAGCGGCGCCATCCTGCTCTGCTCCGGCACGGCCAAGATGGTCGCCTCGGTGACGACCTACCCGCACGAGGTCATCCGCACGCGCCTGCAGATCCACCGGCGAGAGCTGGATACGCCCGCGCGCACGCCGGGCGTGCTCCGCACCGCGATGGACGTCGTCACCAAAGAGGGCTGGCGCGGCCTCTACCGCGGCCTGTCCATCAACCTCATCCGCACCGTACCCAACAGCGCCGTCACCATGCTCACGTACGTCCACGTCCCCACGTCCCCACGTCCCACATCCCTTCACCCTCGTCCGTCGCTGATCATCGTCGCACGCAGATACGAGCTCCTGATGCGCCATCTCTCGCACCGGGCATAGCGCCGGTCAACCTCCCCCGCCAAAAACCGCAACATTCCCTCCTCTCCACCCCAAGACACTTCAACACGTACCTAACGGGCGGGGAACAGCAACTCGAAGCACGCACACATATCACCGTCATACGAAACCCACACACACCCACACTGTATTCTACACACGCTCTGCCTCTGCCCCCTTCACCTTGTAATTCCGGTCCTCCTCTTCTTTATATTATCCCGTCTTCCTGACTTTTTCTTTACCCCCCGAAATGTATCTAGAACTTGACACTACCTTCCAGCCGGCAATGCTACAGCTACATACATAGCTCTTCGTCTGTAAAAATAATTCCTGTTGAACACAGACGCAAACGCCGTAACCCGCCGCCCGGCCGATAGAGCACGAGAATAAGAAAGAAAGAAAGAAAAATCCCCCGAAGGCGAACAAGAGAGGGATAGGTTCCGGATCTGCGCTTACATCCCGGATTCCCGAGCTAGCCGCCCTTCATCATCATCTTCTTGCTCTATCGCCGCATTCGCGCAAGTTCGGATTCACCCCCTCAGTCACCCCTTCGGATCGCTTCTATGCCCCATTTACACCGAGAATGTGTTGCCCCGAGACTCCCGCGAGGCCGAGGACGGGGGGAACGCGCTATACTTAAGAATTGAAAAAATTTGGCGTACTTAAGTCCCAAAGGTGTTTGCTCTATATATACGGGAGATGCATACATTGATGACCGGGCGGGGCAAGGGCGAGGGCGGGGTTTATAGGACTAGGACGACGACGAAAGGTAGGAGCCAAAAAAAAAATGTTCGTGGGGCTGCGTACAGAAGATAAGCTAGTGGGAGGTCAGAAAACAAAGAAGAAAAAAGAAAGAAAAACGGAAGCGGGAAAAGATGGAGGAGGGAAGACGGGAAAAGCGGGGGGTGGGCACGCTGTTCGGATATAGTACTTGAGCCTGGTGTGGGTGTTCTCTAGCTGTACGAGGGAGAGGCACAGGGCGGCAGAGCCGGGCAGACGGGAGAGTCCCATTAGAGAGAGAAAAAGGAGCGTGGGCCGAGCGCGCAAGGGTGCGTGCTCTGGGTCGGATTAGGAAACTCGGTCGCCGAGAGCGAAGTTACGCCCGCGCTCCATCGCGCACGCCGTCCGGTGACCCGCTTTACCCTCCCCGGGGGCAGGGAGGGGGTCAGTCACCGCGCTGCTCCACCGGTTCGCCAGAGTGGCTTTGATCAACCGTCTGGGCGTTCTCGTTCCTGTTGTCTGTATGTTGCCAGAATGCAAGGGGGGAAGATGGCGATTTCGTGGGTGTGCTATTGCGCGTGTTGCGATTGGGTAAGAGAGCGGAAGGGCGCGGCCCAGCGAGGGGGGAGGAGGGTGATGTTGGGCTGTGCCCGGAGACCGGCCCAGCGATGACGACGACGAACGCGGCGAGCGAGCGAGGGCGAAACAAATAAACGGGTTTGGCTTTATTCATTTAGGCAACTTTGAGGGGGTGCGGCGAGCGGCGCGACGGTAACAACGATGACGCGTACGACGGCCAATTGCGAGGCGTGGAGAACTTGAAAGCGGGGGTGGGAAGGGGACAGAGTCGGTGGTCGTACTGATGGGAGGAACGGGACGAAACCGGACGAATAAGGATAATGACGGAAAAGCGGACCGAACGGGGGTGGAAGGAAGGAATAGCGAGAGGATCACGATGAAGCGGTGGGGAGGAGGAGGGAGGCATAGATAGACGAGGAGGGAATGCGAGGTCGGTGATAAACCCTACAGAGAGTCCCAGAGAGAGAGAACGAGGGATAGAGATGGCGAAGACGATGTAACAAGCAGGCGGCAACGTCGGGAAGGAGAGAGGCGAAAAAAGGGACGAGTCAAGGAAAAAAAACCCCCGCCCTTTACACCCCCTCGCCGCCCTGCCCACCACCCTCGCCCAGATTCTCCACCCTCACGCCCCTCGACGACCCCACGCTCCTGATATCCCTCCCCTCTTCCTTCAACTGCGCGTTCAACAACTCGCCCTCCTTCGGCCCGACGACGCCCAACGAATCCGGGCTCTCGCCCTCCTCCAGCGTCTGCGCCGCGAAATCCGGCTTCCTGAGCGCCTTCCTGAACGCCTCCGCCATGATCGCCGCGTCCGCGCCGCTAAACGGGCTCGCCGAGCTCTCCGAATGCGCGCGCGAAATCTCCGACGCGCCGTCCCCGGGCACGGTGCTCGGCGCGCGCACGAGCGGGTCCGTCACCCCGCCCTCCGTCGTCGCGACCATCTCCTCCGTCGTCGGCGGCGACCGCGCCGCCGCACCCGCGCCCGCGAGCCCCGCCGCCTCGGCCATCATCGGCGACGCCGAGTTCATCGACTGGCCCGCCGAGCTCGTCCGCCGCCTCCTCGACCGCATCCGCCTGAGCAGCAGCCACGCCACGATCACGCTCGCGAGGATCGCGAAAAAGCCGAGGACGACGATGACCGCGATCGCCCAGTGCGGGAAGGCGCCCCCGCCGCCCGCGCCGTGCTGGAGGTTGCCCGAGGCGCTGCTGGACGTGGCGGTCGAGGCGCCGCTGCCGCTCGCGCCGGAGGGGTTCGCCGCCGTGCCCGAGCTCGAGGCGCCGGGCGACCGCGTGGCGGTGGAGGTGACGGTCGCTTCGGACGCGCTCGCGCGGGACGAGGCGGCCGCGGCGGCCGAGGCGGAGGAGAGCGAAGCGAGGGAGGAGGCGGAGGAGAGCGAGGAGGCGACCGAGTCCAAGACCGTCGTTTCTGTTCGTTCCCGATCACGATCAGCATGCAAAGGTCGGGCGTTTGGGGAAAGAAAAACGTGGGGGCCGAACTCACGGATGGCGCTGAAGATCGGCTGCGATTGGCCGGAGCTGGCGGGCTGCCCTGAGGGTACGAGGACCCAGAAGAAGGGGAAAGAGGTGTTGGTCCCGTCAAAGTTTTCGCCTTGGGCGCCGAACCACGAGTCGTTGACGGGCGCGGTGACGGAGCCGGCCTGGAACGAGCTGAACGGGTTGAGCTGGTTGGCAAAGTGCAAGATCTGGTCGCCCGAGTCGGCGCGGAAGAGGAAGATGTCGACGAGGTTCTGCTGCGTGATCTGGGGCCGGCGCGAGTTCCCTAAAAAAAGTGCACGGCGATTGGTTAGGGTCTCGGTCGTGAAGCGACGGCGGGGGTGGGAGAGAAAAACGGGCTGCTCACAGACGAAGGTGGCCCATTCGTGCTGGGGGAACGACTCGCCGCCGGTCGGGAAGCAGGAGACGACGTCGTTGCCAGAGTCGATCTCGCATTTCTGTTTGGCGGCCTCTGCGTGATGGGGGCGTCGGGTCAGCACCGCCGCCAAAATGAAAAAAAGGGGAGGGGAGAAAAAGTTTATCGCCACGCGTCGTTGGGGGAGGGGACCCAAGGCGGGCGAAAGGAGGGCGTGCAGCGGAGGAGGAGGAGACGCGCGACGTACCGACCGCGTCCTGGTCTACTATCGTCTGCCGGGGCCGGAGGGCGGGCCCGGCGTCGTCCGCATGGTGGGTGCGACGCCGCTTTGGCGGGGGCGCCGTTGGGGCGGGGTCTCGGGCGGAGGCGGAGGCGGTTCGAGAAGGCACGGACGCGGTGATGGAATAGCTGAGGGCGGGGTTTGGCGTCATGGGGCGAGGAGGAGTCGGGGAGCGGGGCGGGCGCGCTCGGTGGTGGGAGGAGCGGCGCAGGATCGACTATGAGCGTGCGAGAGCGAGGGCGAGTGGGTGTGTGCGTGGGTCGAGGAGGGGACCAATGCCCATTATCCTGCGGCGGGGGAGCGCGAGCGGGTGAGGGGCGAGGACGAGCTCTGCACGGCGGAGGAGGACGGTGCCCGGCGTCAGCGCGCAAAACCCAGGAGAGACCAGCAGTCCCGCTCTGCCCTGCCCAACGCCATCTCTCGCACCAGGGACCGCGGGGCCCCTGGACACCCCATTCGCACTCCGCTCTGCCCCCGCCCGAACGCAGACCCATCCCTTCTGCCCGAAGTGTTCCTTCCATCCACTTCGCGGCATTCCTCTCCCGCCGTTGTGTTGCGTAAACCCGCGCGGACATGTCGAGCTCACCGTCCGCGTTCAGCTAGCCTTGTGCCCACCGTGGCGTGCGCCAACCTAAACGGCCCCGGCAGGCTTTTCGGACAGGGACAGCGCAAATGCGATCCAAACCGTCAGCTCAGCGCGACTGGATCCCTTGACACGAAGTATCACATCACTGATGCTTCCGCGTGCCTCTCCTCGCCTCTCTCTCACGTCGAACGAGCGCGCGTCGCGTCATCCACCGACATCACCCAGCGCCAAACCGCGCTCCAAAGCGCATAACGACGGCCCCACTCGTCATCGGCACGAGCGAAAAAAAAACCCCTAGCCAACCCACCGCCAGCGGTGCCCGGGGTCCGGGCGCACTTCACATCGGCAACCGCACCTCGCCACGGCGTCCAACGCCCGTCGCCCGAGTTGCGTCGGCGCTCCAGACCGCGGGCCGATGGTGTGCTGCACCGGGTGACGCCAAAAAAACTCAGGTGAAATTTCCCCCGCGTCGCACGCGGAAGCTGCCTCTGTCAGTTATAACGCGCGGTGGCCGCTGGCTCGCCGGTCTTTTCCCTCGCCCATGCGGGTCCCAGCGCAGGGTCGGGGGTTTCAAAGGATCTGTTATCGCGTTTCCCTCTCGTAGCCTCGTGCCGGGGGTAACATAACAGCACTCCATACACGGACATCGCCCACGCAAAATGAACCATGAACACTAAACGCCAAAAATGAACGCGGAAAGCCACCTTCCTCCCGGGATCCGGACGGTGCGCTATATCCGACGATGGGGGGGGGGGGGCGTTGTGCCTTGTCTGCCAGGGCCTCCGAGAACCCTTGACGATTGCCATCATGGCCATGACATTATGCACGGCGCGCCCTGGGCACGATCGGCCAGATACAATTATACCGTCTGACGCTTTGTTGTTCGTGGACCTTCCACGGCGTTCGGCCGTCGGCGCGCGGATATGCGACATAGCCATTATCATTTCAGGCTGAAGTCCAGGAGACGCTCGAGTCCGGACGGGCGTCGGCGGGCAAAGGCACGCTCGTGAGCTCGCACGACGTCACTTCATCGAGCAGATTGCAGATGGTGTCCTCCTGATTCGCTCTCAACTCCGGTCAAACCCAAACACGGCTTGGTGTTCCTTATATACTCCCTTCGTGCACCTTTCCCATCTTACGCACGGAGCTTGGCCGCGCGTCATACCTACCTACCTACTTGCAAGCTCGAGTCGTTACAAGATGAACCGTTCCATGAAAAACATCGCGACCAGTACATGAATGAAGTGGCATCGCTGGAAGCCCACCTCCAAGGAGATGCCTCGGGCGCCCATTCACATGTCATCGTACCCCCCCGGTCGCACCTCGACATATTATGCATGGAGCGTTGCACGCCGTCACCACGATCCATGATCTACGATGATGAGCGCTAACCGCTATTTGCTATGCCTGATCCGCTTGCACGATACGGTATCCGCCGCCGCCGTCGTTCTCGTCGCGAAATCGATCACGGCCCATCCACGAGCCACTCGCCCACCTCCCTCCTCATCGCCTCCTCCTACCCCTTCTCCCTCTCCCCTCCGCACGCTCCTCACCCCGCACACGAACCCCTCGCCCAACCGCCCCGTCTCCCCATGGACATGCACGCACCCCGTCTCGCGCCCCTCCCTCTCCCTCTCCCTCACGAAAGAACGATCGCGATATGCTTACTTTGTCGATAACAACGGAAGGGTATTCGCGCATAGCCCAGATCGTCGACATACGCCAGAGACTTCCGAGGCTCGCTCAGAGCAACGTTCTTTCATGTGGGGGGGTCATCGAGCGGAGTGGGGACGACTGGGGGTGCTGATAAAGTTGCCAAGGGAGGATGCATTGACTGCTAGACCGTGTGAATGGATGCTGTTCTTTCGTCGCGTGGAGTGCCGGTGCGCTCGAGCTCTACAGCGCGCATGCAAGTTAGATAGACAAGGTGACCATGGGTTTAGTATGAGCGTTTACGACGTGAATGCGTGCCAGCAACGTGCCAGCATGTGATACGAGACAGCAAACCCTAACCCGCACCCGGGGGTTCCCCACACTTCCTCTCTCCGCGATGGCCACAGACCGCAACTACCGAAACCTGCTCGCTCATTTGCACGATCCATCGACAAAGCTAGCGCTACCAGCGATCCAGGCGGCGGTAGCACACTACATTGCGAGCCTCGAACCGGCCCCCACCCCGCTCGCAGCGATTGTCGTCTCCAGCCCGTATTTCCGTGCCTGCGAGCAGACCCAACTCGACGCGCTTTCGACTGCATTTCGGCATGCCGTCCACCTCAAATACAAGGCCGCCGAGAACGATCACGGTGGGGTATTCTCGCCCGGTACCAATGCGAGGATGAACACGTGGGCGAAGGCGACTCTGGCCGGTCTGCAAGGCGGCCATCCGCTCTTGCGCCTCGCTTGCGCCGGGGGCTTGTTGCAAGGTCTGGACGATACCAGGGTCCAGCTCGGGGGAGACGGATCCGGTGCTCGTGGAAGATCTGAGGCAGAGGTCGTGCTGGCGTTCGCAGCTGCCATCGACCAGAGTCCATCAAACGATGCTTGGGCGGGTAGTTCGGGTGAGTGCAATCGGTCCACACGCTCTGCATAACGAGCGAGCTTACGGAGATGCGCCAAACACAGACGTATCGCGTAAGGCGCTTACCCTAGCCTGCCGGTCTTTACCGCTGGTCTCGTCTCGCAAGATGACGGCATTGCCTTTGGATGTACGTTGTGCTTTGCTTGTTAAAGCGTCGTTCTCAATCTTAGTGCATACAGGTGGTTGCCGACCTGACATCCTCCGAGATAATATCCGCATTTCAATCCGGTCATTTTATGGCCTCGCTTCCTCGCGCTTCCAGCCGAACGCCTGCAACTGCCACAAGGGTATGCCATTTGATCCTTGTATGATGTCAGTGTTGACGGACCTTTGCAGACAGCATCTCTTTCAACGGAAGAGGCCCGGCGCCTGCTATCTAGCTCAGAGTTCGCCGCAGTTGCACCTCTGTCAAAACTATGCGCGCGTTCGATCTCGCTTCTTGCGGATACCCGCCCACAAACGTCGTGGGGCGTAATGGCTCATGTTATCGACAAATTCCGGTCTGCTACGGAACAGGTCGACGCTTATTGGCGGAATATTGTGCTTCAGACCAACCCGCAGCACCAGAACGCTGGTATGGCCGTACAATACGCATTCAACGCCTTGTCCCTCATGCACACACATCATAGTTCCTGATGCACGTGAAGCGGCAACATCGGCTTGGACCGTTCTCAAGACTCTCCTCTTCTCCGTCGTCATGATTTCCGACGCCGTGCTCGTGTCCGCAACGTACACCCCGCCGTCGTCCTCGTCCTCGTCTTCTTCAAACTTCCAACGCCCGACACCACCTTCCCTGGCTCTTGCGACGTCCACTCTGCGGACTCTCGGTAACCTCTCGTTCGTCATCTCTCAATTCGGAGGCATCACCTCGGAACAGGGCGGGTTTGCGGAGCTGAAGAAGGTGGTGTATCTCGCGCTTGACATTTTGGCGACGGATCCGGCGGAAAGTCAAGCCTTTGCCCGCGCCATGGCCGAACCCGGTTAGTGGCGACTATCCTTCCTCCTTCCTCATCCCAAGGCTGAGTTCAGGAATCATCTTCCGTAGGAGTATCTTCGGACTGTACACCGAGGGAGCGGGCGGCCTTCGTGCTCGCTATGCTGGAGCAGCTAGTACCAGCGCTCTCTGATGAGAGTTTGCAAGATGTAGTGTTCCCTGTCGCATTCCCGTGAGTGAAACCAGCCGCCCGCCGGAATCGCAGCTGACGTCGCTTGCCGGAAGTTACCTCGACGATTCCGCGCATCGGGAGATCTACGAAGCAGCCCATTCTGTGACTCTTGCGATCTTTGCCGCTCGTGGGCGGCCGCCCGCAGAGGTGACGTCGCAAGCGAGTTCTGAGCCATCAAGCGAACGATTCGCAGACCGTCTTGTCCCCTTCTACTCGGAGTGTCTGTTATCTGTATGTAGCCACTTGCGCGTTTCTTTTAGCCTATCTACTTACAGTCTTCTCAGAACTGCTCAGAGGGACAGCTAAGTATAGCGCAACTGCGGCTGGCGTACGCTGCCCTGGTTAAAGGTGCCGGTGCATCCCCCACGAAGGGCGATATCCTCGCCCAATATTGCGTCGATCAGCTACTCGAGAAGATCCACTCGCTGCCCGCATCGTCGCCCTCGGGTTCTCAGGGACAACAGCAGACGTCGCATCGTCTACACCTCACGCTCGTTGCGACTGTTTCGTCGCTGCCTTATTCTCTGCTGGGGGGTGTTCTGGAGAGCATCGGATCGATAATTGCTCCCTTACCGAACGTCGACGGGACGAAGGCCGAGCTAATAGAAGCGCTATATAATCAATTACTGGAGGTCGGTGACAGGGAGAAGGCGCTGGCTATGGCGTGGTGGCACTCTAACAGACGTCGTCTCTACGACGATCGTGCATCCGAACATCAAGACACGCGTGTCGAGACTTCCACGGCTGAAAACATCCACGCCCGACTATGATGTTCGTAGCCATAGCTCTTGTTGGGTCACCGATGTTAAGACGTACGTCTTGTAGTTTGCCTATACTTATTCGCCCGAGTTGTATCTTCGGCTTCGGCTCCGAGTTGTTCTGCTCGTGTATATGTGCCGCCGCACATGCATCAGTAGGCTCGAAACCGCCGCCTCGGTTCGAAGGGGGAGTAAGTAGTGAATCGAGGCTAACTCCACCACTCTTTGTTCTCGCCTGATTTCGCGACTTGACGGGTCCAGCATTGAACGCGCATCCTAGGATTGTGCAGAGGGACTGGCAGACGAGTCTAATGCATCAATACTCATGTATGTATATGGACTATCGCATACTGGTAGGTAACGAACTACTTGATACTTAACTTACTTACTCAGTGGAAGATCCAGAACATCCAGATTCCAGAATGATCGCGAAAAATCAAATTCATCGTTGGTGACGCGTCTTGCGCGGCTGCCGCCCCTAATAGTGACCAACCTCCATACGCTTTCGTGTACCTGCTCTCCTGCGCCTTCCCATCCTGTTTGCTAGCTGCTTTCTGTAAATCTAGACACCAGTTTCATACATTGTAGTCATCGATGGGGCACCCGGTTCAATTATACGTATATGACTTGAGGTATATGATTGCCATCATTGCCTGTGCAAACAACGGGCTAACCGATGCGCTACGAAGTAACGGCCTTGCGAAAGCTCTTTCGCTCCAACTCACAGGAAGACAAATCGATGGTATATGGTCCGTGCCATCTCTCCTGGGAAAGCTGTCGATGTGTTCAACTCATCACAGAACAGGCATACCTCCGTGGTCGTCTTCGGAAAGGAGATCTTCTACGGCGCTGGGATATCCATCACCTCACCGGGCATGTCCCACCACGGAAAGCCACTTCAAATATTGGACATGGGGGAGACATCTATTGATGAGGATACCTTCGAAGAGTATCTGAACGAGATGCGGGAACATTACACTGCTGACAAGGTGCGTTGATTGACCAAGGCGTCGGGAATATGATACTGAACCTCACTCAGTATCATCTGCTAGGTTGGTCGCTACCAAAGGGACGTTGATGGTACAGCGATTAACGCATATATTTAGAATTTAATTGCAACTCCTTCACGAACGACTGCGTGGGCTTCCTCACCGGTGGTTCCATACCGTCTTGGATAAAGGGTATGCTCCGATCTTTCTGTATAACAGCTGGTTTGAACTAGCCTTGCCTCCGCAGACTTGCCTGCCGACTTCCTTTCTACGCCATTCGGCGCTGCCCTCCGTCCTACCATAGACTCAATGTTCCGTCGTCCAGCACAAGGAGCTGCGCCGGTATCCAATCCCGCCCCACAAGCAGCAATCAATGCGTCTCCAAACCCACAGCTCGCATCAACGCTCCTACAGGCCTTTGCTAATCGAGCTACACAACCCTCTCCGTCGGGCAGTGGCACCAGCACTCCTACATCTTCACAGCCCTACCCACAGCAAGCTAACGGGAACGGGAATATTTCCACCTCTACCCTCTCAGCGCCTATTCACGCGTGCACCAACCCATCTTCTTTCAACTCCCTCCTTGCCACGCATCGTGCTGTCGCGGCCTTCTTCACGAGCGCAACCTGCGGCCCGTGCAGGATGATCGAACCCACCTTCGAAAACCTCGTACACGAGAAGAAGCAGGTTGCGTTTGCGAAGATTGATCTCGGGGTCGGGATGGGCACGCAAGTCGGGAGCATGTATGGCGTGAGGGTGACCCCGACATTCATTTTCTTCCTGGATGGCAAGAAGGTGTGTACCTTTGTCCTGCGTTTTTTTCGGCAAACGAACAGGATACTCACCAAAGTGTTAGGTCGGCGAGTTCAAAGGAGCCAATGTATCGGAGTTGCAATCGCAGGTTGACATGTTGATCTTCCAAGCATTCCCCCGTAAGCCTTCGTTTGTGTGTCAACCGCATCATTGTCTCAGTGTGACCGCCTAGCTCATCCGCATACAAAGTTATCGCTACCGGCGATCGAAGCCCTTTCTCTGAACCCTATCCTCTTCACCCAGATCCCCGCGTTCGACGCCCTCCAATCCAACCTCGAATCTTTCATTGATGCCTCCCCTGCATCCTTTGACAAGGCACAAACCAAGTCCATCCTGACCGCCAAACTCATCACCCACTTGAAGAATCGCGCTGGGAACAAGAATTACACCACACCCCCTGCCATGGAAGGTCTCTTCATAGGTTGTGCAGTTTTCACGACCATGCTGGCTCGGGAGCTTCCGATAGACCAGCTCTTCCCGCTGGTCGACCTGTGGCGCCTTGCGTTGCTCGATCCGGCCGTCAGCGCATGGGCTGCCGCCCTCTCTCCCGGCGCGCAGGACCCGATAGAGGTGCTCTCTACTAAAGCCATCGCCGCTTTCGACCTCCCCAATTCGCGGAATTACATCCTCATAACGCTACGCATGCTGGCCAACGCTTTCTCCTCCCCTCAACTCGCCCGGCGCTTGCTTCTCTCACGATCGGCGGCGTCCTCGTCCGCTTTCCAGGGAGGAGCCGCTGACAGTCGCTCCGCACGTAAACGCACGACGGCGTTGCTGGTGCCCGCGCTGCTTCACGAGGATGCGGCCGTGAGGACGGCCGCGGCGAGTCTGGCGTTCAATGTCAGCGCGTGGTTGCAGAAGGGGCGGGTAGAACGCGTGCGGGGACGCACGGGCGCTACGGAAGATGAGGAGGACCCCGAGTGGGAGGTCGAAATGGTCAGCGCGGTCGTCGAGGCGCTGTCAAGGGAAGATAAGAGCGAGGACGTTGGTGAGTCGCTTTGACCCTCCGATTTTTAGTTGAAATGCCAGCATGCTAACCGAATCCCCGTGACCAGTTCACCGATTGACCGCGTGTCTCGCTTTTTTGCTCCGCCTCTCGCCGGTGTATGATGAGCAGATCGCGCCGCTGATGGAAGTGTTCCAAGTGCGCGAGGTGCTGAACGGCAAACTAGAGATTGTGCATAAGCCGGACGTGAAGAAGCTGATCAAAGAGGTCGCGGACAAATTGATCACGCAGTGAGGGTTGGGATATGTTTGCGACCGTTCCTTTCCGTTTTCAAACCAGAACGCGCACATACCCGGGACGGTTCCATTTATGAAGTGTTATTACTTGTCGTACTGACCTTCTTGTAGACGATCACACGCGATACAGAATTCATCAGCCGAGTAAGTTGTACGAGTGGTGATAGGATGATAATGTAGATGTACACTATGTATACACATGATTATTGGCCGCGGATAGCCCTGCCGTACTGAGAAATTCCCCCCGTCCAGCATCGCTGTGATTCTCTGCATCTCGAATAAATTAGGTCCGTTTCAAGGCTGGGGAGGCCATAAAATGAGCTGCATTCGAACTCATGGAAATACTAAAAGGAGACAATCGTAAGGCTTGAGCCTTCACTTCGATTCTGACTGGTGCCGGCCCTCCTCAAGGAGAGCATGCGACTCCTGTACGTATTTCTCCGCTTCGACTCTCTCGAAACTATTTCGAGGCATCAGTTTTGTTGATTCTGTGGAACGTACGGGCTGTGACGTACGCTATCTTGCGCCCCTTGACTGTCATATCAGGCTCCCGGAACGCAAACTACGGAAACAGCCGTCAGGACAACCAGCAATTGTGAGATATCGAATGCACACACAGGGTTGACGTCGGTCTTGTGATTCAGGTTAGCGAGAGTGTGGTTGACGAAGCGGTGGTTCGTTTCGTCGGAGCGGATGGCGTAGATGACGTCGAGCAGCTTCGAGTCCTGAGGGAGGCGCCAATAGTCAATGGCGATGGATGGCGCAGGCATGTCGGCCCACTCCGGGAGGCGCCCGGCCTCGATGTCCTGGATGCAGCGAGTGTACTGTGGAAGCAGATCAAGAGAACATTCTCAGGCGAGTAATGAGGAGTACGTACCGTGAGCACAGCTTCTTCTTCGAGGTATCCTACAAATCGATGGCAGACTTTGGGCGCGAAGAGGTATGATAGGACTGCAAGAGGATCGGTACACGTCGCGGGGGAAGTGGAGATAACTCACAGAAGACGTTATAGAAGACGCCTTGCGCGCCCATGACCAGAGTTCGGAACCAGAGACCTGGTCTACGAAGCGCCATAAATGTCCTTCAAGAATGTCAGAATGATACCCCCGCAATAACATTGTCGTACTCACATGAGGTGCATACGCTCGTTCTCAGCTTCCTCCAGCAATGTGTGGATCCAGCCAGAGTCTCGTCGCTAGAAAGTCACGTCAGTCGATACGAAATCGACGGTATTGAGAATCCCGAAGGACGAACCATGAGACGTAGACTGTTCAAATGTCGGATACTAGCAGCCACCATGCCAGGTACAGCGGCGATAGTCTCGAGGAAACTATTGAAGTCGAGTGTCAGCGCGACAGCGCGTAATACAGTAATAAGGGGTTCTTACATGGCACGCTGAAGCCATTGATCGGGACCCATGAGGTAGTTCTGCTTCCGAAGTTCCTCGACCGTGAGAGTACTCGCGGGAGGGACGTCCTTGTGTTTGTAGCCGGACGCAATATCGAAGCATGTCCTCATCACCCGGACGAGGAGGGCGGCGAACTTGTCCGACAGGGTCTTGGCTCTGAGATTGATCACCTTTCACCGGACTGTTAGTGCGTTCGGCAGCATGATGACTGAATGAATATATACCTCGACCGCCTTCAGCTCTTCCGGGGTATACACCGGGTGGAACAACACCCAGTCCCCTTTGATCTTACTCGGGACGGTACTGACAGCGTCCGGCTTTGTCAGTGCCAGGTCTTGGGGTGGAGAAGCATCCTCTGCAGGATGATATAGTCAGATATGCTGATATCACGGCAATAAATCTGGTGAGCATACGTCTGTGCAGGCCTTCAGCACCGTGCTGGGATGGCTCGACGGGGCCCTTGCTCTGAAGAGCGCTCGTCGAGTTAGGTCGTGCAACGTTGATAACCCGACGCGATAGGAGCACAAGCAGAGGCCTAGCCGCCAATCTACCGCGACACAAAGCGACAGACTGGACGATAGGAGTCCTAATCATAAGGATAAGTGAGTACGGATCAGAGACAAAAAGGAGGGTTGAGCAGCGGTTCCGTGTTCTCAGGTCCTTACCTCCTGCGACAGCTAAATAGGGTGGACGAAACTTATGGAATGCTTTGCAAACCATTGGTCGAAAATGAGGTCCCGACGCGACCCGAATCCCATCCGGGGTTCCCGATTGGGTGGTGAAGATGGAGCGGGATGGCGGCCTTGTATAGCTGAAACCCGTGACTACCCGCTGCGAGATGCGGGGGTTGATCAGGATCTTGCACTAAATGGCATGGCGTATCGTTACGATTCATGTGAGTCAATCTCACAGCATGACGCAAGGAGGACCGGCGGCGGGTTCGACGATGAAACTGTGGAAGCCATGTCCCTAGGACTTATCCCCGGATGAAAGGTCTGTAGAGCTCATGATAGACCCATCGTAACAATAAGGATCCCTCCCTTGATATGCACCGGATCTGTACTGGCGCATATAACAGAGATCTGTGACGCTGCTAATCAGGTAGTCCCTACAAGCCAGGAGTAACGATTGGTGGACCCGCTCTCCGGGGCAGCCCGATCCCGTGCCGACTGGTCCGGACGGTGGAGATGCCGCAGTATGCGCGACCAATGGGCCTGAAGAGGGGTTCCGTGACCGTCCGTGTGCATGGGTATGGTGACTATCGCCAAGTAAGCGCAGTTCTGATTCGTGAAACACAGAGATCCAGAGCGCGCGGAATGATGCCACAGAGAGACGGACCAGTATAGTCTCCGGTGTACATGTCCGTCCAGTGCACAGCATTCTGTCCATGACAAGCCCAGGAAGTCTATCTAGAGCTAGGTTCACATAACTACGATAACTTGGTGGTGCTCCTAGCCTGTGTGTCGAAGCTTACTTTCTAGTAAGCGCCCATTTCCATTCTGGGACGGCAGGTGCTGTCGCCTTCCAACATATATGTGATATTTTAGGCGCTCACATCTGGAGGAGGCATTTCCCCGTGTTTCCGAATACCGCATCCTTGTTGTATCAGTTCTGCTACTCATCTGGGCGTACGCCTGGCAAGGATACATACCGGGCTTGGCTCGGTCTAGGCTCGCCGCACCTTTTCAATGGCCGCGGCAGGACGGATATCCCACATATCCCGATTATTCAGTCCAACTTATGCCGCAAGGATGAACGCTCAAATTGTCTATCCTGCGTCGTCTACTGTCGTCAAACCTAACGAGTTGGCCTCGGCGCTTGCACGGCCGGTTATGACCGCCACGTACGAACCCGAGCGTCCTCTGACGTACTTAGCGGCTACTCTCGCCTACGGAATCATCCAAGGTACGTACGGGCTCTTGGTGATCGCAACCCGTGCTTCATATCAATGCTGCTGCTTTGAAGGGCATCCATTCTTTGATGGCAATAAACGCACTGGTTCGTGACATCTTCTAGTGATGCAGTGCGGATCGCTGACGCGCAGGTGAGCAGCATTCTTTCTAGCCAACGAGCTCATGCGCGCCTATGGGGTTCCGGGCCTCGTTGAGCCGGAAGAAAATGGCCTCACAACTGAAGCTCTGCACGAGCTGGCGGATCGACACGTCAACGTAGCCCAAGGGAATCTCGGCGTAGACGGACTGGCGTACGCAGAGCTTAATCAGCGGAGTAGGTTGCCCGAAGGGTGTGCACTCGCCGGCGCTAACGCACTTTCCAGGAAAGCAGGCTGCTCAGAACGCAGCCGATAGACCCTGCTACATTTGATATGCACCGTATTATCGAGAAATGCAAATTCTGAGGGCATCATCTGTGCATCGTCGAACTTGCTCCCCGAATCGTCTACTTCCTGTGCGGTTTATTCAGTCGTATCACTCCGGACGTTGACTTAGATGTGCTATAACCGCAAAAGCGCATATCGCCGAACACATCCTAAATCCATGGATTGAGGATGTGTTCGGCGATATGCGTCCAGAATTGGGCGCTGATGACACTGCCAGTCACCGTCCACATTGTAGATTGTTGTTGCACCACCGCGGTTTACCGGATGATGCGCCCTCGTCGGAGGCTGCTCTCGTACTTAATTGGAACGCTATCTAATGAGGTGTGGACCTCGGTTGAACCACACAACTCCGAATCCCGGAACACGCGCGCTGCTGATCCTCAACCCGCGGCCGCATTTGCGCACTTTGAGTGATCTAGAATAGCACCTGTATCTGCACCACAGGTAGTTGTTTGTGTTACGTGAATTCGATCATACTAGGAAGACCGCGATGCCCACAAAGCCCCTCTACGCACAGTACCGGGTGTCTATGATATATTCCACGCATATTGAAATTGGAATTAAGATGGTACGTTGCAATTGGCTACGGATACACGTCCAAGGCCCACGAAGATCCAAAAGGCAAGGAAAGATTCAAACAGCAGAAAAGCAAAGAAAGTGTACAGCAACAGAGTGATGAATATGATGGACCAACCGTATCAGCACCTGCTAGATCCCTACAAGAAACCACTTTCATACAAAAGCCTGTTCATGCGCTCATCCTCCCTCTCGCGAGGCTCGCGCCGGAGGCTGAGGTTCCAAAAGTAGTCGCGCAAGTGTTCGTCGTCGCTAAAGCGCGTCAGCGACTCATCCAGATAAGTCTGTATGATTGGCACAGGCTTGAAGCTGTAGGGCTTCGACTGCCAGAGCTTGATCCGTGTGACGATGTCCGCGGAGCGCTGGCGCTTGACGAAGTTGATCATCTCGTCACCGAGACGGTCCTGGTTCCCGTCTTCAATGAAGGTGAGTGCAGACATGAATCGGCCTGTATGATTGATTAGCGAGACGTTCAATAGAAGGAACGTGGGACACTCACCAAAGAAAGGAACGCCGGGAGGACTGGCGTTATGCAAGGCCATGCGATAATTCTCGAAGTTGAGTGTGGAGTCGAGGAGGGCCTCGCAAGCCCTAAACCGTTGCGTTGTGCGATTATCAACGTGCTCCCAGGTACGCTTTAATCGGCGGATATGAGGTCTGTTCAGGCCGGAGACAATGGCCCACATGCTCGAAAAGTTGTTTAGCTCGCGGCATTTCTGAGGACACCGACGATGAATACGAGCACGTTGATGGCTATAGGTAGCGAGAACTCACGTCAGCGACGTTGATGAAATGCTTCACGACCGCTGCGCGTTGTACAGGACTCTCTTTGCCGAGAACGCAATCGGCCAACCAATTGACGATCTGAAGGAGATGATGGATTGTAGGGCATCGGACTTGATCGCATGGGACCACATACCCGATTCGAAGTTTTGATCAGCACTGCAATATTGTCGTCCGTACGATGCCTCCCCTGTGCTCGAGCAAAGCACTCCGCCGGACGGATCTTCTGGAATAGCTGACTTTCTATGATGGATAACTGACGGGCCAATTCCAATGGATCGATGTCGGTAGGCAGCAGCTTCCTGTTGACGGATCTGGGAACGATCGGCTGAGGAGGCTGCTCGGTGGATACAACTTTGCGAACAGGGGAGTATCCGTGTTGCTACAAGGGTGTTAAGATGAATTCGCGTGGGTAGATGCAATTGCTTACCACACGCTCGGTCAAATTCCCCAGCGCCTTCGCGGCAGCTTGCTGCGACGGCTGCTCACTGCTCGCAAAAGCGCTGTTCGCGAACGCTTTGATCCTCTCCAGCATTTCTGCATCTTCACCCTCGGGGTCGAGCTCTTCATCGAGGACCATCGTCCGAAGCGTGTTTAGCACGCGAGTCTGGACGATATGCTGCTTGATCATGTTCCATTCCTCGAGCTCCTTCGGGTTAAGCTCGTCCGGCGGCGTGATCGCGAATCGCGCAAAGAGTTGGTCGCAGAGCTCATCCGGCGTCATGAAGGACCGGTATGTCATCAGGAAAGCCTGATTGAATTTGATGTCTACACGTCGTTTCTGCATAAGCGTACGACCAAGATGTTTCGGAATGTCACCTACCAGATTTCTCGTGCGTCGTTAGCCTTTCCACCAAGGCCGGTATGGTCCCACCCCGGACTGTACCATCCGGATCAACTTGTATCTCGTTCGGACCCGCGGTCGGGCGCAAGTACCAGGGCTTGTCCGCCTCGTCCATCGAGTCCAGATAATGCCGTGGCGCGTCGGCGCCGATCAACCACATCAGCTTCGTGCTCCGGTGCGCAGCCTTATCCTGCGCAGCCTTGCTTCCGCCTGTGAGTGAGTCCGAGTCGGAGAAGAGCGATAGATTGTCCGAGTCAACATCGGACGGCGATGACGGTGAGCGCGGCTGCGGCTCGTCCTCGTATTCCTCACGCCGTATATCGATCACGCTCGGTACGCTCGGGCCCGCCACTTCCATAGAGTATCCGTGGCCGACCTCACTCTCCAGCATGAGGTCCACATGGCTGACGTTGCTCCCCACCCCCGCACTCTCGTCCGTGCCCTCATCCTCTACGCTTGCCCTTGCGCCCTGGCTCACCGGCCGCGCCCTCCTCTCCCGCTCCATCACCTCGTGCTCGCGTTCGTATTCGTCCGTGTGTCGTTGTATCCACGCGTCGCTGACCTGGTTCCGCAGTACGTGCTCGCGTAGCGGCGGCGGCGGCGCGAGCCCTGCTCCCGTCGCGAGCGCAAGCTCCATGTCGACAACATCCTCGAGCTCCGCTCCAAGCGCACTGGGCGCGTGCCCCGCCCCGCGCGCAATGAGCGCTTGCTCGCGCCCGGCGTCGAGCAGCCTTGCGAACGCGGCGTTCACCACGCCGGGAAGCGCCTTCAGCGACGCAATCAACCGTGCGGCACGAGCACAGCGTGAATCACGCGTGGCATCGGCGTCGTCGAGCGTGCCGCCATCGCACGGGCGGGAGCATACGCCCGTCTGCATCATCACGAAAAGCGCAGCGGCGTCCGCCCGAAGCGCGCCGAGTGCACCCTCGAGCCCGAGCAGGGTCTCGTTCGCGCGGAGGATGTGCGCGGTGAACGCCGGGAGTGCTGCGGGCGGGATGAGCGGAAGAGTGCCCTCCATATCGGTTTGGACCGCGGGTGCAACGTGAATGTTCGCGCACAGGTCGATATAGCCGGTGCAGCACGAGAAGAGCTTCTTGATGTGCAGATGGAGGGCTAGAACCAGGGACATCGTATTAGGCGCATTTGTAGAATCAGGCCAAGTCAAACGTACCGATAAGGTCTCCTGCACCGATGTCCCTCTCGAAGGCCTCGAGGTGGTCTTTCATCTCGCCTGCCCGCGCCTTCAGCTCGCTCACCACCTCCTCGTCAAGCGCCCGTCGCGCCGCATCGTTATCATCCAGCGGCGCGAGCCAATCGAACTCGCGTGACGGACTCGGTCCCGTCTGCGAGAGCGAGAGGGTGCCCTGCAACCGGCGCCCAAACCCGGTTTCTGGGTCCTGATCGGGCTCGGGGTCCTGGTTGCGCTGCGCCCGGACCTCGGCCACGAATGCGTCGAGCGCGGCGCGGACCTCGGCGGCGTACGTCCGGAGGCGCGCGTGTCCGATGCCGGCGAGGCCATTAGCGAGGCCTGTGCTGGCGCTCCCGCCGGGTTTAGCGGAGTGCGCGACAAGAACGAGTTTGGAGAGCGCTGAGGTGACCTTACGCTGTGCGGGCCGCAGCCGGAGATCGTTGATCCGTGCACGGCTGCTCATGTGCGATGATATTCCCCCGTGTGTGTGGGAATGGGAGGATGAGATGGATGAACGCTGGTGCGTGTGGGAGTGCGGGCGGGAGGAGGTCGGCGAAGACGCGGGCGAGGATGCGGTAGGTGAGAGCGCCGGCGGGATGTCTGAGAGGGGGAGGGCGGTGGTGTAGAATAGCTCGCGAAGCGCGGCGCTGAGCTCTGCGAGCGCCTCGGGGACGGTCGCGTCGTATGGCGGTGGGTCATCTTCGTCCAGGTTGGGATTATCGCCGGCGCCTCCATTGGGAGAATCGGTGAAGAGAGCAGTGACGGCATCGAGCGCTCCTCGCGCACGCACTACGAGATCGTCTAGGCTTGGCTGCGGCGCCGGTGGAGGCGTGGGCGGCCGTTGGAGTAGCGGGAAAGCGGTGGGAGGGCCTGCAGCGTAGTGATACGCTGGCGGAGGCGGAGACAGCGCGTCCCCCTCAGTTTCGGGAGTAGCATGCGGGTCAGGGAAATAGGACGACGGGCCAGAGACTGGGGCACTGGCAGGTGCAGGAGTCGGCGGCTGATACTGCTGAGTGAAGGAGCGACGCTTTTCGTCTGTCGGATAGAGATAGTTTGCAGACGAAGATGAAGATGAGACGTTGGCAGGATTGGGTAGGCTCGCGGAGGACGATTGAGGAACGTAGGGCGCGGGCGCGTAAGCAGGCGCTGGCGCGTGGACGTCGGGGTTCGCGGCGACGAGCGGACGGGTGCTTACGCTGGGTTTGTCGGAGGTGGAGTAGGATGAAGCAGAGGTCGGGCCGGAGTGGGAGCTTGGAGAAGCAGAGGGGGGCAGAGAGAAGGAAGCTGCGAGGTCGGCGCCGGAGCCGCTATGCGGCGGATCGCCATAGTTCGGGGGAAGATGGTCAACCGGGTAGGGAGAGAGGAAGGTGCCGTTGTTCGGGAGGAGGAAGGTTCCGGTGCCGCCACCGTTCGGAGACAGTGCGCCGCTGCTCGTGCCCGCCAGCGGCGTACGGGCGTTGGGCGGGACCGCAGTGCGAACGTTGTCATCGTCATAATCGTAGTCTCCGTATCCAAATTCGTGCTCGGAACCGTTGGGTCGAGTCCACTGCACGCTCCCGTCGGCAGTGTTCTGGTAATACGGAGTGGTGCCGTCGCTCGCAACGCGGCGGACCCAGCCGGACGGTGTGTGCAGTTGTCGCGGGCGGACACTGCCTGCAGAGCTCGGCAGCGGGATGCCGTCGACAGTCAGGAAGGTGGATGCGCCGGGGTCGTCGGCGTGCTGTTGGTACTCGCGGGAAGGTGAGGGAGAAGCGCGGGCGGTGAAGTCAATCGCGGCCCAGGAGCCATCGTAGACCGGCGATCCGTTGTCGGGAAAGGTGGGAAGTACGGCCGACTGCTCGCCCGTGCGTTCGTTGCGGTAGAAGACCTGGCCAGAGCCGTCGACCTGCGGGAGCCAGTATTCGCTCGGCGACGGGCGACGGGCGCTCTCCTCCGATACGAGCCTGTTCACATTGCCGTTCGCGTTCGCGGTCGCTATTGCGATGGTGGTAGCTGTGGTATCGACAGAGGGCCGTCGGGGTGGTTGGGTGGTGGGGGCAGGCGGGGGCAGGTCGATGCGCACGACGTGGTTGGACGGGATCCAGCCACGCTCTTGTCCAAGGACGCCGTCCCACCAGCCATCTGAGTTGGCAGCGCCGGTGTCGGTGCGGAGGATCTCGAGTACGTCGTTGGTGCGAAACGAGATGCAGGACGGGTCCGCGGCGTCGAAGTCGTACAGCGCGCGCGCGTAGAAGAGGGTGGCGCCGGTGCTCTGTGGGGTCGCCATCGATGTCGTCGTCGTCGTCAGCCACGGACTTGGGTCGTCAGGGACGGCGGAGACGACGAGCTTACCATGGACGGGCGGGAGGCGGGGGAAGAGGAGAGGGCGAGCGCATTCTCCTGGGTCGTTGTTCTTCTGCCTTCGTTTCCCTGTGAAAGCCGATCTCGGTGGGAGCGTAATCTCCGACGCTGCCACCCGACTCATTCGCTCACGCCGCCATCGTCCACCGCGATGGCCTCGGACCTCGAGCGCTACATCAGCGACAATGCTCTCGAGGTACGTCGTTGACATGCTTGACAACGTCAAGGATATGCTGACCAGTCACACAGTTCTTCGGACTCGCCGACAAGAGCATAGTCGACTATGTCATCGCGTCTGGTACGCTTGCATATATTCTACCAATCACCTATGTCCCTCATTATTTCCCCAGCATCGTCTTCAAAGTCGGCTGAAGCTCTCTTTGCCGCACTCAACGCCTCCGGCTTACCCGACACACCATCCTCGCACGCCTTCGTCTCGGAGGTTTACTCCCGCGTCCCTCGCAAGCACAAGCACAAACACAAGTCCTCCGCCGCGAAAGACACCCCCTCCCTCCAACCCCAAAAGTACTCCTTCGTGCTCGACGACGACGACGCGGGCAAGGACGTGGTAGAACTACCACGGGAGAAGAAGAAGCGTACGGAGGGCGGAAAGAAGGAGCGGCACACGCGCAAGCGCGAGGCGGACGCGGGGCGCTGGGAGAGCGATGGCGAGGACGACGATACACAGGTGCGCAAGCGACGGCGAGCCGACTCGTACGACGACCGCGATCGACGCACACCCCCCTCCGACCTCATGGCTCTCGACGACGAAGAAGACGAAGACGCGCGGAGAGAGCGTGAGCGATTGGAGGACCTTAAGGAGCGTGATGCCTTCGCCGAACGCGTGCGCGAACGCGACAAGGCCGCAACGAAGAAGCTTGTCGAGGACCGCTCGTCGAAGGGCGAAGCCGCCGAGGCCGCGCGCCGGCGACAGTTAGCAGACGACGCCGCCGCCCGCGACGCTGCGCTCCCCGACCTCCGTAAACGCTCGCGGTACCAGTACCTCGAGAAGCGGGAGGCGCAGCGGCTCGAGCTTCTTCGGCGTGAGATTGCGGACGACGAGGCACTCTTCCGCGGGATGAAAATCACACGACGCGAGCGAGAGGCGCTCGAACGAAAGAAGGAGGTCCTTCGCCTTGCCGAGGAGCGTCTCAAGCTTGACGACGGCTACGATGGCTACCAGCTCCCTGAGGACTATTTCACCGCCGAGGGCAAAATTGACAAGAAGCGCAAAGAGAGCGTGCTCTACAAGCGGTACGAGGAGGCGGCGAAGGACAAGGACAAGGAGCAGTTTACGACCGACGTCGACCAGTGGGAGGCGGCGCAGACGGCCCACAGTACGTTCAAGGTCGGCGCGATGGACAAGCGCGAAATGGTGGAGGACTACGAGTATGTGTTCGACGAGAGCCAGACCATCAAGTTCGTCATGGACAGCACGATGGGCGGGCAGGGAATGCTGAGTGCGAAGGACAAGCTGCTACAGGCGCAGATCGAGGAAGCGGAGAAGCGGGGTGAGCCCTACCATTCTGTTCTCGACGCATATATGCATGTTAATAACGTTTTACAGCCAAGACGATTGACGAGACACGCAAATCGCTCCCGATCTTCCAGTTCCGCGAACAACTCCTGGACGCAATCAAGGAGCATCAGGTCCTGATCGTCGTCGCCGAGACTGGCTCAGGCAAGACAACTCAACTTCCGCAGTACCTGCACGAAGCAGGCTACACCGCAAACGGTCAGAAGATTGGGTGCACGCAGCCGCGGCGCGTGGCGGCCATGTCCGTCGCTGCGCGTGTAGCAGAAGAGATGGGCACCAAGGTCGGGCACGAGGTCGGCTACTCGATCCGGTTCGAGGACTGCACCAGCGACAAGACGGTCGTGAAGTACATGACAGACGGCATGCTCCTTCGCGAGTTCCTCACCGAGCCCGATCTCGCAGGTTACAGCGCGCTTATCATCGACGAGGCGCACGAACGCACACTCGCCACCGATATCCTCTTCGCACTCGTGAAGGATATCGCGCGGTTCCGGCCCGAGCTCCGCTTGCTGATATCGAGCGCAACCATGGACGCGGAAAAGTTTGGCGAGTACTTTGACGACGCGCCTATCTTCTACGGTATGTCGTCGTGTTTCCCTCAATACGCGCACACTGGCTCACACGGTACTCAGTTCCTGGCCGACGATACCCTGTTGACATCCACTATACGCCACAACCCGAAGCCAACTACCTTCACGCCGCGATCACCACCGTCTTCCAGATCCATACAACGCAGCCCAAGGGCGACATCCTCGTCTTCTTCACCGGACAAGACGAGATCGACGCCGCGCAAGAGAACTTGACCGAGACCGCGCGTGCTCTGGGTAACAAAATCCCGGAACTCATCGTCTGCCCGATTTACGCCAACCTCCCGTCCGACATGCAGGCAAAGATCTTCGAGCCTACGCCAGAGGGCGCGCGCAAGGTCGTCCTCGCGACGAACATCGCCGAGACGAGTATCACGATCGACGGTGTCGTCTTCGTCATCGACCCCGGTTTCGTCAAGCAAAACTCGTATAACCCTCGCACGGGCATGTCCTCTCTCGTCGTCGTCCCGTGTTCGCGCGCGTCCGCCAATCAGCGCGCCGGGCGTGCGGGCCGCGTCGGTCCGGGCAAGGCCTTCCGGCTGTACACCAAGTGGGCGTATGCGAACGAGCTCGAGGAGAACACGGTGCCGGAGATTCAGCGCACGAACCTGGGCTCGGTCGTGCTCCTGCTCAAATCCCTCGGTATCAACGACCTCATCGGGTTCGAGTTCATGGACCCACCACCGGGCGAGACGCTCATGCGCGCCCTCGAGCTCCTCTACGCGCTCGGTGCGCTCAACGACCGCGGCGAGCTCACTAAGCTCGGGCGGCGCATGGCCGAGTTCCCGGTCGACCCGATGCTGAGCAAGGCGATCATCGCGAGCGAGCACTACCAGTGCACGGACGAGGTGCTCACGATCATCAGCATGCTCCAGGAGAGCTCCTCGCTCTTCTACCGCCCGAAGGACAAGAAGCTGCACGCGGACCAGGCTCGGCAGAACTTCGTGCGCCAGGGTGGGGACCACTTCACGCTGCTCAACGTCTGGGAGCAGTGGGCGGACACGAACTACTCGCAGCAGTTCTGCTATGAGCAGTTCCTGCAGTTCAAGAGTCTGAGCCGTGCGCGTGACATTCGTGATCAGCTCGCGGGCCTGTGCGAGCGCGTCGAGATCGTGGTCGAGAGCAACCCGAACTCGAACGACATTACGCCGGTACAGAAGGCGATCACTGCCGGCTACTTCTACAACACCGTGAGCGTCGCGATATGATGACGATGACGTCCGCATACTGACTCGGCTCCAGGCCCAGCTACAAAAGAGTGGCGATTCATATCGGACGCTCAAGACAAATCACACTGTGTACATTCACCCGTCTTCAGGTCTGTTTCAGCAACAACCACCCCCGAAGGCGTTGCTTTACTACGAGTTGGTGATGACGTCGAAGTCATACATGCGGTCCGTGTTCTAAGACTCGTCCTCTGTATTTCTCTAACGACCTGGCCCTCAGACAAGTCATGGAGATCAAACCATCTTGGTTACTCGAAGGTACGCTCCCTTGTTTCATGATCGAATGACCTTTTTCTAATGATGATAATCTAGTGGCTCCGCATTACTTCAAGCCTGCCGATTTGGAACAGTTGGCGACCGGCGAAAAGAAGCTACCTAAAAATACGGGCGCCGTATCGAGTATGACGAGGACATGAGAACGGGTCTGCGGGCCAGCCGCCTGGTATATAATGGGATTACTCATGGCAAGTGCAGTCCGTGGTTGGCGAGGGCATTAATAATGTTGATCAGGACCACGGTAGGCGTGGATTCACGAACAGGAGGTGTACTTGTGATTATAGCTTCTCGTCTCAAGGATCACCGAAGACACTGAATCATCGGAGATGTCTCCGACGGGCTTCTATGCATCCTGTGATCCCTTTGCCGTCGCCTCCGTATATCCATAGTCTGGGTACTGGCGCCGGAGATGCGCGCGTATGGTGCAGAATACGCACCACCATAGGCGCAGCTCGTTGGCAGGCCCAAATGGAGGTGATTCCAGCGTGGGATCTCAACTCGCTAAGGTTGCGTATGTCGGACGAAGTTAGGGAAGCTTGCAAATGTAGTATACCATGTATTGTCGCATCGCGCATCTTCGACCGCATCGGTTTTGTCGCGGACGCAAGGATAACATTCTTAGTCACGACGGACTATCTATGCATGTCACTGGACATTTCGCTTGGCTACTAACACGAAAGATATCGCTCTACTGTTACAATGGTCGGCAGAGAACGAACGAAGAGCAAAACGACCGTCAGGACGAGGAGATAATCAGGACGAGATAATTCGAGCGTAGACCTCGGCGAGCTGGCTTTCTTCCATGGTTCCAGTGGCAATGGCTTCATGCGCGTTACCGATGATTTCCATCAGAGCATTAGAAGAAGCTGCAGAAAGATGTTGCCTAGTGAACCCGTTTCCGGTAGTGGCAATGAGGTATTCGTGCGCTGCCCAGAAAGCGGTCCTCTTATTGCCATCCACGAAAGGGTGATTCATAATTATGCCAAAAGCGAGCGAAGCAGCTTGTTGAGCAGGAGTAGACCCAGGCCGGTAGTAAGCAAGGTTCATAGGGCGGGCGAGGGCCGACTCCAGCTCGACGGGTTTCACGACGATACAACTTCCCGTGATGGCGTTGTTAAGAGACTTAACAAATTCGGCGGTAATACGGCTTGCCATTGGATGGTTGTTCCTGTGTACTCGATCTCGTCAATACATGGACCAACGATCTCGGAAACTCCTCACCGTGCGTGCAAAGGGAGTAAGTAGGACGTCAGGAGCGTTTGTGGTGCTTGACCGGTGTCTTCATACCGATGGAACTCAGGTAATTTATACTGTAATTCTCCATTGAACAGCCGCAGAGAAAACCCATTGCCCAGCGGTGAAGTGCCGTACCGCCTTGCCCATGGAAGACTGCGCAAAGTGTGAGGGGCTGAGGGGCGCTACGGCACCTAACTTGATCAACTTACAGGATCCTCCGAGCACGAAGCATACCGCTGAGATAACTATCAATGCGTAGCCTTCGCCAGTGCTCAGCTATACAACGCCTGGAAGAGAGAGCTGGGCAATATAAGATGCCCTGACCAAGGACCCACCATTTCGCTCGGCGGAACAAGTGCTGTGTATCTGGCCGAACATGCGACGACACCGAACGATAGCACCAGTTCAAGGATGCCAATCTCGGACTTCTTTGGCCATTATGGTGCTCGATGCAGGATGCCTCTAATCGATATTTGGGGAAACTGGTATACGACAAAACGAGCCGTTATCAACCTGGGACAGCGCACCGGGCTGGGGCGATCGAGTGAGTGTGAGAAAACGAAGAGAGACGCGACATACAGCTATGGTCCGACATCTCCTGGTAGCTTGTATTCCAAACCGTCGACACCTAAGTTCCCTTGTGCTACACTTATATGCCGGTCTGCTAATCGTATCAGCTCCTCGGGTGTGAGGGTATCGCCATCTTGAGCAGTCAGACCACGAAGACCGCATATCCGCATGAACTCGTTCGCCAGGAAGAATGCTGTCGCAAGAGTCAGCCATGTGATCACACTGCGTTGGCAAATGAGCCAACCTGTCCGCTTATTACCGTCAAAGAATGGATGCCCTTGGCGCACTATATCAAGATGCAAACTGTTCGACTGAAGTGATGCTCCACGCGTACCTTGAATGATACCGTAGGCGAGCGTGGCGGCCAGATAAGTGACAGGTCGGTCAGGCTCGTAAGTAGCCGTCATAAGGGGTCTCGCGAGAGCCGAGTACAGCTCGTTCGGCTTGACAACCGCATGAGATGCAGGGTAGACAATTTGGGCATTCACCCTGGAAGCATAGGTAGGACTGAACAATCGGGCTACATGGACTGCACGCGATACCATGATCGCAGATCGCTGAGAAGAGTTCCAAAGACCCAACCGGCAGAGACTGTGAAGCTGAAGCCGTAGAAAGCCTCCGCTGCTGGATGGAACAGCAACAGCAGGAAGGTACTGACTCGCGGCGCGGACAGCATGGACAGCAACCAAATAAGGTCAAACACACATGTTGCCACATACAAGGTGTTCACGCGGTCTCGTTCTATAGCAAGTCCTCTCGTTTTTTGTGGATGCTGAATGGCATTCCGAGTGTCGATGTTAAACCCCCGGGCCCTCTCCGTTCGCTGTTCTTACGGTCAAGGCGTCACTGTCCAAAGACGAAGGCAGTCAAACTGCCAGATATTTTCACCGCCCTCAGAGCACAAAGTGGTTCTCGACGGTCAGACCGTATACGTACCAAAGGAGCTCGCCGTTGCTCTTGGGTGGGATGAGAGCCAAGGACGCGAGGGGCTGAGACTCACGCTCCACGGTCGATCGCCTTCATATTTCACGGTGACGCCGTTCGGTACGGATTGCGGTGAGTTACTGGCGATTCGCGCTTCTACATTCACTGAATTTCTTCTCAGAGCGACTTGCGAGTAACACGATTGACAGTAGTCAAAACGAGAATATGAATCGGACTACTTGAAGGATCGATGACATAGCATACCCACCAAATGTCCACGGCGGAGCCAGTTGATCTGCGGACAGTCTATGACATACTTGTCTGGCCAATGGATGACTTCCCATAAGGTCTGTTAATATGTCTGTAGCTGCAGAGTCACAGATAAACGGACGAAACCTTGATACGTATGTAACCTGGAAATGGTTGAGTCACACATTGTCACACTTGTGTAACGTTTCGGTCACTGCTCTGCGGGGAAGTCGGAATTCATGAAAACGGCTGTAATGCAAAAGATTTCCCAAGTCCCGGAATAGGGCTGAGGTTTACTTCTCCCACCTTTTTGGCAGTTTTGCAGAGCTCCTCGTTCCCAATTTCATCCAGTTCATACGGACCAGATCTTTCAGTATGAGACAAGCACGGGAACGCTTCAATGCTAAGGCACGGAAGTCAACAGCCGGAACATCGCACAAGAAGGGGAAGCGTCCGGCCCTGGCGCCAGAAGTGGCGCATGAAGAACAGAATCCAAACGCGGAACTCCTGGTGCCCAAGACGAAGAAACAGAAGGATGCGGAGCGGAAAGAGCGACTTCAGCAGGAGTTGGTGTGTTTTTCTCTCGCTCGTCCCGCTGTTCTACCGTAAAAATCGTATATAGTTGGTGTTATATGCCGTTTGTGTTTGGTTCGCTGCCCCATCCCGTTCACTGCGAGCGTTATCCAGACTTATAGTAACTGTTTGCTGATCATGTTGCTATATAGCTTGCCCAATCCAACTCCAAGATGACGAGCAAGAAGAAGCGCCGGCTGGACAAGTACATCGTAAGCTAACGCACCTCAGAGCATATAGCACGCACGCTCAACCACATTCGCAGGACAAGAAACTGAAACAGGAAGAACGGAACATCGTCCTCCAGAAGCTTGCGTTCGTATCAAATGTATACATGCATACATATTCCTTGTTCGCTGACAACCGATCATGCATAGGAAGAGCCAAGCTGACTTCCCTGAATCATTACATCTCCAGTCGTCGTCAACGTTAGGGACAGGCAAAGCGATTACCCACGAAGAGACCATCGCACGCCAGGAGGACAAGGAGATCAGACATGCCCTATACGGCGCCAAAGGCCGCAAACGAACGAGGGAATTGTATGCAAGCTCGGAAAGCGGCAGCGACGAGGATATAGCACACGAAAGCCATGATACTGGCGGTCCGGAGGCGATCGGGTCATCTAGGTCGAACCCTGTGATAGTGGTGGATGAGGGCAGTTCCATCAAGGGAGGCAAACCGTCCGATTCCATTGCCACAATGACCATTGGAAGTGCTCTCGCCCGCAAAGCCGATGGGACCTTGGTCGCCCCTCGGGTGGTAGCGCGGAAATCTAAAGGGGGGAAGAAGGTTAGCTAAGCGTTCGAACGTTTGCGCGAATGCAGGACACGGGGAGCTGATCATGTTGATGTAATTGCAGCTCAATTTCCAAAGCTGGAAGACGGGGCCTGGCCATGGCAAGGACGACGGTGTCGAATCCTCGGAGGATAGCTTCGACAGCTCGGATTCCGCTTACGACTCTGATTCGGACTCAGTTTCGGGCCAGGAAACTGAGAGCGAATGGGGAGGAATTGGGGTGGGAGAAGGAACCGACACCGAGGAGGAAGAATCAGACGCCTCGGTTCAAGGGATGGACGTGGACGCAAAGCTTGATGATGAAGTCGAGCAGACGGAGCCCACGCGCCGCGTTGCAGGTTTCAAAGCATGGGCTATGAAACAGTTGAGCACGGCGAAACCGTACATTGCCGTTCCGGACGCGGAAGATGCAGGAGATACACCAGAAGATCGACATCCTGCTGTAGCCCCGCCGAAGCCCAAAGGCCCGTTAGGCCCTCAAGAGATGCGTGGACCGTTGGGCGAGGACCTGCAGCTGCCGGAAACGAGTCTTGCTCAGCAGCTTAAATCTATGGGGGATGAGTTCGCTCCGAAACGGAAAACCGTTCTCGTAGATCGCCCGGCGGATGTGCAAGAGTCTCGCCTCGCACTGCCCATCGTTGCCGAAGAACAGTCCATCATGGAAGCGATCCTGCTCAACCCCGTCGTGATCATATGCGGTGAAACGGGTAGTGGAAAGACAACTCAAGTTCCGCAGTTCTTGTATGAATGGGGCTTTGGCAGCCCAGAAAGTGGTGCGTGATGCGTTCGAAGCCAGAATGTCCCGCTCATCCCCTGTTTCCAGAAAACCCGGGAATGATAGGGGTGACTCAACCTCGTCGTGTCGCCGCTATGTCGATGGCTGCTCGTGTAGCCCATGAGCTTTCATTACCACCGACTCGCGTATCTTACCAAATACGCTACGACGCCACGGTGTCGCCGTCAACCTCGATCAAATTCATGACAGACGGTGTCTTGCTCAGGGAGCTGGCTACCGACTTCCTCCTGACGAAGTATTCGGTCATCATCATTGACGAAGCTCACGAACGAAGTATGAACACTGATATCCTCATCGGAGTACTCAGCCGCGTACTCAAACTGCGCGAGGAAATGTGGCAAGAAGGTAAGGAAGGTACTAAGGTGATACTGCCCTCTTTTTTTGTCGCCCGGCGCTCATCCGTTTCTTGTTATTCAGCCCCTTCGCCTCGTCATCATGTCGGCGACGTTGCGCGTCAGTGACTTTGCCGATAACACCACTCTCTTCGCCACCCCGCCTCCGATCATCAATGTCGAGGCTCGGCAACACCCCGTCACCGTTCACTTCAATCGCCGCACCCCGTCGGACTACGTCACCGAAGCCGTCAAGAAGGCGTCCAAAATCCACTCCCGACTACCGCCTGGCGGCATCCTCGTTTTCCTCACAGGACAGAACGAGATTTCCGGCGTCTGCAGGAAGCTCGAGGCGAGGTACGGCACGAAAGCGTTGCAAGCACGACGATCACGAGGTCGGGCGACCATTACGGAACACGAGCAGCCGGGATCAATCCCTAGCGCAAGACAAGGTATTGACGTTTCTGTCTCCGAGCAATAGACCTACCTAACAGGAACCGTAGTCGCGCTCGAGGCTGAAGACCTTGATCTTGGAGATCGCCTCCAAGAAGAGTTAGCCGGCGACGTCGATGATGACGCTATTCAGCACGACGAGGAGGCCTTGGATAGCGAAGATGAGAATCCTGAGCTCGATGCTGTACTAGAAGACGCCGACGGTAGGTCGTCTTCGATTTTAACTCCATGCGAAGTCTGACATGCCTTGCCAGCACCCATGCACATAGTACCCCTGTATTCTCTCCTTCCAAGCGAGAAGCAGATGCTCGTGTTCAAACCACCTCCCGAGGGCGCACGCCTCGTCGTGGTTGCAACGAATGTTGCCGAGACGTCGCTCACTATACCCGGAATTCGGTATGTTGTCGATTGCGGAAGGGCCAAGGAGGTTGGTGGACATGTCTTGCTTCTCGTACACCACTCAGTCGTCACAATTCTGCAGCGGCGATATGATGTGGCGAACGGTATCCAAGCATTCCAGGTCAGCTGGATATCCAAGGCATCGGCCGCCCAACGCGCAGGACGTGCGGGACGAACGGGACCGGGACACTGCTACAGGCTTTATTCCTCCGCACTGTACGAGCACTACTTCGACCAGTTCACGCAACCAGAGATCCTCCGCGTACCGATTGACGGTGTCGTGCTCCAGATGAAGAGCATGCACATACATACAGTCGTGAACTTCCCCTTTCCGACTCCTCCGGACCGGCACGCGCTCCTCAAGGCTGAGACTGTCCTGGCGCACCTCGGTGCAATCGAAGTTCCGCGAGAATCGTTCTCGCGCAAGCAGCTGAGCGGAGGGCACATAACCGAACTAGGGAAGGCAATGTCGTTGTTTCCCTTGTCTCCGCGGTTCTCGAAGATGCTGCTCGCGGGTCGCCAGCACGGATGTTTGCCCTACGTCGTCGCTCTAGTCTCCGCACTCTCCGTAGGTGACCCCTTCCTAAGAGAGGAGGCTTTGGAAACCGAGGCGATGGAAGAGATCGATGAAATTGGGGATGACTTGTCTCACCTAACGAGTGACGCGCAGCGGGCTAAGGAAACGCGGAAGATCCGTCGGCGATTGTTCTTCCAGACGCAGCATGTGGGTTGATCGTCTGTTCAGCTTGTTTTGGTGATACTGACAACCACAATTCAGACCCACGGGTCACTTGGAAGTTTTACTAGCGATGCGTTCCGAGTCCTGTCCGTTGTCGGTGCCTACGAATACGCCGGCGGTGGGCACAGTTTCTGCGAAGAACACTTCGTGCGACTCAAGGTAAGCAGAAAAGTCCTTGGAATCGTGGAATGGACATTCGTGACTCCATGACAGGCGATGGAGGAGATACACAAGCTTCGGGCCCAGATATCGGCTATAGTTCAAACAAACTTCGCCGCGGCGGATGCAGGCTTCGTGCCCAACTTGCTCCCGCCAAACCCGACACAGGTAGTCAACGTGTTCATGGTGCTATGCTTACGCTGATAATTCGATTAGATCAAAGTTATGCGGCAATTGCTCACCGCAGCGTTCATAGATCAAGTCGCGATCCGAAAAGATCTCTTGACACCCTCACCCGGAGGTACACAATATGCCACGTGTAACAACGTAGCTTACCGCGCCATGGGCATCGAAGAGGATGTTTTTGTCCATCCCTCCTCTGTCCTCGCCAGCAGAGCGCCTTCGGACTTCATCGTGTACCAGGAGGTGGTCCGGACGAGCAGAGTGTGGATGAAAGGTGATGCACTCTTGGGAAGCGTTGCACTTGAATAGCACGTTGATCAACACTATATAGGTCTGACAATCATCAATCCGGCGTGGCTCTCGAGTATTGCCGGACCTTCACTATGCACGTACTCCAAGCCCTTCAAGAGAGGTGACGGCACAATGATGGTCATACCTCATTTTGGTCCGGACTCCTGGGAATTACCACCTATCAAGGCCGAAAAAATACAAAAATCCTAGGGATACATCTATGTCGATACTACGTGCTGTTAAGTTAGAATGGGTGTGATTAGGCTTCCATGTTTCCGGTAATTTGATGCTAGGTACTGTTGCAAAGATATATCTAATGGCCAGGTCGCTGTTCGCATGTGGATATTCAGGGTCATGAGTTTCTAACACAGCACATATACTCACCTTATTGGTCTTTGGTATGAAAAGGTTCGGGCCTTGCTTTTGACGTTTCGGAGGAGGACCCTTGGGTTTCGCGTTTTGCACAGATGGTTTTCGCGACGCGGCAGATTCGTCTGCCGAGTGTTCGTGTTCGGCTTCAACCGGAGCCCGGCGCTTTTCCGGCACTACATGCTTGGATTTCTTCGCCCCATCCACCTGATTGCCTATGAGGTCAGACGCAGACTCGCGCTTCAGAACAGGCGCCTTGGAAGGCCCAGAGGCAAGTTCCTTCGGCGTCATCAATCCCTCCACCGCAGGATCTTGCCGTTGCGCAACGGATCGCACTGGATTCTTGACTGATGGTATCGGCGACGGCAGAGTTGAATGGCCAGGGGTTGTAAAATAGTTTACATCCACCTAGCGGGATGTCAGCGGTCTTCTTTGATGATGCCTGGCATATTTACATCGATGTGACATGATCGCGAACGAGCGTCGTTCACAATCTTTGACCATGTCTTATCACCGTTCTCAAGGGTCGGAGAATGGCCGAGAACGAAAAGAGACGAACGCGCTCGCGTAAGGGCCACGTTCATGCGGCGAGTATCTGCACATTGCATGAGCGCGAATGGTTAGCGCAATTGAAGCTAACGTACCAGACAAGAAGCCGACTGAATGAAGATTAGCGCCCGCACGTACGCAGGACAAGATGATAACATCCTTCTCCTGGCCTGCGCAGTTGGGATCAGTTGAAAGCAAACAGCAGGAGTATCTTGATGCGGACCTTGGAATCCATCGACTGTGTTGAAATCAACCTTGCCGACAATCTCGGCTCCGAAGCGCTGTTCAAACGCTCGACGCATCTCGAAGATCTGCGCTCGGTACATGGAGACTACGCCAACTCGAAAATCGAGATCTATGGAGGAGAACTCTCGTCGTAGGCGAGTGTAAAGGGCCACGGCGACTTGACATTCAGCCTTGTTCATCAGAGATTTGGCACGGCCTGGTTCTTCCTGCCCTCGGTTGACGTTGAAGAACCGATATGGTCCGAATTTTGCATGCCTGTGCCATGGTTGCTTCGTCTTTTCGGCCATATCAGGACCATCTTGAAGCCGTCCATCGTAGAAGATTTGGCTAGGTAGACGACTAATTTCCGGATGCATGCGATACTGTATGCTTTTGGAGAATTAGCCATAGGAGCGAAGTCAGCGTGAATGTGATACCTCAGTAGATGGATGGCCTCCGGTTGGTCCTTCAGAAGTCTGACGAACAACGATTGGTTGTATTGATATTTGCACGCCTGGATATCGTCGAGTTATCCCATAACATATAACAAGCGAGGACGATGACGTACTTCTTGGGACAAAACTGTTGGCGGCAGTTGTTGCGGGTCTTGAAGGCGATCAGCAACATGAATTTGGACTGAACGGTTCATGCATACCTCCCACCATGACGCATCGTTTGCATGGATACTTCAAGGGTATCAGCGTGCTGAGTTCTATAGCTTGGGCGGCCTCATCAATGATGACCAGGTCAATTTCGAGGGCCTCGAGAACATCGTGACCGGCGCCGGACAATGTGCTGCAGATTACGTCTGCTTCTTGCAAAACCTCTGTGCGATATTTGCGGCGCGCAGCGTCAAGAGAACGGGATGCGGACTTCTGCTGGTCTCGCAGCTTGTCGAGGCGCTGCGATAAAGCCATCCTCTTCGCATTGAGACTCCGCGCTTCTTCCTCAAGGGATTGCGTCTTCACTGCATTGTCATGCGTGTTGGTGATCTCCTCGAATTTCTGAGCTCGTTGCTGCTTCACAGCCTCTATCTCTTGGCGCAAAGCTATAATCTCCGCGTTGGAGTCTTTGTTAAGCTCCTTCGCATTCGGCGCAGCGTTCATCTTCTGTTCCACTAGAGCGTCCAGAGCGATATCCTTGACGCTAATGTTCAGGGCTTTGTCCGCACCAACGCGGACTACCTTAGGTTGTATTCCACGTTTACCGGAACCAGAGAGACCTTCCTTTAAGCGGGAGGCAACTTCATCGATAGCTGCATTGCTTGGCGCACATACGAGCACTTTCTTGACCGGTGCAGTATCCGAGGCAGCCGTCGCTCGACCTGCTTGTATGTTTGTTGCAGGCTTGCGTCGGCTAGCCAAGTACGCCTGTACCAATCTGGCGCGTCATTTGAGTCGACTATGATGGGTATGATGATAAGCCGGGTACGTACCCACATATGGTAGAAGTCTTGCCTGTACCCGGCGGCCTAAACGACGTGAGCAAGCAGTTCAATCGAAGATGGCCGGAACTTTACCCTTGGATAAGAGAGAACGACTCTGCTCGTAGGGAGCTGAGAACTGCTTTGGCTTGAGGTTCGTTGAGCCCGTACGCCTTCATGGCAGATTTTACTTCGTCGTCTTGCAAACGGGGCTTCCCTCCCAGCCGAGGCCGCATAATGTGGTGGAAGAAATCGTAGTAGGGCAAGGCCATTAATGAGGCATACTCGCGGTGCAACGTACTCAGGCTGATACAGAGCACTTAAGCTGTCAAATCAACATATGTGGACTTAAGCGCTCACCTGAAGACTTTCCGGACACGCCAAGTGGTGTTTAGTTGCAAGCTAGAGTCGCCACCTGCTCTGTTTGAGCATCTGAGAGTTGCTTGAATACCCCGGGGAGACGCTCTATAAGTCTGCACCTTGGCCAGCATAGCCCTTTTGCTTTCGGGCTGCCTCAGGAGCACAATATCTGTTTCGCCCAAGCTCCAATCTTTGCGAACAGATTCGCCGATTGTGATGTCGACGTCCATCCAGTCGTCCACGAACTGCCTGGAGATCAATTGGCATTCGTACGTTTCCGCAGGCTCGTCTTTCGACTGAACAATCTGGGCCCAGCATTCTAACAGTAGTAGCGGTTCAAAGACGCTGCGATACTGGTCGTGATCGCGGAAGGAGTCGGGAACCCGGAGTAACTTCGGCGGCTCTTTGAAAGGCGGCTCGTTTCCATTGTGATCATAATCCCAAGAAAGGACTGCACGGTGAAGCCCAGATATGTCAGGTTTTAAACGAAGGCCGTTGCGACGGATATCGTCGCGTTTGTTCAAGCGCTCCTGCATAGGATTCTTGCCCGTCGGTATGTCAAGCAACTTGACTTGGCGCCGTTCCGGTTTCTTGATCTTGGGCGTAGACTGAAGATTTGCCAACGCAGCCAAGCCCTTGAGGCCGCGTTCATCGCCCTCACTTTCCTCATCTTCGCTGCTGGATGAGGAGGAATCGCCCCCCGATGCAATGGTAGTCGTGCTTGATTTGGCTGGCGCGCTGCTAGCAATCTTGGACGTTCCGGGTGGTGCACGAGGTAGGACAGTCAACTGGTTTCCTGCCTTGCGATCCCAAACAGGGGGCAGTCTGGAAGAAGTTCCCTGTCCCGCAGAAACGTCTTGTTTCTGCTCCAAAGCTTTCCGAGACGTCACCGAGGGCTTGGGAGCGGCGGATGGAACCCGCTCCCGGTTCTTTTCCAGTTTGACTTGCGTTGGCGGGGCTTGTTTGACCTCGACGATCTCTACGTCGTCATCGCTATCTTCAAACGCCGCAAGGCACTGCTCCAGCTTGTCTATCCGGGAGGCGTCCAGTCTCGTCTGCTTTTGCTGCTTGTTCCGACCATCTTCAACGTGTCTCCGGAGCTTGCCCATCAACTCATGTGGAGGAGAAACACCCGCTTCGTGAAAACATTCCAATAGGGATTGAACAAGGGCGAATGACTGGTAGAGAAGCTCTTCGTTCGTTAGCCGCAGCCAACGGACAAGCTCCGGCAGGACCACTTGAAGATCGTTGATCATCGACAAAGACAATTGCTTGGCCTTCTTCGTCGAACCTGCATTCCCAGAGCGAGGCTGCTGGGGTCCGGTTGCCACTACAGAGGTAAGAAACCTTCGTTGCGACAGCAGGTCACGCCCGAATATCAATGCATCGCGCATCCATAGGATCATCTCCTCGCTA
The DNA here is from genome assembly GCF_000264995.1 of Punctularia strigosozonata HHB-11173 SS5. NCBI lineage: Eukaryota > Fungi > Basidiomycota > Agaricomycetes > Corticiales > Punctulariaceae > Punctularia > Punctularia strigosozonata. Next base: position 1,557,650 of record NW_006767434.1, read on the forward strand.
TCGAAGTACGCTGACCACGCCGGCGTACGCTTGAATACGAGGGCGATGGCTTTGGTCGTCCAAGTCCAGAGCTTGCGTATCTCTGCGGCCAAATCAGAACCTTCTTCAGGTTTGAGAAACCGAGGATGACGAAGAAGTCCATCAGGGGTGGAACAGAGGACCTCAAGAATGTCCGTAAGGCATAGGACAAGGACTTTGGAAAAGCTGCATGCCTCTGGCACTATAGGAGCATATTGAACAAAAGTCTCCAAGACATCAAAGATGGCGCTGAGCGTAGCGTGAGGAAGGTTTTCAAGAAGGGCGCGGAAGCAGTCAGCGCGACCGTCAACGTTGAAAGCCTGTTCTACAAGATTCTGTGCCCCGGAATGCATCTCCTCGCTCGGAGAGAACATCAACATTACGATGTCTTTGACGAGCCCCGGACGCTGAAGCATGTCGAGGATCTTCGGCTCGTTACTGTAGTTCGTGTACCTCGAGATGGTATCGACAAAACCGTTGCGGAAGAGCTGAAACGCTTGGTTCACCTTCGTGAAGGCATCTCGTGCGGGACTTCCTTCCAAAGCCGCTTTAAAGGCGCTTTCGTGCAAGAAGCCCATATGGGCGGAGCGCGCTAATATGGCGACGAGCGTAGCCACCGCATCGGAATCATCGCCTTGTACAGCGCGGTACATCTTCTGCCACATCTGGGTCCTGACAGACGGGACGACGACCGCGGTGTCGTGACGAGCCAAAATTCGGCATAATTGGGTGATTGACGCAGAAACATGTTGCTGGTCCATGATTAAGACAATCTTGATGAAGTCCCTGATCGTATTCCGTGCGGAGGCCCACTTTGCATCTCTATACGGTTTACCGAAGGCCACGGTCACGAGGATGTCGGCGTGGATGTCCAGGGCATTTAGCACAGCCGCTTGGTGTGTCTTCTTGTCCTCGTCGCCTTCATCCTTCAGCAAAGCCCATCTCAAGGTCTAAACGCACGACGTCTGTGAAGGTTCTCCCAGATATATGAGAGCAATTCGCGTACCCTCACAGCGTTAAGCATGATTATGGGCCGAACGTCTTCGAATCGTTCGTGCTGAAGCTCTTCGCAGACGAACCCCGTCATCCGCGCTAGTATCTCCGGAAATTGGGCATGCTTCCAGAGACTCTGGAGGAACTCCGTGTACCATCCCAGATGCCAGGGCTTCTCGATACCAGGTCTCGTGGACGCGACGAGATCCACATAGCGATGATTATCCTTGATAGCGTCAAAGATTACTTGAGGATATTCAGTCTTCTCGCCCTTCCACAGTTCGCTGCCAAGGCGTTGTAGCAGGTATAGGAAACACTTGAGAACGTCCTGAAAATCTGATAGAAGACGTAAACGGCACTTTCAGAATGGAATGACGACGGATAGCGAATAGAACACTGACGGCTCCCCTGGTCATGCAGATGTCCGAGTATGATCTGACTGACATCCGCACGGGATTTGTCCCTAGGCTTCAAGAGTTCCGGGGGCAAGAGCCGGATGAGGCCCACGAATGCCGACCACAGAGGCCCCGCTTCAACAGCGAATGGAAATTTGACAGAGTTTTTTCTCCCTTTGCCAGAGATAGCGGCTATGGCATCGTCCATCAGGGATGACCTATGGTATGCAACCTCGAACGTCTCGGCAGAGATCGGTACACGTTTACATAACATCATTTGTTCCTTGGACCATTGTCTAACTCGATCGTCTTCGTGCAATGCGAGATACCACACACATACTGGAGGTGGATCCATCGGTAGTTCGTCCAGGTTTCCCGAAGGGATGGAGGTGCAAACAAAGTCAAGTAGATCCGGTTCCAATAGCATGGCCGTGTTCGACAGGAGATGAGTGATTAAAGGGGTAGGTAAATCTTCCAGAGTACAGCGCTTCGCAGAAGACGAGGTCGCTTTCGATAGTTGTTCCTTCACAAGCTGACGTTCCCATTTGTCAAACGCACTCCAGAAGGTTGCCAATATGTTGTCTGAGAACACTCCGAAGTATCTGAGCCAGAATTAGAGCGCGTTAGCGAGTTGATAGCTTTAGACTGGCATGCATGCTCGGGTGACTCACGTACGCCGGGAGGTGAACTTGACTTCTTGGAAGCATTTCACGCACAATGCACAACTAGTAAGACAATCCTTCAGCCTCTCCTTCCATTCGTTGGCTTGACGCCCATCGAACGCGAACAGGCGTATCAGAAACGTGGCGGCTTCGCGGGTGACCGGCTTTGCATGCACACAGAACCAATGGGTGGCTGAGTCCGATGACTTGGGTAGTCCCATGAGATATTCTAAGACATCTGACATGAATTTCTCTTGTCGTTTGTCTCGAGCGTCTATCGGATTGTCGCGTAGGTCCTGGAGGAGTGCATCGAGGTTCGCCCCATGCTGGGCAGACATGCGTGAGTGAGGGGGTTTGAAGTCAAGAGCCGAGCCGCGACTCGCGATTGTGGCGGGTCTACAACGTACTTTACCGTCTCGCTACACTGGTACTGTTTATACCGACTCTGATACCAGGAATACAATGGACCCGGAAGAGCTTCAGTCGATCAATCGTATTCTAGAAGATGACGTGCTCGTCAGAGAAGTGAGCTGGAAAGCGGCTCAAGAATGAATGTGACATCTTCATGCATGGCTCGCGCGTCAGAAAATCCGGGATCAGGTCAACGAACTGGATAAAAGGGCCAGGAGTATGTTGGGCACGTTGAACAAGATCCATTCGACACCGTGGGACTCCGGTGTGTGATGTCTTTTCTGGTTGCGTTGCTCCGGAATTGAGCGAACGTTCGCATATAGTCTCCACATTGTTGAACTCGGTACAACCGACTATCGATGGGTGTAAGGAGTGTACAGCGAAACTCGCCGGACTTCTCCCTAAAGATCAGGTATGGTCGGACGCTGCTCTGGTACGAAGACTCTGCTCATGGATCTCCAGTTTTGGCGGTACAAAGACATGTGGGCTTTTTCGATACGCAATACAGTCTTCGCCATCGTTCTCGTCAGCTACCTAAAGGATCGCGCGTTACTCCCATTAGCCCGCGTCAGCGAAACACTCGGACGTGATTCCGTTTCTTTAAACTCGGTCGACACATAGTGCTCACTATTTTCCGAAGTCCAAGAAGACGGCCTTATTCTTGCCGCCGAGGATTATCTACATGGTCTCATCAGCTTGGTCAACGAGTTGGTGTGTCAGTTTCCTTCTGTGTTAATTAGCTCGTGCTTAATTGAATTTCTACTTCTGATGAAAAATTCTCAATCAGTCCAGGCTCGCAGTCAATGCCGTCACAATGGGCAATTACGAGGAACCTATCAAGATCTCCATATTTGTCAAGGATGTTTTTGCCGGATTCTCGATGGTGCGCACTACTCAGCATTGTTTGACACGCTCTCAACCAGAGGAATAGCTCAACCTGAAGAATGATGCCCTCAGGCGCAGATATGATAGTTTGAAGTATGACATCAAAAAAATAGAGGAAGGTATGTAATGGATTACGTGGGTCAAGTGTACCACGGAAACTGACTCAGCTATCTAGTTGTATATGATGTATCTCTGCGCAATCTCGCCAACTCCAGACCTTGAAGTATTGTATCGTCTTCAACGCGCATCGGTGGGCTTTGCGTATGGGCATGCGCTTGGTTTTGATCTCAGATCTTTCACGTGACGTGGCGAATTCCGGTGGTTGCTGTTCCGCAAAGCCTTGCTCTCGTCTTCTCTTGTGCTTTCGAGACGCTCGTTCGTGACGCTTGCCTAGCCCCCCGTAGCGCATACGTCGAACGTACTCGCAAGGGCGGCACTTGTACCGCTCCTTCTTGTGCCCGTCGTGCTACTCGTTCACGCCCAGACCCTAGTCAGAAGAACAGACGCGTGGCAGCCTGGAACTTCCTAATCGGGCAGGGCTCTGTGCTTCTCTCACTGACTACCACCACCTCGCGTTTCGGAGCTGCCTGCCTTACCACCGTTCGCTCGCATCTGGTATTGCTACTGCGAACCAATCTGATTTGCTCTGGCGGACCTCATTCACTTGAGCGCTGCATTATTTGATCATGGTCCGAGGACAATCAACTCGACCCGCTTCTAGTGAAGGTAGAGTCATTGCGATGTATCACTGTTCGCAAGGCTCTGTAACCTCTTGTTTACAGAAGCTCAATGTTGGGCGCATGCGAGCTCGGCCTTGCGAGCGCTCAATGAGGTCTACGCTAGTCCTTCCTCGGTTGAAACAATCGGCCGGGTTAACCGGTTAATTTCTGCATGGCCAACGGACGACACGTTGCCCGGAGAGGGCTATGACGGCTTGAAACTGATGTACAAGAAGCTCACTTCAGGACTCAATGACATCAGGAACAATGCTGAGGCTGAAGTGAGGTATGATACGATCCGCTCGTTGCTTTAGACTTCATTCCCACGGTCCGCAGAGCGATAGACGAGGCTCTTGAGCGTCTCGAAGTCCTGATAGGGTTACGGAGAGCCACGGAAGCAACGCCGCCAGGTAGCTCGCTACTTACAGCCTCCAGTCGTAGTTTTTGATGATACCGTACCCGCAGAGAAACGTATGAAACGGGGGCGTTCACCATCAGGGCATACCCCTCTGGTATCTGCTGCACCAACGCCAATTTCTGCGCCGCTAGCGCCGAAACCTACAGTCTCAATTACTCTGCCGCCGTCTAGACCCTCCTCTATAATCCCGTTCTCACGCGATCCGAGGGCACGCAGAGAAGCGCTTGCCAAACAGCTACCCCTTGAAAAGGGTCGCAAGGTCGCTTTCCATCCTCCGACCCACGGTAAAGCCGGGGACGACGGCCATGTGGACGAAAACACCTGGATTCTAGCAGTAATTTTGAAGTCGATCAATCAGGACAAAAACCGGTGGGTCCCGGCCAACCTCCTTTAGGCTTCCGCACATGACTGAACTCGCTTCTTTTCGCAGCTATGAAGTACAAGATCCTGAGCCGCAAGAAGACGGCCAACCGGGGCAGTGAGTGCAATGAATTGCTTTGCATGTATGGACACCTCTGATGGCAGATAAGGGTGTACAATACCACGCTGCGTTCGATAATCCCGTTGCCGGATGATGAGGTGCCCCCGAACCATCCTGCTCATCTCAACAACTACCACGTCTTCGAGGCGGGATCAACGGTTATGGCGCTCTACCCTGATACAAGTACCTTCTACAAGGCCCAGGTCATTACGAGCTCCAGGGACATGAAGGTATACAGTCTATGCTCGAGCTATCTGCGCGTATTCACACAACTCGTCCTTCAGCCTAATAAGGACGGCATGCCGATGTACAAGCTCAAGTTTGAGGATGACGAAGATCAGGAACACTCTATTCTAGCGCGATCGGTGGTCGAATGGCCAGGTCCATAGTGTAGCGCTTGCTCTCGTCGATAGCTTGGTTTCCTATTACGTCTTGGATTTTTACGTGGCGGTGTAGGTGTGACGCGGGCAAAGCCGAATAAGGCTAAGGTGCGTTCACACGGTAAGGTTCTCGAGCGGCACAACAAGAGAGAGTTCACGTCTCGATTGAGCAACTCTGTCAAGATCGGATACAGACAAGGGATAACGGAGTCGGAGGACCGAAGTCCGAAACGTATATACGTAGAATAGAATGAAGTAGAAGAGAGGAACTCAAGAATGAAGTCGGAGCGGAGTCGGAGACGCGTCGGAGACGCGTCGGCGTGAAGTCGATAAGTCGGAAACGTTGGTGGAGTCGAGATCGGATGCGGACCAAGCCTAAGCTCGTGCGCTAGGCTGCTACGCGCTCTGAGTCCGCAGGAGGAATAGAGTGAAGCTTAGTCGATATTCGAACTGACTATCTACGGTACAGTTCGACGGTTTATATGTACAAAAGAGAACAATGGTAAAGTCGGAGATGTCGGAGATCGGAGGCGCCGTTCGGCGCACAAAGGGAACATTCGGAGACAAGAGATATCGTATGGAACACAAAGGGAACATATCTACGGAAGAGGCGGAAAGATCGGACCGAAAGATCCGTCGCAAGCGACGGGAAACTAAAGTCTACAAAGGGAAGCTATGATGTCAGACAAAGGGAACAGGAAACAGGAAAATCGGAGTTGAATCCGTTCAAGATCTGGAACCACCGGGGCGTTGAGCCGCCGGTGGCCCGGTGCATGTGATAGGCGTATCCCGCCCTCGACCGAAACGGGAAAGTCGGGATCGGCGTCGGTGAAGAAGTCGGCGAAAGGTCGGAGATCGGATCGGAGGAGATCGGTGTAGATCGGTGACGATCGGCGGAGCGGATCGGCGTAGGTCGGTCTGGATCGACACGTGACAAACTCGAGGTAAGATATAAAACCAAAAGGTGAAGGTCCTCGCGACGAGGC